>NC_069140.1:59629171-59960823 GCF_943734755.1 Anopheles moucheti
ACGCTAGCCAGTTCAGGGCTCGCGGCGCTTTCTGGGTCCTAGCCTACTTACCGAGCGCGAGAGGAGATTTGTTGTGCGCTTCCATGAAACATGCCTGTACAAGTGATGCTCTTATATTGTTTGCTATAGCAGCGGAGGCGTTCGAGAAGGCTCGCAGAGACAAATCGTATTCCTAGGCACTGAATATCATGTAGCGGGACTGAGAGTCGGTGGGCCTACTAGCCACCGGATATCACCACCGGAATACACCGGTGGCTTGTCGACGCATTGGCATGGGCTGTGCAGCGATAAAGCGGAAGCAAAATGGTGTGATTTGTGGCTGGTTTTTCGAACTCATAACAATAATAATGCTTAAATCGTGTAGTGCATAATTAAATTACCATAATGCAAATTATGTGCTCTATAATCGTACATTATTAAATTAAAAATCACGTGGTTAAAGCACGTACTTTACTTTTTCACTTTCTTTGCTGCCTGGTATCCGCTACCGTTGGATCCCTCTCGCCACGCATCTGATTGCCGGTGTCCGGTTTACTTTTGTTCATAGTAAATTATTTTAGATTGGTCAAAGCAAGCAAGCACACCCGTGACACGATCGAAATGAAAACTTTTGTGAACTACAATCGCCTTGCTGGAACATCTTTCGACAAGCAGATGCCACTTTTAGGTTTCGCGCGATAACACATGGAAAGACATTTCAATTCAAAAATCACTGCATATGTTCATGCTACACGGGTTGCGTGTTCGAAATTCTGTGTGAAAACGCCGGGCCTGTGTTGTGCCAGTGTGTAGCCCGTTTCATTTTGAGACAGGCAAGTAAAAAAAATGAATCGATAATCACGTTTTAAACGTACCATTCTGGAGAACTGAAATAGACGTCTCCACGGAATCCACGGTGATGCAGGTACACTAATCCATGGACCGATCAGCACAGCCGAAAACGGGTTTAGCGCTGGGTTTTCTTGTGCGTTTCCTTTTTTTTACTTATTTTATAACCTGACACACACTTGAAAGTCGATGGTTTATTTCTTTAGCGCTGTTTGGGAATCAGTGGATCGATTGAAATAGAACCCGAAAAAATCTTGCTTTTATTATGGCATAAAGTTAGGTGATAGGTGTCGAAAGCGAGTGTGAATTTTTAACTTTTGCTGAAAATGAACAAAAAGGCTGTACGTGTCTTTTTGTGCTATTGACAGTATCGTCTATAGAAAAGCGTATTACAATTTTAATTCTTAATTGTTGAATTATTGTCAAAACCAACACTTGCGACATGATAGAAAACGAAAAGATTTCTATTAATACATCAAATCATGAACATATATGTAGTAAGTAAAACGTTACCAAGAACTACGTTCAAATTAATTGCCTTTTGTCGACATTAACAAAAAATCGAATAACAACTTGCTGTAGGACATTATGCATAACAGAAATGAGTTTTCATTCGTTTTTTTCTTTCCTAACATCCAACCACCTGTAGAACCTGCTAAACATGAATAACTAAAGAAAATTCGGAAACAACATCAACACATCAACTTGTTTCAAATCCTTTTTATCAAACAATGACTTATTTTCGAGGTAACATAATTGCATAACGTTTCAAACTAAGACATACTAAAAACTATGATCTAAACAATGCATTTCATGTAAAAAGTGTGCTATTATGATAATAGTTTCAAATTATTTGCTAGAACGACCATACCGTAAGGGCTTATTTTACCATGTATCTGTATTGTCAGTCTCTGTTACGGTGGAACGGTTCGAGTGGGAATTTGTTTCAGTCCTGTCGTGTGAAACAGGGACCGTTAACAAATACGCCAGCCATTTGGAGCAGCACAAATTGCTTGTAAAGAAATGCTTGAAAATGTCTTAATATCCGATATCTATCGTACGAGTTTTATTGGTGAAAATGTTGTACAAGTTACGTCAAGTACAATCATCCTTTTTTAAGCTATGTTTACACCAGAAACAAATTGTGAGGAGCAAAGGCAAACATTTATCTCCAAAAGTTCCATGTTTTATCGGCACAATAATCTCAAAATGGTTAGAGGCCTACCCTTAGCTGGATAGTAAATACTGCGTACGGAGGATTCGTAAGGATGGGATTTTGGTCCGGTCCGTTCGTGTGAAGATCGGTGCCGCTACCATAAAGCAACCGGGCGGCCCCAAAAGTGCCAATTAACCTTAGACAAAATTGAATACGGAGGTTTTCTTTGCATGGCTGTTTTCCCCAAATTAAACAAAGAGCCGAAAATAAACATTTTGATTCTGTAACTTTATTCGCATGCCTTTTGTTTCATACCGCAAAGAAAAAGGAATCTACAAGATTGACAGTGCAATACTTGTAATGCTTCAACTTGTCACAGAGAACATTCTCGCAGATTAAACACATTATTTGATGGATTATAAATGAAGTGGAATGTTGTAGATGAATGTGAAATAATTGATTGTTTTATAACCCTTGGCGCCTGTAGCATTTGCTTCAGCATGTAGCTTTGCCGTCGGCGTTTGCTTTCAAACAGAATCAATGTCAAACCCAATCTACTTACATACAACAACTGCGCGTCGTAATATCGCCTCGATGGTTGATCAGGAACATTGTCAAGTGCAACGAAGATTTATAAGGTTTTCTTCGTAAATCCAACCACCATATACTAATATAAGATTAGTATGATTGTACACATTATTTAGTTGTGGTTCACATCAGTTTGTAGGATAGAAACAATTCCGGTTTAAATTTTCTATATCACTGCAAATAGGAAGCGCTGTTGCTATTACGAACAAATTATTATTGTGTCACAATTTCTGTTTTGTCGCCGTTGTTTGTTTTTGCGTATCCACCATGCGTGATTAGTGTGATAAGCAGCTTAGATCAATATTTTACTTTTTGTGTAGAACTCATTGAATATAACATACGATTGCACAACGTGTAGCGGAAGTGTTGAAGTGATTTGGTCACGACTAGTCACTCTTCACCGAACTGCACAAAGAACACATAAACTTGAACGGAACAATCATCATCATGCTGCAACTTGGCACAACTCTTGGAACACAATGTCAACCGTCTCAAACTATGATCAATATTTTTCTTCACTTGACTCAGTTTCAAAAGCCACACAGCCGCACCGATTGCTACATCCTTTCTGAGTTGAGCCTCTGAGAACGGCCAACGTGCGAGACAAACTCGGGCGACGGTTTAACGACCTTGGCGCAGAGGAGGAGTGTAATAAAATTTTACGATTTGTTGTGACTGTTTGTGCCGACTTCGGCAGGCGCACTTTCTTCGCTAGGTAGTTGACGAAACACTACGGCACAGTAATTGTCACTGAAGTGTTGTGAATATCGGCTGTGCTTATCTGTACAACACCATGCCATGCCATATTACATTGTCTCGCATCAGTATTGGCACGAACCACGAATAAATCTAGGATCTGAAAATCTAGAGCTACCACACGCGTTGCTCTAGGAATAGTGGTAATTGTAACCAGGAACCAAGCACTCGGCTGCTAGCGTTGTTTGATATTCTTCTATTTGTCCGTGTTTATGCCTTTCTAATTGATGTTTATTTCTTTACGATTTCTATCAAACTAAACCATAAAATACGATTTCTTTTCTGCCCACTCTGGACTGGCACGGCTTCGGGCATGTCGACTGGTTGGCCGTCAGTCGTGTTGCGTACGAGAGCAGCCCCTTCTTGGCAGTGCAGTACAGACAAGCAGGGTAGTTCGGGACAGTGTGTGCATGCCCTTTGGATGCTTGATAGTGTGTGTGTATGCGTGTGTCCGGACTCGGACTCTCCGACGGTGATGGATTGTCCCATTAGTTCCGGGAATGGCTGGCCTGAATCGGTGGAAAAGAGAAGGAGCGACTAGCACCCAGTTTGGCTATGTGTATGTGAAGAGTGTTTGAACGCACTCACATGTGCTTCAAAATTGTACCGAGCTAGTACACGCTCGCGGGTATACCCGCTTCTTGCACAAGCTCATGTACAAGGCGACAGTGAGGCTGAACACGCGGGTGCTTTAATCCGCGTCTCGTATATCTTCGCTGCGCTCCTATTTCATTCTCCCTTTCTGGCAAGCCATCTAGCCACCCTCTTCGTTCGGGGCCGCTCTTCGAGGAACGGCTGAGTTTCGAGAGATTCTCTCACATAAACTACCTTTCGAAAGATGTTGCATAAGGCATGCGGTAGGAACACGGAACGATCGGGGAATGCGTGACCCACAGACGAGACAACAATAACAATCAATTATGTGATAAAAAGAGATGAACGCACCGGCATGGCGCACACGGTTCAGTCTTGGGTTTGCTTTATTTTCGGCGTTACGCTCGTAAACCATACGCGAGCGAGCCAAGATTTACGATGAGAATTCCGCTCTCGGGGCTCGGCAAAGGTTTTCGACGGAAATTTACGATCGTCAAGTGTGTACGCGTCACGCGGTGCCGGCGGCGGAGCCTTTCGCCCTTCCCTCTTGTTCGCTTTTTGAATGTTGGATCGTAGTGGTAACTCAGGAGGCAAAAAGTGTAAACGTGCACAAATAACTCAGCCGAATGGTACAATAAAGCACGATTATGCTCTGTCTCGCCGCATACATTCCCCTTACGGCTAGGCCTGGAGAAAAGTCCGCACGTGCTACACAGCAAAGGCTTCGGAATGGAGTGTAAAAACATTAAAATCATATGCTCGATTTCCCCTTCGGAAAACGGGAACAAAACAAAGATGGTGACAGCGAATAGGAGGAGCAATCGTCATAAACCATTCAGAGAAGAGATATGGCGCTTTTTCTATTCCGCCCGAACACAAAAATGTTATTTATAGCCAACCCATATTTTCGGCGCTCACTCTCATGCTCATCGGACGAGTCGGTGAGTTACCATTGCAAAGTGTGTGCGTGAGCTGCTGTAAAAAATGGTTTGGCACTGTAGGCATACGAGGAAGGTTTTTATTACTCGAGAGTGTGAAAATTGAACGTGTTAGAACGGAATCGAGCCGGTGTGATAGTAATTCAAGTACGCGAAACATAGTTCCAGCAGCAATCGGCTTTTTTGTTATTCCTTCCACTAAGAGTAACGATGATATTGAGCGAAAGTGAGGCATTCGGAATGAATCAGGAAAGCAGTAAGTTTCCCGCGCACAATGGGTTATTCTCTGTACTTATCGCAGAACACTATTTGATACAAATCCTAACTTATTTAAACAACGTTAGTAACGCATTGTATAGTATTCCTACACTCTTATACAACTAGAAAGTTTGTATTGTTTTTTTTTCATTTTATGACAATTTTCACAATTAAATTACATAATATCACACTAAAGTATCCAGAATGTTTTAAATGAAAGAAGATGATAGTTTTAGAGTGCCTTGGTTACAGTACCATTAATAGGCAAATTTTGCCCGCTTATGTTGCCTTTTGCGGCGTGTAAAGTTAAGATGGAGCATTTAAAGTTAAATGGATTATCATTTTAATGCACGGGTCTTCACAGACCGGTCCGCGGGCCAAATCCGGCCCGCCAATAGATTTTATCTGGCCTGATACAAAATGTTGAAAGACCATACTACCAACACAAGATTTCTTCACTACGATACTAATAATGTATATATGACCATTGACATCAACTGTGTAATATTTGATTAGATTTTGAAATTTTTTTTTTTTTGAACCAATTAATTCTTGGTCAGTCTGAAAGCTGACTAAAGCAGCTTCAACGTGAAGTCTAGAACGCATGTTATGAAGGCAGTTATGTTTAAGAGTTGTAACGAGTATCGATATCATGTGACAGCGAACAAGGTTGGTAGAATTTTGTCCACGATTTCAAAATCTAATTGAAAAGCATATTTTCCACATTCCACAGGTATTCTAAGTATTTTAAGCCAAGTAACATTGGAACGAAATGCAAAAAAGAATTAGAATAAAGTATGAAACATCGTGACATGCACTGTGAAACGTTTGGCAATCATCATTTTGAAAAGAAGTTCGTGTATCAGCAGAACCGATACAGCTTGGAAAAATTATAGGAAGCTTTTTTCAATGGTTTTAACTACACTATATGTTAAAAAAACCGTTTGGAATGTCTGGTCCACAGCTTCCACTATCTGGCCTTATTCGTGAAAGGTGTGCCGACCCTTGTGGTAACGGATTCCGCATTTAGTTTAATTTGTTATAAAAAGACAAAATACAACAACAACAATCAAACACTTTGTATATGTAAATCGAATGATGTGGACTTATGAAGATGGCCAACTTTGCTCCCACTTTGTTTCATTCCTAAATGGAATACAAAATTTAAAGCCATTTGGGTTAAAAATTCATACCACTGAGATAAAACGGGTAAAAACAATTCGATTTAAATGATAAATTTGAACAACATTCAATTTGATTGAAAATTTATGCAGTGAAGATATAAACACCGTTGTAAAATGAAAACGGGAATGTTTTCAACAAATAATATGAGCAATAATAATTAAGAAACAAATAAAACAGGATCAATATGGTGTCGCGAGCTAACTAATCTTTACCTCCTTGTTTATTTTTTAAAGTATTGCACCATATGCTTAGTATAAAATAACAATATTCCCTTCCGGGCCAAACAATGTATAATATTTGAAACTATAAAATGCAAGTATCGTTTCAACTATCACCTAAGAAAATCTATTTTTCCGGCATTTAATACAGCTTGACCTACTACAAAAAGTTTGGGTTTTGCTAGTTGATGCAATTACCAGATCATTCCTTGGCTGTTGTTGTTTCTTCATTCAATCGTTATGGTGAAGTGCAATGAACCTAATTGAACTTTATCGGTAAACAAATGATTAATAACAGTCGAAACCATTGAAACGCACATGAAATATGACTGTGTACTTCATTTTGTAGTCCTTGGTAAACGATATTTCCAGTCTAAATCCCAGTTTTGCTGACGACATACCTTTTATGCTTAAACCGGCAAATGCAGCTCACAACAAAGTGAATAACTTCGCAATGAAAAACATTTTAAGCCTGTACTAATTTGCATTTTGCCACGCAACTTGTTCATGGAGTTTATTATTGATGGTTTGAAACGGTAAAAAGTAGACGCAAACTAAATCGTTTAGGTAGAAATATTGATGAGGTCCGATTAGATAAGTCGGTGTTAGTTTTAGCTTAGCAAACAAGAATCAACTAAAACATACAAAATTATTTTTAATCAATAATCAATACTGTTTATTCAACTGGTGAACTGCTTTCCTTTTCGATTTGTTACATTGTTCAAAATATTCTCTTGCTAACTGGCTAACTGGCTATCAATAATTTAATTCAATCTCCAAAATACACCAGAATGAACAGAATGAATAACTTGATCCAAAAAAAAAATCATTTGTTGTTTTGTTAGAAAAATATTGTAACCTTATAAATATATTTTGTATTGCGCATTTATAGCGTTTTCCGAAATATATCTAATTTCAAATGATTTCCTTTTGCAGCAAGTTATTTTTCTCCAAGAGAAATTTTGCTCACATAGCACGGTTCATAGACGAAATAATGGTCAAACTTAGTAGAATTTCTAAAATAGCGTAACATTTTCAAGCAGACCAAATAGTTGATCATATCCTAAAATCTCAATTAACTAGCACCATACAGCAGTGAACCAAAGTTAGAGCCAACCCAAAACAACACTAGCGCAGTAACGAAAACAGAGAGTGATAATTCAAGGTTTGGAAAGCATCAAAGCGGTTTTTTTTTCAAAATAAAAAAAGAAACACACGCGTAACAGAAAAAAATATCACGAGCTGAGAGTAGCAGAAAGGTACATAGCGATAGATATACACAAAGAAGGAAAATAATGCAAGAAGAGTAGGTAAAGATGGAAATGGCAAAAACAGCCGGGTGAACAAAAATATTAACAACGCTATAAATCATTAAAATATATGAAGATTTTTCCTTCGTCATACATTCCCCAATGTTTACCACCAAGTGCTTTGCAGGCTTTCAAAACTGCCCCAAACATTGCGTAAACTTCAATAGCAATGTCTTAACGTGGTTGTAGGGAAGGAAGAGTTGCTCGCTGGTTGGAGCGTGCAGCGTGGACAGTGCGGGGTTTTGGTGTAACAAAAATTAAGACATTAGCCACGAAAGAAATGAAAATATAATAAAAACCACCGAACAGTGATGTCGAAATGACGGTCAAAGTTCGGAAGAGTTCGTAGTGCGGAGCATTGAGGGAGCGGGGAAACGATCATTTGGCCGCACTGCTGAGGCACAATCGACGAAGCTGGGAAATCTGGGTGTTGGTGGCATTCAAGAGCAAGACAGAAAAAAATGAGGCAAAATGAAGTAAACGCATTTACAAGTAAGGTTTTTGGGGGTTTGTCGGTTTGAGGATTCCACACGAAGATATCATCAATGAAAGAACTGGGTGGAGAAGACTTTGCACGTATATTAAACCGTATTATTTTAAACATTAATGTTTTATGCATATTTAACATTGTGTTCACTCCGTTACTGCATCTAAACACTAACTTCTCAAGGTAAAATGGAATGAAATAAAAATATCATTTTCGTACACTTCGTACAGCTTCGACTCGTCAGATTCCGATGTCTAAGTTAATGGATAAGACATAAAAGAATTGTTCAGCTCTTGAACTGCTCAAAGAAGTTGCTAACTATAAAACATGGCTTACGAAATTTTAATATGCAATGCCAATTCGAAATGTACTTTTACGCTTTGAATGGCTCAATCGAATACTATTTTCTCTTTGAAAATTACTATCATTAATGTACAACGAATTTGGATGCAAACGGAAAACAAAACTTTGACAAACACAACAAAGCTTTTGGCACAACAGATTGTGGCCTGCGGAAATTATTGAACTGAGTATTTTCACGTATTATTGATTACATGTTAAAACATGAAAGCATAACATCGGCACAGCGGAAATTGTTTAGACTAAGCATTTAAATGTTATGCGAAGAAAAATTTTCCACATTTCATTACAGTTCTATTTCTTCCGTTCGACCTGTGTACCAACCCGAACCATTGATTGGAAATTTGGGCAGTATCACCAGAGGCAATTTAAGTCGTATCAATGGAACAGGAGTGGTGTGAATGCCCCTTTTGGGTGAATAGTTCATTCTCCAGCGCTTTCGTTTTATGGCAATTCTCTGTTCACAGGGAGCAACAACTCAATAATTCCCAACTCTTGATTCTCAAAACATTACTTTTTTGTAGTGCTCGCCCCTTTTAGCTGGGGGTTTCCTTTTGAAACCAGACTTACGATTTGTAGAATTAAGTGGTTACCGACAGATATTCGATCATGTTGGTACGATATTCGTTGCCGATGAGTTATTTGATTGCCTTGAGGCAGCATCCCCAACCCTGGTGTTTCATGTGTTTCTGTACCTCCTGTGTTAAAATTAGCTGCACATTCACTCCAATAGCTAGAGTGTCTCGAAATTCAAGGATGTACTTATTTATAATGCATTGAAGTATAGACCTGCCAAGAAGCAAGAAAGGGAGACAGAAATTTTAAAAACAAAAAAAAATGAATAGCTCTGGAACAATCACCGCTTAGATAGCTGTGGTACTTTACATGAACCACTGTAAAGCAATGACTTTGAATGGATGGGATGATCTAGTGCGTTGTATGATCTTTCGTTAATAACTTACATGCAAATGTCAATAGCAGTAGTACGAACCAGTTATCTACGAGAAATAGATTCCTTTGTTCAATGTACGAGAGAAGATGTTAAAAAGATAAAATAGATACGCAGCTAGACGAAATGAATGATATTGCATGTGTAAAATGAACACCTCAATCGGTATAGTTTATCCGCCGAACTATTTTGCATTTGTAAAAACATACATTCTCGGTCCTAAAGTCAATTTCAGAAACCAACACATTATCGATAATTTTGGTAGTATGGAAGGAAGGCAAATTGTCAAAAAACTACATCACGTGCACAAATGTAGTCTGTGTTACGCTTCATTCAATGTAACTTTTGTTTATTTTGAGCAGCAAAACTAATTGCAAATTAATTTGATCGTTAAACAGTATGTTATGTATTGGCAAATTTGTTCATCAGAGAAATTAAATGGAAAAAGTCTTAATTAAAAACCAACCAATAGGTATAATTTTTTAAGAGCATTCAGATGGCTTTGTTTGGTGAATTATTAGTCTTAGGGGTTTTTTTTTTGTAATTTTTCCTCATGTAATGCATCAATCCAACAATTTAATTTTTCCAACAAAGCCTCAGGCATAAACCTCCAACTATCGCGTTAAGGAAAAATCCGGCACCGATCAAATCTACCTATTGTAAATATGCACTATATCCCATTATGAAATAAATCAAATGAATAAAAAATGGTCAATTATTAGTGAAGCATTTTTCGTAGTAGAAACTAACACAAACAACTAGGTACTGGAAAATAATAGTTAATACTAGATTGAAATATTTTTAGTAACATGCGAGGGTAGTAATACTACTTTTTTGATATTTTTCTTCTATTAACAATATATATGAACTGCTGTTCTGTTCAATGCGAATAAAATATCATGTACTCTATGATAAAACCCTTACAATAGCATTGGTGCTTCATTTTCTAATTTTTCCCATAAATCAAGACACCTCTCCCAAATCCGTTTGGCGTGAAAATGATTATGCAATTATTCCAACATGACGTTATCCTTTTTTCTCGGTTTCACACCGAGAAAACACGCACAAATACTGGCGAACGGTTGACGCTCGTTCCATTCTGTCCTGTTTCCTGTTGGTGAGCGTTTCGATAGACACCAGGTTTATGTAGGCCATCGCGTTGCCCAACCAAATGTGCAGGGTATCATAACAAACCACAAAGCACAATAGCAATAAATGAGTGCGAGGGAGATGGGTTCAAAGTCGGATAGAGCAACGCAAATCTGCGAGAAGAATTTTCGGTGAGTACATTCAAGAGGATGACATCCATCGTTAGGCATGAAATTCGATATTCATCCGGAACTGAAGACGAAATACAGACACACGTATAGAAATATACAGGCACACTCGATTTCTCGCAACTAAACCGTCACGCCAGAAGGCACGCTGAAGATTTACGAGCTTCATTTTCCTGCCAGTCGCTAGAATGGAGTTTTATTTCAAAATGTCTCTTATGATCGTGCCCACCAGTGAAAGGCTAAATAAAACCCAAATCACAAATCAACGACAAAAACCAAAAATGGCACATCAAATAATTAAAACATGATTGTTAAATAGGTTTTGTATCACAAGTGTTAACAGCGGTTATGGTTATAAAAATAATTTACCAAAAAAAAAAATGGTTGAGAATGCGAATTATAGAACAGATAAAATTATTACTGTTAGTAAGAAACTGGGAAGAGAGAGGTTATAATGCTTTGCAGTATGAATGCGGTGATTCTCATATGAATTGTTGACGTTCTTCTATTCATTTGATATTAATTTTATTTTTCAAAATATGCCAACTACTGATTTTTCAGTCATGTTATTCTTCTACATATGCGGATATACTTTCTCATGACAGGGACACCTACGAAAATGCGTCCATATTCAGAAGCTTGTTCATTTTATATTGTCTCTTGACTTCTAGCAGAATCCGAAAATATGGATTCTATAGTCTGACCATGATTTTAAAATAAAATCATCGAGCAAGGGCAGTAGTGAAACATGTGTACTTTACGGTAGCTTAGATCCCGATCGCTTTGTTTACTAATGTTTATGTTGTTGTTGAGTTGACTTATAGAGACCATGAATGTTTGTAAACGACTGACTTTCCGTATTTCTATATTTGTCAATTTGTTCCTTACAACATTGTGAATCAACATTGGGACCAAATGTATCAAATTTGTTTCGTCTTTTCAATTTTTATCGTCTGACTTAAGTAAGCCAGAATTTGTTCGAAGATTTCGGATCCCCGATTGTTTTACTACATTTTACGCTGCACATTTTTTATGGCATTCTAACTTTGTTGTGAAAAAAAAACAAAAATATAATGTTGAAACAGCACGCAAGGCAGTTTGCAGGCACAATTTCGGAAAATACAATAAGTTGTACAGCACTGCCGAAACCGCTTGGGTAAATGATAAGTAATTTTTTTGGTAAGGTTTTATGGATTCATGATATCACTTGTTTGATGTATCCAAAACCTCATTTAGAGAATCCGGGCCGCAACTTAAGAATGGTTGTTACTTTCACTTCTACTATTTTTCCGTGAAAGGTGTGCCGATCCCTGCCATAGATGAGCGGACGAATTATCAAAGCTATTTATACATGTTAACTGTTCTTAAATCGACCAATGTGGGTATAATTCTAATCTCGAGACATGTGTGACTATGCAATTATTTGAAAAAAGATTCTATGATCAAGTTGTTCAGCAGAATCTGCGGTGAGTTACGTACAGTGGATTGTATACACCGACTACGAGCAAGTATTTTGCCACATAAACACGTTTTTAAATATTCCTTCCATTTAAACGATTTCGTTGCTGCGTTTTTGTTTCATTTAACTTCGTACACTACGTTCGTGGTGCATTGAAAGTAATAAATTTACATTAACCAAGAAGCGGAGTCATGTTACGAAAAACGGTAGGAACCTTAGAAAAGCGTGTTTGCTTGCTTAGAGCAGGATATTTGTAGAGTGGTTTTTGGCAAATTTATTTTTTGACATTTGTCCTTGCTACATGCGCGTCTGTGGTATGAGGCTATTTTTCATTATGTTTCTTTGCAGTAAAAGGGCAAACACTGACACACCGAAAAAGAACCGAGCAAAAAACCAACAGAAAAGTACACGCAAAGGAGAGCGGGAACGGGGCGAGCGGGAATGGTGAACAGTTCTCACCTGCAGAAGGGCTCTTGTTTGAATGGCCGTTTTGATTCAATCCCGAGAAAATCATAATTCTTTATTATTATAAATTATTTCTTCTTTTATGTCTAATTCATGTTCTCTCTCGTGTTTACGACTGCCGGTGACTAATTATCTCAGTGGATCTAATAAACATGAATTTATAATTAGCTCAGAATGAAAGCGATGAAAGTGAACTCGTTTTGCATGGCATGTGCTGGTTAACACACGTCCGTACTCAAGGCCACTGTTCGCACATACACACATACACATAGGCATTTACGCGCGCACGCACCCAGCAGGCGTGTGCTATACGAAACACACACATATTTACTCTCGTACACGCTGCACGCAAGCCTCTTGCACCTTCATCAACGCTTAGGACAATGAGCCACTCCGAGAGCTCTTATCGGCGAGCCGTAAGGGATGCTGGTACGAAGCATGCGGCAAAGGAAATAAAAAGCAAAATTAGATCAACGGGCTCGGCATTGGATGATGGGCGATGGCGCGAATCGTGAAATAGGACAAGAATCGGTCTCTACGGTCTTTGCGGTTCACCGACATTTGAAGAAAGCTGGGAGATCGAAGGCAGGCATGGAAAAAAGGTTCGAAGAAAAAGAAAACAGCTTTGCAGAAAAATATAGAATCTATCTTTTTACCGTAAGACGCCATACATCAACTTGATTTACGGTTCTAGATACGACAGCTTAAATTGCATCTCACACCGCCGAAAAATGAAATTAAACTACCTCTATTCGTGGCCATAGTACCGCCCTGGAATTGACACGCACGCAGGCTGCTTCCGGTCCACCAACTGTCGTAAACCATTCCAATGAAAAACCCTACAAACTTTTCTCCTACAACAACATCTTAGGGTAAAAAATAGTCAAATATGACAAAATAAAGTAACAATACGAAGAGCTTCATCTTGGTTTGGTCGTCCGTGCCGTTTAGTTGACAGAAATGGAAATATCAAATAAGAATTATGCTACTAGCCCAACACTAATTGCAATGCATAAAAAGGTTGGATATATTAAACATAGATAAAGTGTGATAATGAAATTTTGAAGAAAAAAACTACTAATGAAAGTTATAGTAAGATCCTAAATTCTTAGCAGAGTCGCCCAACACATTATTTGTATGCCCTTATTTTATGCCTTGTCTTTACATATCTTTTACCCTGTGCGTAACACAGCAAGGTCACAGAATCACTCATCACTGAAGGTTTAGTAAAATATTAAGTGTATTAGAATCAACGGGAACTTATTTCTCCACTGATCCAATTGCAGTGAAAACCTCAAATTTGTTGACTGCGTCTGATTTTGGGCTTTTATTTTCGACAATTGCACGTTCACATAAATCAACCAAGCGGCATTCATTTTTCATGCTTGCATCCCAACCATGGCATGTAATTGCAATTGCATATCCCACGATAACGAAAAAAAAAAATTGGAATTTGAATTTCTACCAACACTTTTCGTCTGTGTCACCAAGCCAACCAGTACTCGCTTTCGGTTGAAAATGTCGGTTTATGTTTATGCGCTGAGTGCATTCAATGCACTGTGCGAGTTCATGTCTGGTCACCGAAATTAATCGATTTATGAACGTTACACCGTTATTTATGATTTCTAGTTGTTTTTTGCCCACAAATAATGCAATGATAACAATAGTTTTACTGTGGAGAGCAATCCAGTGGTTGATGGATGGTTTACTTCATGCTATCATTGTGGGTTAACAAATCAGGGAAATAAGTAATCAAAGCAACAAATGAAGAAAGTTGATAAGTGATATAATATCTGTCAGAAATGGAATCCATTGCGTTGATAGTGTAGTATTTGAGAATAAAGTATACAGACACAAAATGAAAACAACGAAGTATGTTCGAATGTTTGAAAAGTATTTTCAAATTAAGTGCTTTTATTTGAAAGAAACCCTTCTTTTGGATGCAGTAGAGATATTTGCAAGCACCAGCAAGCACTGCAAAATCTGCTGCATCTTCTAACGGTGGAATGCTAATTCTAACTAAGATGAATTTCGATCATCAACTACTTCCGTTTCCTGTTTACTTAAGCATTAGTTCATTCAGCTGTATCAGTTTATTCCGGTTGGGGTTTTCGCCGCAGTCTCCAATTCTGTGTTGTGGGTTCTTAACTCCGCAACAACTGCCAAAACGGTTCCCATATAGATCTCGCACTAGTCTACCGAAAGTTTCACAAAAAGCTACAGCGGTTGTGGGCAGGAAATTTATGAGTCAATTAAATTAACATTCTTTTGCATTTCTTTCACCACGACGTTCCATCTATCTTGCAATTCCACCATTCCCGCCAATATTGGTATTTAGCAGAAGGGTGTGCTGTAGCTTTTCCTTGCCAACCTTTCAGTTCCTGCAAGCAGCTTGCAGAGAAGAATGGATTGGAAAATCTTTCCGTTTGCGTACACCCAAACGATCTACCACCGTCGGTTTTCTTTGGGCTTACCAAATATATTCTTTCAGTTTAAGAAATACTTATTTTCCCGTGTGAATCGAATACAAGTGTGCTGAGCTGCAGTAATTCGGAGAAACAGTAAGTTAGGAAAAGAGGAAATTATCTTCCGGTTCAGTTTTAAACAAACACTATTCGCGTTCGTATGCAATGATCATTTTAAACAGAAAGTGAACATATCATAATGCATCAATCACTTTAAGTGCTACGCGCAATTGATGGAAACACATTCATTTTTAGGGGAATGCTGAACAAAAAAAAACAGAATGGATGAGTGATAAAGGTATGTATCTAGTAAAATGACTAAAGTTTTAAAATATTGCTTTTGTTCTATTGCTTTCAAAATGGCCTAACCTAAATAAACGCGACGCACGGTACATTATTGTAGGGCAAATATTTTCAACCCTTTTTGGAGTTTACGTTTTGTCACCATTTCGAATTGGAAGATTGACACAAAGGGATTTAATGTGTGAGCGGAAAGTGGCTGTAATTTATTGTAGGATTTTCTGTTCATTTGTGTTTTATTCAACGTTTGTAGATACGTGTGCTAAGAATTTGTAGAATTCTACTGTTCTATGTAGGTCATTACTTGTTCTATTTACCTTCTATTTGTTCGTTCCATTCGGTACCATAAACTGAATATTATGTAATGAAAGTCATTCAGTAAGAAGATTTTTCAAATTATTGTTAAATAATCATTACTTACGAATCTGCTGTTCTCACTTCGACTCGCATTCGTTTTTAACGTTAATGCACTTTAATAGACTAATTGTTACTTAAAATATCACTGTATGTTATATTATAACCCCTTATTAAAATACAAACACTCTACAACTGACGAAAGAAAATCAACTCGTGCACACTTCGGTCGTATTTACATTTACAAAAATAAGCAGAACAGAAAAATAAGCAAACATACTGCGAAAACATGCCATGCAGAATCCAATCTGACGCCAGACAGCAATGCGTGCGAACGAAGCTAATCGTTGCATATGAAGTCTTACTCTAATGAGTGCATAAAAGTAATGTAAACAAGCCCGTAGAAATACTTCTCACGCGACATTTATGTCGATGTTAAAATTTAAACAAAAAAAAGAACGAAAACAAAACAAGTTTGTTCCGCTCTTGTTGTTGGCAGGCAACGAAAAAAAAAAAAAACAAAACACAAATCCACTAACAAAGCTATTTCGATCAGTATATGCTTAACCATGTGCATTTCATCATTAGCAGTTCGTTCATCTTAATGTGTGGTGTGTTTTTGTTTTTTGCCCATTTCGCGTAAGAACGACCAGCACGTACATCTAATGTGCTGCATCTACTGCGAACAAAATAAAAACAAAAACAAAAACAAAACAAAACAAAACCAGTGTCGGGCACTGCTTGGCAAACGAGCAGCAACCCGGCGCATGCATGCATTCTTGCAGCGAATTTGTCGTTACTTACTTTTTTTACACGAGGTTTTATTGTTTTGTATCTGAGTTTTACGTTTTGCTTGCTTATCCTTTTCCATCCCCGCTTATCCGCTTCGCGCAACCTTGGATATGCGCACGCAACTTTTGTATTCCGCAAGGGCTGGCTCATGGTGGCTTCACGGCGTAAGAAAGAAAACTGAAAAAATAAACAAATAATAAGGCATGCTTACCGCATTCTGCAAAGCTTAATTTAGTCGTCACGGAAAAACCAAAAGAAGATTTGTGTGCGTGAGTACGTGTGTAGGTATGTGACGGTCTCGATAACCAATACGATGGGAATGAAAGTGATTCGCAAAACGGCGAAATAAGATAAGTGAAAAGGCACTTATTACGGTTTTAAGAACTCAATTTCGACCATCGATTGTTGTTTACATTGATGATTGGCATAGTGTTACATTTCTCAAAATTAAACAGTCAGGTGTTTCATTGGTCATTGCCATATCATTTAAGTTGATTATTCGTGATTTTTGAATTCGTGATTAAATGAATGAAAGAAAGGAAAGCAGATCGTACATTGGAGCGTAGCTATGAAGGTATTTTAAAGCAAAAACCTATCAATGGGAAAATACTTGTACCATGTATGGATTGAAGCAGTGAGCAATGCCGCAAGTAAGTGAATACATTTTCTTACTAGTAAAATCTAGTAGCTCTCGTACAATCCTCTAGTCGCTAATCCACAACAGTTTCTAAAAACGAATGTTACCTGCAGGAAATGTTCAATAACTACCTCGTCAACATGAACTTAATAATCATTAATGAAACCTAAACCTTTATGGCTCTTGTATGTCCTTGACCTGCTTTCGATGTTGCCATTCATTGGTGTTTTAAAGTACCAAATGCATCAAAAAGTAACCGAAGTGCAGCAGTGTGCTTTTAATGCATTTTAATGAAACCTAACGTTGTTGAAATGCTAAAAAAAGACCGGTTTTTATTTTTATATATTTTCAGGATAACGGCGTTTGCCATAATTTCAACATCACTTGCACTGAACTTTGAACAATCCGTACTAGGAGTTTCTTCTTTGCATGTTTATTCTATGCTTTATTTTTAAATATACTGATATTACTACACGAGAACCGCCCATCACTTACAGATATTATCAAGAGACTTAGGCCAAAGTATGTCATTTCATTTAATTTTTTATTTAATATTATACTGGTCAAACGTTTGTGGACGCTTACGTGACGTTTCTTAATGTTAGGTGCACGTTTCTATGCATGTGCTCGTTTTTTTCTTGAGTAATTGTTTTTAACTCAAATAATGGCCAGGAAGGAAATGAGTTAAACTAGTAGGGTTATATCGTAGGTAACGTCCATGTTTCTATGCTCTCTATCGTCATGTTGAATGTTGCTGTTTTGGTTTGTCTTATATTTGATCAATACATTACTAGCGAAAATCTTTTTTTTATTTTCTTTTGTTAGAATGGCCAGGATGTATCGACTTATTTTTACCACGCTTTAGCTACGCACGCTTTTTAAGCTACGGAGGTTTGGTCCGGATGGGATATTTCCTTGGTCCTGTCGCGTGAAAACTGGCGCCGCTACGAATTACATGTTAAATATCTTTACATGCTTTACATATCTTTATGATAACAAGTTATTACCTGGAAGATCCGTGGGAATGTTTGTTTCGCTTTTTAGCATTCTGCGTAAGTTTCAACCAATAAAGTGTTGAATAAAGATGCCTAATATTTAATTTTACGTGCTATATGGTCCTTTCTAACGATTTTGAGTTAAAGTGAGCTGAAGATGAGATGAACTTTTGGGTTGCTGGAAGTTCTAGAGTTTCTACGGGTAACAGTTTCGATCTACGAAATTTGATGTGTGTTCCTGATGTCTGAGCTTGGTTTCAGTTTGGTACGTTCTCCTTGGGTGATCTTTTGTACGCAATAGCCAGTCCATATGATATACTTAACACATTCAGCGCCGCATCATCCAAATTTGCGTGAAGCCTAAGGTTACCGCCTGGCCGTATCTTCCAAAATGGGTGATGTTCTATACAAAAAGCAAGAAAGCCTTGGCAGCAGCCCCACGGTAACTATTGCAATTTTCTTATATGATGTTGAAGTGTTATCCTGACGGCAAGACGGTAAGCGATAATCGCGTTTGCGGAAATGACAAAATTATCTCAATTTTCCACAATAACTTCTAGTAAATATTAACATAATATCATAAAACGGATTCATGAAGAATTTGGTTGAGCTAATTTCTGTTTATTTGTAGACTGACTTTTCGCTGTCTCAATAAAAAACGAGGGTCTCACGATTCGGTGTAGTAAAAATGTGGAATTTAGTAGCTC
Organism: Anopheles moucheti; assembly: GCF_943734755.1. Taxonomy (NCBI): domain Eukaryota; kingdom Metazoa; phylum Arthropoda; class Insecta; order Diptera; family Culicidae; genus Anopheles; species Anopheles moucheti. The sequence continues at coordinate 59,648,250 of NC_069140.1, forward strand.
TTTTCGACTAGCGGAGAGAGCTGTTTACGCTCACCATGGCGAACGAGGCTCGCGAAATTGGTCGCGAAAGAGGATCAACACGCTCTGAATGAATCAAATTGATCGTTGCGCCTTGCTGCATTTTATTTAATTGTTAAAAATTGAGAAAAAATGTTGACTTTACTTCTTGGCGTAAACGTATTGTAGATATTGATGGATGGATCAACTTTTACCTAAATGTGAGAGCAGTCAGGAAAATCAAGTAGCGCGAAGAGCGATGCGAACATTAATTTACAACACCTAAAATATTGAATCGAGAAGTTTTCAGTAAACATTATTTTATATTAGTTAGTTTTGTAAGATGCTGCATTTTCTTGTTCTGCTTAGTGCTTTCTTGTTCAATTGAATTTTGCGTTAAAATGAGTGATAATGAAAACCAATTGCATTAAACAGTATGTTATTCAATTCAAACTGAAAAAAGTTTACACGCATATTTGCATATTTAAAAAACTACCAACCTAATGAAAAAATTACCCTAAACAGATTATACCAAATCGATCGTAAATGCTTCGTAGTGAGAAGTCGTGTTAACAATACATACTACCGATATGATGTTCTGTAGGATATCTAACATTTTAATTCTTATGTTGCGTTAAGCACTGTCACTGGTCACATTATTTTGAACAGCTACTATTTGGCTGTTACTTGTTACTATTTTATTCGGTTTACTAGCTAGTTTTTCTAATTGCGATTAATTGAGTTATTTTACTAATTTAGAACGCTCGGGATGTTTTTAGGAAACCCTGGGATAGAAAGAATTTAGAAGACAGCATCGAATGCAACAAAAATTGATAATGTAGGCCGACATGAATACAAAGCATCATATTGGTAGTTTCCAAAATAGCGACTGACTAATCATGTGTCTCACGGGTGGCCTCATTATCATGGAACGGGTGACCATAGGTGACGGCCCGCACTCTGGGATGAAAAGCAAGACCTACAATAACAGCGCAATAAAGATAAGAGTATAAGTTGGAATTGAAATAAAAGTATAAATTCACACTACCGTATATTACGGCGTAATCGGAATTTCGTTTCGATTGGAAAACCAAACGTTCTGATGTTACGAGGTTGAAATAATCGAGTTGAACTTATTTTACACGTCCGATTGCTGGTCGTACGCCACTATTCGTAGGCAGTCAAGATGCAGGAAAAAAATATTACATGCACTATTGAGCTTTCAGATCCACAAATTTAGCTACAGTCAAAAACCTGTTCTGCGAGTTTCGAATAAACTCAAAAGAGAGGGAAAGTGCCGTATTAGTTACATGCAACAAGAGAAATACCAAAAAGAGAAGGAAAGTTCACGGCACTGTTGTTCCGGAGTATCAACAGTTGTTCAATAATTAATTTTCAGTAATTATCATCCCGTTCCAACATTTGTGTATGTGTGCAGCCTTGAGACACACCATTCGGTATCTTGACTGTCCTATCGGTGCGACTCCCTATGTATGTGTTGGTCCTTTAGCCATTTGAATCGTGTAACTTCGCCTCCGTTGGTGGTTTATAAATGCTTGAACATACCGAAATGATCGACCCCACTTCCCTGATGTTTTAATAGCCATAGCAGACAGGAAGTTTTCATTTCATGCATCGAAAAAGTTTGTCTTTAGATAGCTGCGAATCGAAACGTGAGAGAGTGAGAGAACGAACGAAATAGAGAGAGAGAGAGAAAGAAAGAAAGAAAGAAACGAAGAACATAACCTTCTGAGCAGAGAATGCAAGCAGGCAAAAAACCAAAGGAAGGTAAGAGATTATCCCTAACATTTGCCACTACGGTAAGGACAATTGTGCCTTTTTGTTTAATACATTAGTGACACCCTACGGCTCTATTGGTATTTGTGCCCAACTATGCCATCTCATTTTTTATGACAAACGGCCTTGCTAAATTTTATTTTCCTTTGTTGGGACTGTCAAAATACAGGTCAAACGTTTGTGGATGTGGCTTTTCGTAATGCAAGGTGCACGTTTCTATGCATGTGCTCGTTTTTTCTTGAGTAATTGTTTTTAGCTCAAATATTGGCCAACAAGTTGAACTAGTTGTGTTATATTGTAGAAAGCATTCATGTTTCTGAGTTCTCGATCGTCAAGTTTAACGTTTCTGTAAATAAACATACGTGTAGATAAACGTGTAAATAAACGTTTGCGTGTTATTTGATTTATATATTACTTTCGAAAATCTTATTATAAAAACTAATAAGTGAACAAGATGTCTATTAATGGGATAATAGTTGAACTAAAGTTATTCGTTCCATATATATTTGAATATTGAAGGGATAAGATTATTACAAGTTTTACAACGTGTGTGATAAACATGGATTACACTTGTATGTATTTGCATAAATGATTTGACGCGATTGGCTTTCGCTTATTAACTAGCTGGTAACATGTACCACAACGACATATTAAATTATGCCGGACACGTTATTTTTAATTCTTCTTAACTTGCCTGTTTCACATTTTTTCGATTAAAATCGTTATTCAAATCTTGGTACAAAGACCAGTTTCTGTTAGAAAGTTTAACAGTTTCCCCATTACTAGTTATACAACTCAGAATCAGCGAAAAATCAGTTTAATGCTCCATTGTTTACCTTGCATATAAGAAAGTAATATAATAAAATCATCGCGAACACTAATATGTGTGAAAATAATGCCATATTATAGCCGGGAGAATCTGTTATATTTGGTAAATGGGGTCAAAATTTATAAAAGTGTTAGTTCTCCTGTTATACACATTGGATATTTTTATTTAACGAACAATTTAACACATTGCGTGTTTTTTTATTTATTTTATTTTATTTTCTTAACAATACAGCATGTAATTCTAAATAATACAATCTTTTATTATTGGGGCGGCCCGGTGGCATGATGGTAGCGGAGCCGGTCTTCACACGAACGGCCCGGACCAAAATCCCATCCGGACCAATCCCCCGTAGCATGGACTGACTATCCGGCTACGTGGTAAAATAAGTCGATACGGCCAGGCCGTTCTAACGAAAAAAAATTCTTTTATTATTAAACTTTGAAACCCAAATCTTGTTCGAACCTCCTTTCCTGTAACCGTCGATGGAAAGAAACATATTTATATTTAGAGCCATTGCACTGGGTATTGAACAGAAGAAATCGGTACAAAAACTGGTCGTCAAGCAGAACAATTATGTCATTATTAAACACGTCTGATTAACTACATATTATAACTAGACAGATGCGTCAAACGACGCACTAAACAATCATCAAACGATGGCGTTCAATCGTAAGCTACTTTAAAGCACCATCTAGCAATATAAATATGTCAATATGTAAATAAGTCGAAGAGCAATTTCAAATTAGAACAATTGAAAGTGATTGGAATGAAATGATCATTTGGCATAGTTATATTATGTACAACTCACATTTAATGTATGTAATAAATAGTGTGCATAGCAGTTTATGTTTAAACAAAATACAAACAAATTTATAAATTAATGTATGGGGTATTCAATAATTGAAATTCTTGTACATGTTCCTCTGAAATAGTACGAATACATATGTTCATGGATGGTAAGTACACTTTGTTTATTGTAGATATGCAAATGACGACACAGATTTTCATGTATTGCTAGTTATTTGTTTGTAGTCATGGGCCACCATCATCGATAATATCATTATGTGCAAATTATTTGGCTTAAAGTGCTAAATTTGAACTGATCGCGCATTGCATACCGATCGATTGCAATCGCTTCCAATCGAAACACCTACCCAGAAGCAAAATGATGAAAAAGTAAGACCGCAAGTCATTACTTTCTATCAATCTTAAAACCAACTCAATCACAATAAATCATTAAACACAGCCCATCTTCACATGGCTGTCATGCTTTACGAAATTTGGTAGCAAACGGAAACCATGTCGGACGTTAAGCACTCTAAATATGAAAATAATCACTCGCTGTCCATTTCATGTTAAAGCTACACCCATTCATCGATTGCTCTTTCCAATCAACTCCCAACAGCGGCATCAACATTGACAGCGTGGCTGGCGCTATAAAGGTAGGACAAACTTTGCGTAATTTTAATTACGCATTGTTACCTCCGCTCATGTCACGAATTATCATATCTGACTGCGATACTATTTGCACTCCTATATTCATGGTTTATAACGATTTCAGTGCCACGATTTTGTATTGGCATGTGAGGCGCGTACAAATTGCTTCGATGTACAGTTGAACAAGACTACTGTCGCAAATATCAACACCGTCGAACCTTTTTTCACTAACGCTTAACCAGCAAGATCGCTGAACAGCTTAACTTATGCAGGTGCAGTACACATGCAAAACATATGCAATTTTTATCCACACTCTCCTATCTGAGCGTAATGTGGCCATTGAAAGAGAAGTCAATGTTAGCCCACTCACGTTGAGGACATTATTGCAAAGTTTGCTCACGTAATCTTTTAATTTGGTTAGATAGCATAGATGAACAACATGTCACAAAATAGTGTCGACAAAAGCTAGGACTTTAAATCATTCGTATCATTACGATCACCTAGCGTTGAAAGCGTTTAAAATATTGCATTTAGAATTTTCAACGTAGTACATAGAGAAGCCAACAATACTACCTAGTTAATAACATCTAAATTACAAAAACATTCAAAACATCTTTCACTAAAAGTTTAATTATTTTGTATTATTATTAGGTATATCGGCTCGTCGTTGTCGCGTCATACAAAAAGTTTAGTACAACAAAAAAAATGTGTCAACTTTAAAAAAACGGGTCGAATCTATTCTGTATTCTGGTATTTTATCGCGTGAAACCATAAACATATTGCATATTTTACTATGTTGTAATGGTAATGGCTAAAGATTATTGTTAACTTTTGATCGTTTTTTTACTTACAGAAAAAAGGTACTTAACATATGAAAAACATAAATGCCGACGGAAAATGTAAAAAAGACAAATTGTCCTCTTGTTGCATGCTTCAGCCGACGGATGCTAAATGTGATGCACTCTTCCCCGACATCACCTAGTAAGTTTATTTTCATTCACCCCAGAAATTAAATACCTGTCTTCAATTCTTCTGAAAATCATGTCTTTGGCAGAACAATTGCCGTCCACCGTCTTCGCCATCGATGCTTGCTGTTACGTATGTTCGCAACTGTCGTAACAATTATTTGAACGATTTGAAAATCCTTTTAACTGGGAATTGACGATGCCATAATTGTGTTTACTACCGATCCAATTCAACGCTCATTTTTCGAAGGGAAATTTCCCACAGGGAAATGTTCTTTTTTCTCTGTACAATGTTCTTTTCGTTTTCCACACGGGGCTGGGCTGTTGTGACGCACACTTGCACGGGAACTCAGCACTCAGAAAGTGGTACAAATGGGAGAACGAACGAGCATGTCGTAAATTTCACAGCTCGGGCGCATAACTCACTCAATCGCCTTTTCGTCGTCACACGTCACAAGATGAAGCAGGCGCAACACTCACAAGAAGAGGAGAATGTGCCGCCCCCAGCCTCCGCAATAACGTTTAAGAGGCGGACACTTTTAGGAAATCGACATGCCGTCCTTATTACTTCCCCACCTTGCGGCTGTATAAGTGAGCTATCTGTACAGAAAAGAGCATGGCACCGTTTGGTAGCTGTCGGCGATGACTCTTGGCCATAAAGCATTTTAATGCGTTCTCTCGCGCCTCGAGCATGTAGGCCGAGCGAAGCATGAAAGTGAAATTTTCCGTAAGCTCGTACCTCGACCGCCGGTACGCAAAGCTATCACTAGCCCAACTGTTTCGTGCGACAGTTGTCCAAAACGACTCTGCGGTTAGGACGCTCGTGATCCAGGAAACCAGCAATCCGCGATTCGTTGCCGGATCCTTTCGAACAAGGAACCGTACAGAGAATGACCCTTCGGTTGGCATTTTAGGGCGAATGATAAATGAGTCAGAAACGCTTTCCAGCGTCACGCAAGCCTTTGGGAAGGAACTTCTTTCAGTTTCTCACTTAGCAAAACGTATCATTCTCCCTCGGTGCGATGAGAAGATAACGGCGGCATGACGGCGGTTAAGGTATATAAAATATTCTAAATGAGGCATATTGTGGCTGAAGCTAGTGATGAATTTATGATTTTGACTAATTATTTCCTGGATTTGCTTGGCTTATTAATCATTACTCTAGGTACACTTTTCCAAATTATGTAATAACCCCGGCACATACTGTGCACCTGATGGGGCCGTGATCGCTCTGAACGAAATTCATTCATTCGGATATGTATATATGCGCACGCATTGAAAAACGCCGCTTCATCGAAGACAGAAAACAGCCAACATTTAATCGCAAAGGAACAATCTACGCAACCACCGCACAATCAAAAGCGAATGACAAATCGACGAAACCTATCGTCCATACCTTTTTTCATTGAATTGTTTTATTATGCGTGAGGATTTGATTTAATGACTTCATTTCGCGCGATCAGAACTCAATTCTTCCCAAATAACATGAATAATGGATTGGCTAACACCGGCCTTGGTGTGTCGTTCCCATGTCTTAGGCAGCATTTTATTTTTTTATTTTACTTATTGTTTTGGTCATCAGCAAGTACTGAAGTAGCTTCAGTTTGGAAGTAACCAATTAAAATGCAAAATGATTTTTTTCTTTCTTTTCCTGATTGGTGGCACACATGGATCACTCTCTTGTTAACCCGGTATTTCCATCAGTGCGAAGCGTTTGAAATGTTATGAATCGTTTACAATTGAATGATTAATGGAACAACATTCTGCCGTTGAATGTTTTGCAAGTTGAAAGGCACTGTTGATTGAGTTAGATCTTGGGAGAAGATATAACCAATAACCATCATTAACACTGATGACAAATTTGATAACATTGAAAATGAACGTTGAAGTAAAAAAAATATTCTTTTAGTACAATATATTGTATATTTCAAACAATTGCAACAGTCGAAAACGTACGAAGTTCGAAGCATTGTTTTTATGATCTACTAAAATAAAATAAGGATTAAAAATGATTTAAAAAATTAAAATAACATTCGGTTAATTTATTTTAGAATTAAAATCGAAATCGGAAATTTAGGCCAATACTATACTAGGTACCACAAAAATAATATAAACGTGCCTAATGATATTTTTTTACATTTGCTTACAATGATTGTAAGCTTTGAATTATTTTTGTTAATTTTTCAATATAGCGGTTTTTATTGTTGCAAAACTGTATAGCCGTTGTAGGTTTGCAGCTGCCTATTTTGATGTGACAAATTTTTTTTCTTGAATGTTTATTGCATACCTATCTGCTGCTCGGTCCATCCGCAATTTGAATCTAAAATACGTATCTTGAAAGCACCAATCCGATTCTTCTTAAGCTTATTGATTTTGCTTTCAAATATTTGGTATTAGTTTGTGCCACAAATCGCATTTTCTTGTATTGAATTTATATATAAAATTGGCAATACGATCTAATCGCTCTTCATGAATAGAGAAATGCTCTGTAAAATATCTGTACAGTCCGTAACATAACTATAAGACACCTTGTTTAAAAAAAAACAAACAAAAAACAAAACACAAAAAACGAAGTTGTGCAAAGTTTTGGAGAAACAAATTTTTCAATGGTGTTTGCATATTTTTAAGCAAACTGTTACATTTTTTTTGCGAGATCGTAAAACGCTTCATTCGACAACCTACGGAAATAAGTTGTTTTTGGTGTGCATTTTCATTTAAACAATCTATAAAAGATTTCATTGTATTAAAAGCGTCGAGACTAATATAAAAAACCTGTTTAAGCATTTTCATTACAGTTTTGTTGCTTATGGCATAAATGTTTAAGGGTTCTGAACCAATATTTCGAGTATTTTGATTTATATTAATTTTTTAACCATACCGATTGTTTCCGTATTTTTTTTATAATGTTGTAAAGACAACTTTTCGAAATATGCAAAAAAGAACGATTGATAAATTTTCGATGAATTAGACTCTGGTTTTATCTATCTCTTCAACTTTTTGCATTATTCTCAACAAAATTGAGTGTCGTATAGTTATGTTACGGTTATTTGCATCGTGTTATTTTGTCTGTCCTTCCCAACAGTCGAAGTATTTAATCGTCAAAACTGTATTATGGCAATATAGTCATTTAGTAAAACAACTAGTTGAGTGAGGCACTAGTTCAAATCATTAATATTTCTTGTTTTCTTCTATATTTTAATGTCTAATGAAACAAAACCAAAAATATTTCGAATAAAATGTTAATGAATGTCACACTCACCCGAATGGGGCATCGAAACGACAGGAAATTTGGAAAACACAAAATGAGCTGAGAAAACGTGCCAGACTCCCCGACTCGGTATCCATCCTCGCTACGCTTTGCGTTGGTTCCTTCCAATGCCTCCCTTCTTTTTCTTTATCTCTCTCTCTCTCCTCATTCCCCTTCCTGTTCGTCCCCTTTTCCCTCTAGGTGAGACTCGTGTGGCCTACAGGAAAAATTTCAAATAAAAATTGCCGACACACTCTCACCATATATCTTCGGGATCCTTCATAAATCACAATGTAATCCCTCATGCTGTACGGAAAATAATGTATAACAGCAAATATTGTTTCACACGCACACACTCAGTTCTCTGGCCAGATCTTCTCGGGAACTCATCCTCCTTCTTAATTCAGAAACGACCACAATCCCTCTGTTTCTTCCCGAGTCTTGTACATCGCCCATTCGTTGCTGTATCGCTGAGTCGTAGTCTCACTCACGCCTCAACGATTCCAGGCCAATCGTACTTCCGACATTTTCGGGCAAACACCTTTCGAAGTTTCTTCTTACCACTCTCGACAAAATCATCAGACCCAGTATAATTCGAGTCTTTACCCCAAAAACCTGGCTACGCGCACCAATACAACATGCACACATACATACATATACACACACACACACAACATTATGCGTCAGAGAGAGGATGAAATGTATACAAGCTTTCATTACACTCCTGGCCAAGGGTTCAAACCACGTCTCGAAAACAACCCCCTAGATCTCTAAAACCTTTTCCCACTGTTCCAGATGCTGCATTCGGGAAAACGATCCATTGCTCTTGAAATTTTGTCCAACCATTCGTTTAACCCTCTTTGCAACCATCATCCTCCTACGTCCATGGTGGAACAGAGGTGGACTATAAATATTATACCACAGCTTGCTATTTATTCACAACCATCATCCTCACCTGATGGTCTTTTGGAGGGGAAACAATGGTTTCTTTATTTACAAATGCTTTCTTCAAAATTTTAAACAGCTCCAGAACCATCAAGTTTAGTATATTTTTCAAAACATAAGAATTTGCGCTATTTTTTCAAATAGTATTATACCCGACAGTGTGTTCGAAAACAGTAAATATCCATTGATAGTAGTTTGGCATTAAAACTATTTTACAATTAACGTAACACCTAGATCCAATAATTGTTAAAAACGATCGATTTGTACGCATTGTTGTTTCACACTTATTTTCGGGTTAAAACGATAAAAACACGATAAAATCAACCGGTGTTAGGTCTAATGATCAAAAATTTAATCTATAATAATTGGTAACCACTCAAAGCAGTTCACGTATGTTGATAATTTTACTCATCCGTCATGTTCGGAATCATAACTTAAGGAATCGTCTGTATTGTTTTGATAATATATTAAACTTGATATATATCAAAGCAAACACATCCCTTGAATATTACCCGTTCAAATAATAACCTACTTTTTCTAGGTTGTTAATAACCTACTACAATCTCTTCTTAGAAAATCATTACCAACAGCAAACTGCAAGATGCAAAATAAGAATTTTGTCATAAAAAACCAGACAGGCAGGACATCGGCACTAAACACAAACAACATGAAAAATCATAAGCAGCTTGTCAGACAGAACCTTGTCTTTGCATCCTGCGACGTACCTTTTTTTGTTTTACCACATAAAACTCAAGGTCCATGTCCTACACACGCCGGGCAAGGCACCATATTTGCCAATTCAAACGAACAAGTGACCTAAGAAGAACGAAACCGTTGTTAGGTAGCATGTTGCTACGTCACGTTATATAATAGTTCAAATGTTGCCAATTTTATGTTTATGGCCTAAGCACATCAAGGCTAATGATAATGGGCTCGATGCGTACCTGTTCCGGTAGATGCCTGTAAATTGCGTTACCCATGCATTACGACATGCTGAAATCAACTTATCCTATTTAAACACAACGCTGGTGCAGGTTGTCGCTGTTCAAGGTGTCGTTCAACGCAACGAAAACGTCGAGGTAAAAGATAAACCATAAGTCCAAAATTCATCTTCACGCCAACGGTGACGGTGAGCTGACCAATGACGAGGATACACACAATAAAGCATTCGCTCTTGGAAGACCTTGTAGAGAATTCTTTTTCACCATACGTTACATTTGTACCAGGATCATCCAACCTTGGCCGCGAGACGATCGAGAGGCATTTCTCGGCTTCAGCAAAACAGCGAAGAACGGAGCTAGTCAAGTGGTCACATGGCACCGCAGCACCGTTCAAATGGACGACTTCTTTGTGAGAAGACTGTGAAAGGTAAAAAAGGAACGAGAAAATGTTGTCACTCGAAATGATTTATGAACGAATTGTGATTTATTATCAAAATAAGCAAAGAGAACCCAAAACCGACGAATTCCGTGGAAGAGGCGATTATGTGACTATGCTTAATTCCAACGCAAAACTGGATCTCCAACTGTCGCATCTTCGTGCTGTGGTAGGTGGATATGTGCGCGTGTATGTGTGTTTGTACGTGCGTACGTGTGTAAACTGGTGATATCGCTCTAGTTCACCTTAACGATACGATGATGAACTTGACGCCACTAGTACCTGAAGTTGTTTAAGAAACGGACATAAAAAGCTTTCAAAATTTGAATTTTTCCACAGCAAACTTTAAAGATGGGTTGTGTTTCTTTGTAATAAAATAAACGTCGGTCAAGCATAATACCAACGACATTAGATTTTATCAACAAATTTTGTAGTTGTTGTATTCATATTCATTCATTCTCATAACAACAAATTTTATGACAAGTCTCATAACAATTCAGCCACGACGTATTATATATATGTATCAAGTCAGCTGTATAGAGTTTTAACTATCCTAACTGTCCTTCCCTAATTAACTATGTCTGGGAAAAGACGAATTGCAAGAAGGAATTGCCTGGAAAGATCTGTAGAAAACTCAGCACAACGGTGTTGATAACACGGCAAAAGCCGTTATATTGGAAGAAATAAATAAATATTACAATCATCTAGATGGAGCTATCATATAATGGCTTAATATTTAAGTTAAGAATTATAATCACGTTCAACAATCAGCGTTCAATGCCATTTGTCTAAGAATGTACTACCCTTGGAAGTCAACACCAATAAAGTTAATTCAATTTTTCAAGATTAAAATTCAAAAACACATGTGCCATTGCCATATTCAAAAGGATTTTGCAGCGAACAATAAAAAAAACTGGTAGGTTTTAAACCAAATGTTATTTGGAAATTGACTTTCTATGTCTATGTATGAAGGATAACTCCGTTAACGTTTATGTCGACACATCATTCAATACTTGCACGAAAGATTTGAACGTCCATCGAAACCGAACCGGTACCATGTTGAATAATGATGATCCACAGGAAGCAACAATAAATTTTCATTAAATTTACGCGACTTAACGGAAAATTTAGCACACGTACGTGCTCGCACCAAAATGCCGTCATTGAGCCCTTCTATTGCAGCCAGCGCATGCGATTCCTTTTCACAGAAGAAACAAAGAAAGCAGGACTCGTCGGTTCGCAGAAAAAAAGAAATATCTAGGAAAAGTTTTCTTCTACAAATAATAAAACTTTGCTCTATAAATTTATCTTCCTTTCCTTTTCTAGCAGTTCTGGGATAAAGTACGAATACGAAAGCAGGGTTGGCAATAGGCTGCAAGAAAGGAAACAAACTTTGCCTTCAGTCATTACTGTTCCCAATTTATTTTTCCTGATTAATCTTACCATCCATAAATCAGCGGCAGCCATGTCCGATCCCATGGCTATTGGATAAAACAAGTGCTTGTTTGATGAAATACAAGATTGTTTACTTCCTATGCATTGTCGTACTATTTGGCTTATGAGAATAGATCTTATATGGTTTAAAAAATGCTAAGCAATCATCACTCTACATTCAGTTTGAACCTCTGTAATGAAAATATTTAAATAAATTTAATCACGATCAATCGGAGCACATATTGGACACTCCAATATAGCAAAACCGACTCGTGACAAATTCAATTGTCTAGCAATTATTTTCCGATTAAGTTCTGTAAAATTCTTCTACATGTGCCATCTGGTGCTTAATGATTTCATACTTTCTGAAACACCATTCTACGCTTCAAGTTCAGCGTGCGCTCATCTTCTTTTTGTGGTTACATTTACCCCTAAGGTAAGATAATTCCACTGGAAATCCTGACACTCTAAGAAGTATGTCTACGGTTTCGTGAAAAATGGCACCCGTGAACAAGATGGAAAATGGACCGGTGTTCTTATTTATGCAAAAATTAAATTTTAATGAGTTTGTAATTTAAAACGCTCTTTGCTTCGCAGTTCGCCGTTGTCGTCGTCCACGGAGAGTTCAATGGGACTCGAGCATAACAGTCCTGTTGGCTTAGTAATGCTATTGGCTTTCACTGGGGGTATCCAACGACGGTCACTAATGGGCTAAGATAGGCCATTCTCAAACATAGAATAGTTGGGTGGGTAAAACACAGTATGAGTACTGCGCAGCGATTTCAGTGAAGCTATTATGTTGTTTTTTATTGGGTATGATAATAAAATGACAAATTCATTCCTCCACACGCTCCAAGGTTTATCCAATATTGCATGTTTTCGAATTCTAGTTCGAGAAATACCTTGTAACATGTTGTGACAAATATAAATTTTAAGAATCTTGTACATCAAAACTACCTAGCTTGCATCGATATGCTAGCTTTATTTATATCGCTGCAAGCAATCTAAAGCATCTTATTGATTTATTTTTTTTCTGTTACTAATGCTGTTATGCTAATGCTAGATTTATTTTAAAATAAAAAATCGTTTGTTCAAATTTCATTGAACACTCCAATCCATAATTCAATAGAATTGCACGATAAATGAGCTAAGAGTATTAAAATAAACACCATCGCTTTATTCTAGAACAGTTTTGTTACCTGTTACGTATTCCACCCTGAATATGGCAGCGCGTTTACCTCGTTCAAGTTTACACAGACGGCTAGGATAGTTGATTGCTTATGTAATTAAATTAAATTAATGAAATTCTGAGCTGTTGCGTCTCATCGCACGTAGCCGAGGTTGAGGTTACTCATAGATCCTTAAGCCACCAAAGGATCGCTAGATAGCTTTTTTGTATTATCACCTTGTTCTCAACGGGAATCATGTGTCATTTTAATTGGATAGCGACGATGTTAGCCACGCTTTTATTTCACCGAGCCAAAAACACAAACACATGATTCGTTTCCTGAACATCATGTTGTTCCTTCGAAATATGCTGACTCGTGTGAAACCATAGTTTTACTTGAACGAAAAAACGACATTTTAGGCATTGGAAAGATAGACAGTAGGACGCTATCCGCATCTATTTCAAGTTATTCTCGTGCCTTAAACATGAATTAATAAACAATTGTTTAAAAGATTGATAAATAGTGGTGATCAAAATATATTTCGTGTGACTGGAACGATCGCGATTTGAACAGTTGTTACGGAGTGTTTTTAGTCAATCACTTTAAAGTATCATTTTACCACTTCGTTAAATGTTGACAAAAAGTTATGAATGCTTATAAAACATGTATACTGATTTAAAAAATTGCATCTTCACACGTCGATCGATAAGAAAAAAAAACCAATACCACATAATTGTTCAAATTGATTTAATTTAGTTCATAAATAACCCAAATATAACACAAAACCCGTATCCTGCTACGAAAACAAAATGCTAGCCAATAATAAATCTTGTTTTCTCACTTCCTATCCTAGAGCTACGCAACTCCTTGTGGTCAGCGCTCGCCTTAGATATATCCCTCAAGCATGTATTGATCGAAAGTTGTATCGCTACTGCGAAGAAAGCACATTTAAATGGTTCTCGACGTCTTATCCAAAAGAAAGGCTACTACTCCCATTACATAACAACGCACATGCACGAAACAATCTCAAGGATATCGGTTGCCATCACAACTGGTGCTCTCGCTTTGGTCCATCCTAATATTATTTCTACAATATTTTCGCGCGTACAAGCAGAATGAGGAAAACCAACCAAATTCGAAACATTTGACGAAAATGGTAGCCTGGTGGCCCTGCCTACCAGCTTCATTTCTGCGACTCGAGGGTGTTGGTACGCTGAAGAAGAAAGATAAAATATGTCAGAAAAAGAAAATTGCAAAGAACAGCAATAAATTTTCATGAGAAAGGAAGATCTATTGCTGATACTTCTGGTCGCGAGTATCCGACCGTCTAGAAGGACGCGTCAGCCGGAGGCTGTGCCCCGAGAAAGTTATTTTGGTCAGAAATGCTGTGAAGATGGGAGAATGGGGATTTAGCATCAGCAGCAGCAACAGCAGTAGCTCTAGCAGCAACGGAAGCGCCTCGAGGACATCGTGGATAGGACTTGAGGAAATTTCTTCCCTTTGTTGAAACGAAAAAAAAAAGAATCGCACAAATGGGAAAACGGAAAAGAGAATCATCTTACCAGATAAGGGGGTGCCAAAAAGTAGCACGAAGACGCTATCGAATTCCTGATAATGGAAGTCACAGAAAAGAAAGACAAAATGCTGGAGGAAATTGGCGGCTGGCATGAGACGAGCCAGCAACCCGGGGAAAAAAGCACTGATACGAATAGAATGAAAATCCTCCCAATAAGAACTGAAGGAAAGGAAAAATTATTGGGAAAAATCAACAAATATATCACGTTTGCTTGACGTGGCGTAACAATTTTATTTCAAATTTATTCAAGATCGAGACTTATTATCATAATACTGATAAATATGGATGCCAAAGTATATAGCGAGCTGCAAAAATTCGGTGCAGTATATCACATACAAAAAAGAAATAGCAGCCATTGCGGCGCTACGAAAAACAAGACGAATGTGTTCCGCAAATAAAAAAGCAATCGTGTGCAAAAAGTCCAAAACTGCATCGTTTCGACCAAAAACAATCATTCATCAACACACAGTGATGCACAGACAAAAAGGCGATTTAGGTGTTAGCTTTGTTATCGCACTGGTACCAGCAGGCTTATATAATGAAGTAATTTATTGCAAAAGTATAACCAACTTTGATGTGTAAAAAATATTGTACACTCCAGCGCAAAGATCACGTGTCACACGTAATGCTGTTCTGGAAAAAAGTAGTTCGGTAATCAATAAAATGATTTTCACGGTAACTGATAAGTATTATATTAGTGTGCGACTTAAGAATTGATTAATTTTGATTTTACCTTTGTAAGGGCAAAAATAAAATCATTACGTTTTACAGATTGTAAAATTCTAAATCAATTTGCCTGTCAATAAATTGTACCTGAACAAATTACCCGATTATAATTCATCGCTAGTTTCTTCGTTTTGGATATTTAAAGGCGACATTCTCACACCTGTATTACGTGTTGAGTAGAACGTACTATTTGTGTAAAATTAGTGCCCAAATACAGTTTTTTTGTTATTCTTCTCTATCTCTCTCTCAGTCTATCCCTCTCTCTCTCTATCCCTCTCTCTCTCTCTCTCTCTCTCTCTATCTCTCTCTATCTCTCTCTCTATCTATCGATCTATCTGTCTATCTCTTCAAAGTATGTGTATGTGTTTGTGTTCTTTTAATGTTCTCTTTCTTTTGGCTATCATTATTCTTCATAATGTATCCTGAGTTTGATATTAAATCAAAATATATTACAACACATTGGAGGTGATTTATGTCTTGCGTGTCTTTCAACCAATGAAAAGCATCATTTTAGGATCAAACCGATTGAAGAAGACCCTAATTTCATCCTACTCGATGCTCCCTAGCATTTCCTATTTTCTTTTCGCTATTTTCCGTTTTTTTTTGCAACCCTCTCTTTCGATCATGCTGCGTAAGTTTATGTTGCGCCTTTTTAACTGCATATCACTGCTTCAGTTGACTCTTTCCTTCGTCATGTTGTACTTGCCTTATCTTTTAACCTCTCTCTTTTTTGCTCAGGAGATTCTTGCAGGGCCAACATTGAACATTAGAAATTAAGGTAAACATACGTACTTCATTGCATTTCCCACCACATTTCATTCGACTCCAAATACATGCCCTTATCCGTTTACCATTGCATCATCGGAGCCTTTTTCTTTTCTTTCTCGTCTCCCGTCCGCTTCGTATCATACAGATCTTCTCCCACGAATAGATTATACTCAGCGCATTCGGGAGCAAAGAAATGAATCTTCTTTTATTTTTCATTATCTGTGGTCATAAATTATAGAAGACGAACGAAGATGAAGGTCCATTTCATTCAAGCATACTTATGGGATGATTCTGGTCGGATTAGACTTCATTTCATCTCCGTTTGTTGTTTACCTTACCTTTCAAAAGATTTCAAAATTTATTCGGTCTTTAAGAATACAGTTATGTACTAAAATTTCTAAATAGTTACATAATCTTCCCTGTACAACTTTGACTTTTTATTTTTAACCCTATACGATTAATCCTATACTATTACTATAATGTTCTTTTAACCCTATACTAACGGTGAACGGTCGGTGCGACCGGTGGTTTATTGATAGCGGCGCCGATATTCACACGACAGGACCGTTCCAAAATCCCATCCGGACCATTCACACTTAGGAAGGTTTGACTATCCGGCTACGTGATCAAATTAAGCCTAGTTCGTAAGCCAGAAATGGCGGCAGGCATGGCAAAGAAGGTCGTTACGTCAAGGAGAGAGAAGCGGACCTCGTGCATCTCTTTTTTTGTTTCCATCTTATTTTACGACAAAACTACTGAGCTGTAAATTAGTGTTTTCATTTTCCTCTGTCCGGGTGGGATATGCTGACAATCGGTACTTTTGTTTTCTTTCTTATCAGAAATGAGCTTCACTATTGCTGTTTTAAATCATGTTACTTCCCAAAGAACTGTTAATTGTAAATGTAAAATGTAGAGCAAAAACTTATTGTTTCATTATAGAAACAGTACTAAATTCGGTTTCTTCCGATGCGATATTGAACGTAATGAGTGAGATAAACATATACATAAAGTTTAGTGAATTTCACTTACATTGGTTGTACTACTTGATCTTTCTCACGCCGTTTGAAGTAACCCAACAGTTTAACCACGAGTAATTACCAAGGTGGAGGAATTTCTAACGACTGCCGAGCACACTTCCATGGAGGGTTTGCAGTTCTAAGAACCATGCAAAATACTTCTTGGAATCCGCAAACGAGAAAGGAACATTTTTGGCTCGGCTGAACATAAGCATCGTCAAACTTTCCAGCTGCTACCGCTTCAAGGAAATTCTTTGCAGAACCAAAAATTGTTCTAGCCTTTTTAGTTTTGCTATGAACCTCTTCACTTCAAGAAAGCTCAATGGCCACAAAAGGGATATGAAGCAATGCATTAATCTTTCTACGCTAATTAACAACACTTTTGCATACATCTATGGCTTCGCATCGTTCTCGCTTGGGGGTTTGCTCTATGGTAAGAAACTACTACGCCAAATTCATTACGAACCGAAAAACCAACGCAACCATTTAGTCGAAACTTGCATTTTAAATTATTATTTATAACTTCTTCTACCCAACACTCCACTTTAGATTCCACTCTAACAAAACCAGACGCTCTGTGCATAGCTTTCAGTTGTTTTTTTTTGTATTTGTTTTCTAGCAGTAACAACCAATCCATACAGAGCTGCGTCTACGCGGTACGATCGCTTGCATAAGATCGTGCGGCTGACTGATGTGTTTGCTGATCAGCTTTCTTCGATTTAAATCGTTGTTATTAGTTGGGATTATCTATTGCAATCGTTTCGTATTTCGCTTTGCAAAACGCTATGGGAACTATCTCAGCGGTTCCGACTGGCTGGACAGACATCAGCTGTCCACGATAGAAATGCACCACAATTGGTTGTGGCGTACCGTTGCCCCACGTATTCGAAACTCGAACGATTTTCAGCGTCTTTGAGCACATCTGGTAGTACAATCGCAACCATAGTCTTGCTGACTGTTGGGATTGCACCATCCGAGGCCAACGAAAGAAATTTGTTTAAAATAAAAGCGATAGGGAACATATACATATACATACAAGCATTTATGTATATCCATTTTCCGAAGACGAAATTTATTAGTTGTTTATTGAAAGGATTTCAACCATTTGCTCCCAGTGAGCAGTGTGTACGCGGTACCATTGAATATCATTGCCATTTTCAACCAAGATGCAAAGCCTTTACACCTAAAGCAGGGAAAAAACGGTTTCCTTATCCTACAGCAATTTTCTTGAATTTTCCAGTTTCCATCCATCCTGCTGCCGTTAATAAATCAGTGGATTTGGTTGATTCTTTATGACCAGCTTTGTGAATAAGTATGGAGCAAGGATTTCGGGAGCGTGTTTTAAAAATTCATACCAAGGGGTTCTGCTGTTAAGAGTTGTATCGATTCGTCGCTGAAGCAAATAGAAACAATGTGGGTGCGTTTTCTAGTCGAGCTTTGTGCCAATTGTCGGCACAACGTCGGCGAGAACATTATCTACGTCATAGGTTAAACGCATAGTGTGACATCCTTTCAGAAGCCCGTGATGGTTTTACCGGACTAGAAACATACACAGAGATAATCTGACAATCACTACGGCAAAAACTAAGCAATGTATTGTCTGGTAATAATCGTGTCGATGGCAATCAGCAATCGTTAATTTCAAAATGTGCCAAAGAACACTTTCAATTAGGAACTGACAAGAACGGCAGCAAAAATTGCATTTAAAATTATATTTCTGGCCGTTTTTTGACCTAATCCAAGAGCGATGACCACTGTGAAGCTGTACCATGGGTCATATTCCAAGATCCGTCCTCAGTTTGTGTTTTTGCAACCGTCCTATGGCCCAAAGTGCAATAGCACACAAAGACCAATTTGTCTCGCAAGAGCAATAGTGTCGCGCTTGAGTTTACTGCTGTTTTCCGTCCAGCTAACGGATGCATATGATGCGTATTTTCGTGCGTGCATTCACGCGTGCATACGCATGAGCTCGGATGCGGTTTCGGCAGGGTATCACAAAAAATACCTTTAGAACACCCATGTGTCGTTTCGGTGGGCATATTTCATTTTTAGTTTCACTTTATTGTGCACTATTCCGTAATTTATGCATTATTTTATTTAGTGGAATGTCATATAAACAGTTATTAAATAACATTTTTACATACGTGCTCAATTCACGGCGACTACGTTTCGGGCGGCTGGCAAAGATTCCTAGAGTCAGTCTGCTTCCGTTGCGCGTTGGTAACGGATTCCCGTGCAGCGGTGGTTTATTTGTTTTTATGCGTTCGCAATTCCGACGTCACACGCTGCGAGGACGCATAGCTTGGGTTCCTGCAACTAAATGCAGCCAACCGTTCAGTGTAGCGATGGCACTGTTTCATCCTCTGCACGCCTGCACCTACTCTGTTCTGGTCGATGGCCTGTGATTGGATGCATAGTTTAGAAATTCGCTGAGTAGCACCAACGCAATCCACTCGCGAATCGCGTCCTGCGAAGGGAAATGGTTTATTGAATTCCCGCGTTTGAACGCAAATGATGACGATGGCGCACGACGACGATGGCGGATCCGGAAAGGAAAATCCGGAAAACCTGTGCGCTCAGCCCGAGATGAAAATTTATTGGTCTTCCATTCCGTAGCGTATTCGCACCGCCATTGCAGCCGCGTTCGGTGCGTCCCTGAAAGGTCCAACGCTGTCGGATCACAAAGGGATACGCGGGGGTTTTCCGATTTATATGTGCGTAAAAAATTTATCTTTCACAAGCTTCCATGATCCGTAAAGTTCGACTTAACCTCGTATACTTGGCAGGCACACTACGGCTCGATGTACCAATGCTCGCTCGTACTGTACCGAACAGATCAAGATGGATGCTTTTTGTTGGTGCCAGTAGGAAACAAAAAGGTGCTCAAGCCTTCCTTCGTCACACTACACAAGATTTATAGCGCACCAAGCCCAGTTTTGTTCAGATGTTAAACTTTTCTAGATTCGCCTTCATTTTAGTTAGAATAATATTAACAAACTAAATATCAATCGATGCACCAAGGACCCTTCGATGCTAGAAAGAAATGCGTTCGGGAAAGATGAATGCCGCGTTGGAATACAACTTTACATAAAGTCTTTTAAGATGAATACATTTTAAGTCTTATTTACTTTCCTTTGCGTAGTTGAACCAAACTATGCGATATACACGAAAGATAATGAAAGTAATCCAGAGAAGAACATTACGTTTTAAAGAAAACTAACAAATATCCTACTCCAATGTGCCAATCGTTCGTTTAGCACAATAAGCACGTGTGGAAATCGGGTGTTAAATATAACAATCTTAAACCGAATCTTTCGTACCAAGAACTAAAAGTACTAGCTCTGCGAAGATATAGATGTAGTGATCCAATTGATGGTATATATCATAAGAACATGAATTGAATTATTGAATAAAAGGAATTAAACACTTCCAACACGTCAAAATAGGGGAAACATTCTTGAAGCGATTTAGGGACAAGTAAAACAGACAGCAACGATAGCTAACAACCACCTTTCAACCAACTCATAAACTTTATCAATCTTGTGAACAGCAACCAATTCGAACCAACCATGTGTACAAAATTCTCAGTTTCCATAGAACGGTAAATAAATGAAATTCTATATAAAAAAAGAAACAACAACTATAAAGAGAAATGTTCCATACATCATAAAATAATAAATAAAACTAACAAAATCCAGTAAAAAAAAAAAATATTGGAAAAGGTTGGCCTAATTTGTTGGTAGCTCTTAACCATGACAGTAAAAGAAGAAAACTGTGAAAACTGAAAACCCGCTGTGGAGCGGGAGAGAGAAATTATTATTATTATAGATGAATTATTGCGTTTTTATAGCAACTGCTATCGAACTCGTCGACCAACGAACTTAAACAGTCGACCAGCCAACTTAGTTGTATTTGTTAGAAATAAACGAGAGTAGTCATCGTTATACATACGAACCTGAAAGCACGCAGTTTTGGCTATTATTACAAAGTTGAGAAAACTCGTGTTTTACCCTAAAAGTAGTAAAAAAAATAATAAACGCAGTGTTACTGATTTTCAAAAATAAAGATTAAGAAATTTAAGTGTTTTTGTTCAATTTAAATTAAATACATTCTTCCTATGATCTTGAAGCACATCTAAGAAATACGAAATGAAATAAAAAATTAAAATAACGCTTATTTCAGTATTCGTTAATCCGAGAACAATATCATATTCACATTGTAAGTAATGTTTGAATGATCTTTTCTTGTGTTATGTCAATGCTTTAAACATTTCATTGTAAATATTCCATGTTTATTGATGGTAGTAATGACTCATCGAATTCTCAATCTATAGACGTTTGCTTGTGAACTCGTTTGTGGATTAGACATGAACCAAAATGTGTTAAACTTGTGTTGTGTTTAGTATTCCGTATAACTTCCACCAACTATATTCGGCACCTACAACTAAACGATGGGCATAGCACATGAACAACAAAAAACTATTCAAATGACACATACGCAGCGCAAATCCGAAATTGGAGAAATCGCACAACTAGAGGTGCATTTTGCAAGCACCACGTGCTTGCAAGACCAGTGCACAATCATGTGAGGTGCAAAGATCGATAAACGGCGAAACAGGAAAGTGGGAATATATAAAGAAGGAAGCAAACTAGCCATTCAAACATGCCAACCCAAACAGAAAGTGTCATAAAATTTTATTGATTGATCGTGTTTTGATTTGACGATTCAAAACAATTACATCTTTGACAAAGACGTTGAAGAAAACATTTACCACCACAAGTGGCTATACAGCCGTCCGCTAAAGGTGTAATGACTTCTCGTATAATATGGCAACGCCTAACGCATTACGTGTTATATCGCGCCTTCATTTCAGGCTTCTAACATCGTCCTCCGCAGTGTGCAATTGATCATTCCCACAGGCACAGATTATGAAGCCAAAATGAAAAGCCGTAAGGTATCACGTCGTTCCTGCATTTCGGCCTCTTTAATTCAGCTCCGCAAGCGGCATCCACCCCTCCATCAGCCATGTGTGAGGTCCAAATCGTGCCAAAATCGGATTCAAAGTAATTTATGTGTTTTTGTTGTTTTTGTTGCTGTCGTAGTGTGGTGCTGGCAAAAGCACCAAGGCCTTTCAAAAGCTGCAGCACATTCCCAACCACTCGCTATTTCATCCGTCACTCCGCGACAAAGTTTAGCGTCCGCGTGTCGCGTGTTCAGGATTAATTATGTTCGCGGTCCAATGAAGCGAGCTGTGATCATACTGAACTCGAAGCGACCGTTCTGTGGAGGGGAATACGATAATTTTGTGTAAATTATCGCTCAAAGCTTGTTTCGTCAACGCTTGTTCTTACAGTGTTACTCGTCCTACCCACAATGAATGTGCCAGCTACTTCCGGACCCAATGTGCTGACGAAATCTCCATATAAAAGTTTTGTCTGGTATGGTTTTTTTCTGCTGTGTGAAGAGTACAGAGCAATTTTCATCCTCTGGCAAGATTCATCCGTAGCATGAAGAAGAATGTTATGCACGGTTTCCAAATAGATGCTTTACTGATTCGAGCGATGTACGAATCCATCGATACAGAAACGAACAGTGGCGGAAGGAAACAAACATTACTCTACAAAGATTTCGCTAGAATTCTTTTCTCGGTTTATACACAAGGCAAGCGCAATTTCGCAGCGAGGCGACATACTGTCGCCAGAAGTAGAACATTTCCCATACGATTGCTGAGATTTCGTTGGTCCTGGCATCGGTTCATTACGCTGTCGTTTCCGTGCTATCATCAGTAGAGCATCCTATTCAGCATGGCTATAAATAAGGATTTTTTATTTCCTATACCAGTTTTTGCTTCATACCGTGGGCCCAATGAAGTTCATGCTTGGAGAGAATTGTAATTCACTCACGAATAAGTTCATAATAACTTAGTTTATGTTCTGTGAGCATGTGCATTAAATCTTTCATTCATTTCATTAAACTCGCAAAAACATCTAAAGGAAGTGTAGGAGACAATTCGGTCAACATATAACAACTTACCCTTAAAAGAACTGTAATTCAAGTTCACAACAAAACGGTTTTGATTTAATGCAAACGATGTGATGGGGATATAGTTGTCTTTAATTTCTGGAAATCATTTCAGCCATTTACTTTTCAAAGATAAAGTAAATCAATTATGTGATCAGTATTGTTCGTACTGAACTTCAATATGTTCGTTAATCGCAAAATTCAATAATCAAGTATGTCATAGAAGACTTGCACAATTATACGAGAAAGTAACAGAAACTCTAGCTAATTGTTTATGTCAGTTTGTGTGCACTGAGCATTTGCCCACAATTCTCCATGACTCCTTGTCTCAACATTGTTGTTGAGCTCCATTGCTAATGTATTGTGATACACACCATTTACACAATCATTACCAGAGCTCCTACCGTTTATGGGGCATGCAATGGCAGCTAGCCTACGTTTCATACTTTTCTTGAACAAACTCGTGTTAGTTTGATAACTCCTTCGTCGTAGCTCAAGCCTACCTGCAAGCGTAGTAAGTAAAGCAGGATAAATTTAGATTCAGAATTCTTCGAAATCTTAATCTTGGCTGTTTGGCATCACTGTTAATTGTACAAATGATTCGAATCGGCTACACTTTTATTGCCGCTTAATGCATGATGAAAAGTACTCCTTACGCTTTTAACAGTGTGTTGGCATTGATGTGAGATTTGGAGTTTTTAGAACTTTTACATTTGGTACAAGTGTAACTTTGTAGCAAATTGTGACTTTTGCCAAGCATGCTAATTAGTCTACTGGACGTGTAGTAGTACAAGTAATACTGAACATGTAGTAGTAGTAGTAGTAGTAGTAGTGTATATAAAATTAAAAGCTTCAATTAAATTATTTGAAAAGTGATCAAATGGTTAAGAAATGTTAGGCAATGTCAATCATTAACAGTATTGTAAGACACATTTGAAATTTAGAATACTCGGTGTGATGCTTTTAAACATCGTATGGCCGTTGTACATCGCAAATAAAATAAAAATACATTCAAGTAGTAATCATTAAAACAATACAAGCAAAGCAAGAAAAGGTTCAAAGACACAGATTCTAAACGGTTCATTACAAAAACAGATTTTATGGCCGACGTGAATCGGTGAAAAATATTATTCATCTCATTTTTTCTCAAACACTGCTTTTTTATAACGGGACAAATCAAAAAGACAGCCTAAATCCAATCTCACAAATCACTACTCTCCACAAGCCCTGCTAATCGATTTTTTTATGAAAGCAAAATTGCAGCGGAAAACAAACTCATCTTCATCCACCATTGAAGTGATTGTCGCGATGATTTAAAAACAAAAAAGTATAAAAGAAACAGCCAGCGAATCAAAGAAAAACTCAAACGACAATCAAGTGAAGAATTATTTTCCAAAATGGAAAACTAACCATAAATTAAACCGATACTCTCCTTCCCTGCCTTATGGCTTTAACCGCACCTAACCTTTCCACAGTTTAGTAGTACGATCTGCGGGATATGTGAGGAAAACAACCATTTCAATGACTTTTGTTACGAATGTCGGAAGAACCATTTCGATGAGATCAGCATCGGTCTCGTCTTGAAAAGGAACAAACAAAAGTATTGGCACTGCGTCAACAAATGTTTGCTGTGCAACTATCATGGTTATGCATCAGTGATAAAGAGCTTTGGTCTGAATTTTCACTCACTGTTTTCCAACACTATTTGAGATGGCAAAAAAGAGTGAATTTGCACCAATTATTATCAGGTCAAAGACGTTTCGAATGCTTTGAAGAACCTTCGAAATAGATTTCAACCCCGAGGATCGGCCTATACATTATTGCAAAAGGAATCATATTCCTCTGGAATAAGAGTACGATAAAACACTACAATTAGGTAGTGAAATGGTTTGTCACAATTACAACATATACAGCACATCTTTAGTATATGCGTTGTATATGAACACACTCTATTTTTCACTCAAATCTAAAACCATCTGAGAAGTTTTCAAAGTATGAAATTGCCTTTACTCTCCGACACATTTATTTGATATGCTCATCATAACTACATTTGCATCTTCATTTTCTTTATAGCAGATTTTAAGCAAACGTAAATAACTTCTTATTGCTTTAGTTTCTTCAAATGACCTTACCTTCTCTTGTTTTCGAACGATTTTGGCTAGTGGCAAGTTGTTGTTCACTTATTTCTGCATTGCTTTTCTACATTTCTCACTATCGTTTCAATGCGAAGCGGTCTTGTGTTTCGTTGATAAATCAGCACTTATGCGTTCATGAATAGCGCTGTCGCCTGTTGGGTAAACCGAGTCCCATGCTCTCAATAAAGAATTCGAGGAAAACATACATTTGGGCAGTGAATTGATATCTTCCATCCACTAGTCAATGGGATGGATACGGACCAGTGGATGCGCAAACTATGCGACATGAAAAAACTTTGCACACAATTTTTAGAGCTGTGTTTATTTATTATTATTTTTCCAAACGAACACATTTATCGTCAGTAGCGGGCTGCTCCATTTGCGTCTCGTTGCGACTTGGATGGCTTGGAAGCTGTGTGCGAGATCCTTTTTTGTGGATGAAAGAAGTATGTGCTGCTATAGAATGTACGCAGTCTACACACTTTTAAAAGACATTTTTCCTTCTTGTCCTATCGCAACCAGTACGCCCAGATTTTGGACGTGCAAACATCAGCCACTGAAACGGGGAGTAAACTCCCAAAGGATGCGAAATATAATAGTTCTTTACAGCTAACGAATCCTTGCCAGATTTCTATATGTGCATTGGTTTATTTTCACTGTTAAAACGTTCTTGCTCAGTTCCGGCTCAGTAGCTCCACGACTGTTGCGCTCATTGACATTGGCAGAATGTGTAGCTCTATCGTCGCCAACCAGAAACTGTGCTCCAATACTCGATGATGAAGGCCGGAAGACAATTTGATAGGGAAATCCTTTGTGCGTTCCGTTGGCTCAAGATAGTGAACGATGTTGATCGCACAACAAACATTTGTTTGGGGCGAATGTACAGCCCCCAACCGTTGTTGGTAATTCATGACAGTTTTAATAAAGCAGAACTAATTTCCCGTTCATAACGAGTGGCTACATTAACAACCCACTGTTATACCATGAGTTGTTTCTCTAGTTACTCGAAACGAAGAAGCATGAATTGAGAAATACTTCACAAAACTTATAGCTTTCAGATGTATAAGAAGCAACCCATTCATTAAAAAAAAAGATCATCTCCTTTGCAAATTCATTTGAAAGTGTGTTTTTTTTTATATATGGCTAAAATATGTCCACCATTCAAATATTTGAAGCAGAAAAGGTGACTCCTTACACCAAAAATTGTTGCAAAGGAGTTGCAAATATTCTTCTCCTATTCTATGTTATATTACAACCATACAGCTATTTTGCTTGCCTTAGACAAATTGATAGATACCAAATATTTTAATATTCCGAAATAGATTAAAGATGTTAGGTTAAGTTTTAAATATGCATAGATCGTGTGGTTGAGTCGAGCAACAGTTTAAAATTGAACATTTCGAATGGTCAACGACAAACAATGCGACTTGTGAAAATAATTGCTTTTTATACCTTTTTAATTGCAATTATGCTTTTTAATTGCAATTTAATAAAATGTTTAGTAGTTTCACAGCAATCAAAACAATAGTTTGACAACTAATATGAACCCGAAAGAAACAAAAAGGTAAAACCGTTGCATCAGATACAAACCAACCAACCATTTGGCTCGGTATACCTTACCAAAATTAAACAGGACGAGTGGGTTTCGTGTGTTGGTTGATTGTTGCATTTTTTCTTGTTTCTTTGTTTACTACCCATATCCGCTTCACAATTTCCGCATGTCGTTGAAAATGAGCCGATTCATAAGAATTGCATGATAAACTCAAGCTTCACAGCAACACGTGTGACGAAACTGGAACAAAAACAAGCAAAGTTTCTGTAAAATTGATACAAAAAAAAACAAGCACGCCGCTGCAAGAACGGCATGATTGTTAAAACCCACAAAACACAAACAACGAGGAGCTCAAACGACTGTAAAATACAACGCATCCGATGTTCATCTAGTGCAAGCGCCCAACAGGAGGCTGGGTTGTGGACACACGTGGATTTGCTTTTTTATAATTTGTTTACATTTGCGCTGGACCTACGTTTCGCGTCGTGTTTTGCTCATACGTCCACCATTCGCAAAGCATAAGGGAAATGGAAAGGAAGACATAATGGCCGGAACACGGAGCTTCCGCTTTTGAGGAAACAATTTTCCATCACTCCCGCTGACAGCAATGGTCAGTCGACCGTTCATCCATCTGACCATTGCAACTATCCCGAGTATTCACCGTCTCCGTCAGGGAGCCGCATCGCGTTGTTTAT
Source organism: Anopheles moucheti (assembly GCF_943734755.1). Lineage (NCBI taxonomy): Eukaryota > Metazoa > Arthropoda > Insecta > Diptera > Culicidae > Anopheles > Anopheles moucheti. The sequence goes on from NC_069140.1 coordinate 59,675,936, forward strand.
GAGCTCAGTTATAAATCATATTTCACATATTTGATCGCTGTTTGAACTACATAAATTAACATATGCCTTAGCTTTGGCCATCGTTGGAATGTTGTCATTTTCTCAATATTGTTCTGGCCGTTCGTTTCGAGTGGCCTGAGTCGTTGCGGATAGTTATTGATGAGTTTTTTTGCATCTTTTTTCTTGCTTATGGCCTTGTATGGTACAACGAATTGCAAAATTGATAGGTGCGCTTGCCAAAACTAGTTATTGCCAATTAATGGCTAAGGTTTAATTTTGTCAATTAAATACACTGTAAATATGATTCAAAGATAAGGGAAGTAATTTCCAATCATCCTTTAGTTCAGAGCAGGTGTTTCACACAACGGAATTTAATATCGGTCGATTTTTTATTTAACTTATTTGGGCAACGCCATTTGGCAAAATCATTTCCCTTTTATTAAACACATACAAGTTGTTAAATAAAAAATTCCTTAATATATACAGGCATTTCACAAATAAAACAATATTTCTCAGTTTCACTGATACTGATCGTAACGGAATAACCAGCTATTTGTAGAATTCGTTAGCAAATTTGTTATACATCTGTCCATAGACATCGACTGAAGCTATGCTTAAATCGCTTTTAATTACACAGATTACTTTAAAAAAAAAATTATAATACACTGAACAAGAATTAGTTTTCCTGATTTTGTTACATTACATGGCCTCACGTGTTTGTTACAATAGCTTTCACTCTAGGTGTTAAATGTACGTTTATATTCATATAATTTATAAAGATCGTTCTTAGCTGATTAGCTGACCTGTTGCACTGATTCAGTTGAGCTTCAACTCTTGAGCGATGAAACGATGAAGGTACAGAACATGCATGTAAAGAATTCGTTCATACAATAGACCTTTCATTCTATGACATAAGCGCTGGAGAACCATCATCATCGTCATCATCATTCCTCTTTACTCCTGACTATTTCTCTGTTACGATGAAATTTAGTTCTCTGTACCACAAAATTGCTATCCTGGTCTTATTGTCCTTCTAACCGTATCACGCCCAAACACACATTACATAGTCTTAGCTATTCCGATCATTTGCATGCAAAGCTACGCGTTTTGTAAACCGGCATTTTATCATGAACAGCACCCATCATTACCGCCCGCATTCATTTACACCGTTTCTATGCTTCGCCGAGCTGGAGCACTACGGAGCCAAGAATGCGCCGAGCTCAAAACCGTTTGACAAAGGAATCTTTTCGCACATAAAATGATAAAGTTCGGGTCCATGGTCGTGTTTATTAAATATACATTAATCCATTTTTGAATAATAATTCATTCATCCAGCACGGAAAACAGCTCGCTCGATTGACCATCCGCACTGGTCCAGCCAATAAAGTATGAATCAGAGCGGTGTCCAATTTTCGCATGTTCAGATTCACTTTAACACGGGCCGGACCCTCAGGAAAATGTCTCCGTAATCCCATGACAGTGTGGCGTTTTTGGAACGCTCACAGTAATGGTTCGTATGTGAATGCATCTCCGACCATGGTAGGATTCATCACATCTAGGTTTAAATTGGTTTTTGTATGGGGAATAAAGGGTTTCATGGTATCTATATGTTTCCTCTATACTTTACGTATTCCGCCACCCTAGATGCCATGTTGGTAGAGGACTTAACCAAACTGACTTTTTATTCGGCAGTTATATCGAAATTCTATGTTTGACAAAAACCTGCCTTTCAATTCATTTAGCACGAGATCTGCACTATTAAAATTGTACTTATAATGATAGAATATTCAAGTCGGGATGCTTTTCGTATGGCAACTTTTTACCATTAATTTTGGAGTGTGAATAATGTTCAAATGCATTCAGTTTCGCTTTTTTTTGCAAAAGTTTTTTTTTGCATTCAATTGGATTATCGGAAAACTTAAGCCGTTAGTGATGAGTTTTCTGCATACACACAATGGAAAACAATACATTTTGTGAAATATATTTTTTGTATTTTTAATTTCATTTCAAATTTAAAGGAAACATTTTGTTCATTTCTTCGAAATATGTCAACGTCGTAGAATGAAATTAACAATCTAAAAATGAAAAGACCACTGTGGAATTGTAGCCTACCACTGTGCATAGTCGACATATGAATGTTTGCTCCCAAAAGTATGCAATGCAATACATGCGTATTTTGTCGCTCCCTAAATGATATGCAAAACGCATTACATACAGTAGCCGATGAAAAACTGGCAATCGGTATTATTTAGGAGTTTCAGTTTAGTCCACATTCCATGATGCAATTTAAACGGATATCTCTTGTTTTAATTTTTGGTAGTGTAATTGTGTGTATTTGGGTTAATAAGGACTAAATAGATTCTGAATAGAAAAAACGGACGCTGTTCATGGAATCATGCTTTTGGAAAAAAAATTTACGGCGCATAATATACGCTTTTAATGATGTGCAAATTTTTGAGCAAAAGAGTAAACTTAATTATTGATGGTCGTTGAACATCAAAACTAACTGCAAAAATCGGCTTCTTGATTTGATTATTGTTATTGCCAATAACCCTACAACCAATGTGTAAGAGTATCATGTCCAAAAAAACGGTTCAAATTACGTTCATTTAAATTGCCAATATTTGCTAGTTAGTGATAAGTCTTATAGCAAAAAAAAATAAGGCAATCTGATATATGATAAAAGTCTTTGCAACAAATATAGACATTATAAAAAAAATATTTAGTTTTTTCGAAAAACAGATAGTGTAAAATTGTTGGTAAAATATAATTTTGAAGTTTTGAATGGCTTCACATTCAAATCTGAGTGTTGATTTTCGAAACTCTCAGTTTTGACAAACATATATTATCAGCTGATTTTTTACCTAGGAGGTAACATGAGGTATTCGTAAAATTACAAAAGTGATTCATTTAAAAAGAATTTTGCTTTACACTGCTCTTTTCAGAGGAGCGATATGAAGGAGTAGCGTTAATGTATAGAATAAGAATTTAATGCATATTTTAAACAGTATTTTTAACAGGTATATACGTTCAACATTGAAATTGATATTAAAATACAGTTCTGATTAAATAAACCACGAGGGAATTTTATTTTTTTCTAAACGAAGAAAGCATTTAACTTTTGCTTTAAAGAAATATTGTGCAGATGGAAAATTTTTTTCCGTGCAGTATATCAATTACGCTATCTTGAAACTTCAATTAGCATTGATGTGATGTTTTGAAAGATGTGGTAGTGATTGAGTATGTATTATCTAAACACGAAAGATATAATGCGGTTAAACAGACTACTGTGTGATCACTCCGGTACAGAAAAGCTTCTTTTACGAATGGTAATCGTTACAACAACCGTCAAATGTTTATTTGCCAATAACCTGCATTTCACCTTAAGCAAAGAAGTTTTGCCGCATTGATTGTTTTCCGATCATCACTTTGGTTTTTGCTCTTCATGTGAAATTGGCAGCATCGTTAAAATTAATTTTATGTCTTACCGCTTCACTAGCCCATTTTCCTCCGATTCGCGCCCACAGACACCTACAAGGTATATTTACTTCACTTCTTGATTTTCTATCACCAAGCAAAAACCCAACCAAGCACTACTTTAACTCTTGTTTCGTTAATATTTTTACCTTTATTGATTCTGTTTTGATTGGTTACCACCAAAAATTTTAAAATTTCGCTCAAAAGCGAGGCAGTTTTTTTTTTGTAATGTTGCATACAGCCTGAAAGTTTTTTCTCTCTTGCATATAAGCGTTCTACCTTCGAAAGGCTTGAGCATTGAAGTCTTGTTACATTATATATCCTGTGTTTTTTTTTGTTTCAGCCAATACTTTTTGCAAGAAACCTGTTCCAGTGCAACAATGGAACCTGCTGATATGTTGAGCAAATTTGCGTCAAGTTTTGGCGATTTTGAAGCTGAATGCGATGGAAAATGTTGTTCTCTTATGCGGTTTCATCTCACATGCATTGTACATGGTATGATTTTTTCTGAACACTTTGGCCCGTACGTGAAATTATTCAAGCTCCAAATACCGAACGATGAACATGCACAAAGCATGATGTGAAATAAATATAAACCAATAAAAAAAAGGTAGGGAAACGAAAACATCGCATACCAAGACGACGAAGACAATTGTTAATACGATGATGACCTCGGCGACGCGATCTCCTGCGCGAACCATGTGGTTTTGATGCTCATAAATAATTTATTTCCAATGTCTTCCTTTTTCCACTGGCGGATCACATTCAATGTCGGAACTGCTTTGCGCCATACACTCCAATCGGACACCAGGATCGAATAATTTTCTCTCGTTTTCCTTTTCATGTCATTTTGAACGGCCATCCGCCATGCCTATGGTAAAACGCTTGATCTTCCGTCACTGATGTCCTACCGCTCGATTTTTCTGCTCATTAATGCGACGTTCACGATCATCCCAAAACAACGCCGTGCAATCGTATTGTCACCGGGAACAAAGCATACATTTGCCAATCAATCCAACGTTTAATTAGACCCAGTCATAACCCACTGTAGCTTCACACAACTTCGGGAGAGTCACACAGTCATTAGCTATAAAAACCATCGATTACATCATACGAATGGACATCAGCAAAATTCGTTACAATACGACATAGTGTAATTGAATGCATCACGTTTCCTATGTTCACTGGTTGCGGATGGATCGTAAGCATCGATGCACGTTTTGTGCATGCAAGCTAACAGAAAAGGAGGTAGATGTTGGGTGGTATTTTTTCAGTAACAAATATTGCATGATTGAAATAGCGAAGACACTCAATTCGTAGTCTAGATAAGCACAAACATTACCAATGAATAGGCGAAACCTCAAATTCTTGCTTTATTTCTCACATTTCGAACAATGTTCGGTAAGCCATCATTCGTATTTTCATTCCTGCTACGAACTAAACCCAGTATCTTTTGTAATCAGTGAATAAAAACATAGTCTTTCGCTTCAGTCTATACGCTGACCCCCTTTGGGCCATATACACTCTATCAAAGTAATTTACACATACATGCAGCTCATCGAGAGATAATTGGAATCGTTCGGATTCAATTAATGAGGAATGACGATGGCAGTGAAGTGCAGCAACATGGCCCTGAGCCACGAGAATGCACGGTTGGGAAACCAAAAACGGCGTCAACACATTGAACGGGCGAGGAAAAGTAAAAACTTGAGCGGATGTTGCAAGCGTTGATTGTGATGGTGTTGGCTAAAATTAATTTCGTTTCTCACTACAATCAAGTTGCTAATGTCTTGGACTGCAGTTTCACGACCCCGTTGATGATTGTAGGATAATAACAAACCAGGCGAACAGCTCAAATTAAACTGCAGTTCATCATCGTCGTCATTATGGATGCCGCAGTGCAAAAACAAAAGCAAAAGTGTAACGCAAAATAAAAGTGCCTCTGGTCTAACGAACACCAATCAATTCGCTCAGTGTCTGAAAGCTTAAGCTAAACACGTGCACATTCAAACTACCATTAGCTGGACGATTATCGTAGCAGTGCAGCCTGGATAGTGGCCATGTTGAAAACATCGTTCGCTTGTCAGTACTTAATAAAAGTACTATGCCGGAAAAGTTAAAAGAAATTTCAATTCCCAGAGTAATCTTTGTCAGAATGTTTCTTTACCAAACGATTCTATCGTCAAGTGATACGACAAATAAATAGTTGTTCGATAAATGGAGCAAATAAACAACATTTCCAAAATTTACCCTTTTCTGTCGATCTAATTCAGCAGTAGTTCAAATGTAATATAGAGTTTTATAAATTACTATTTTTATATGAATTAAGAAACACCAGAAGAAATTATATTTGCAGATTTGTGTTACCAATTTTTCCATCTTTTAGATTGAACCGAACAATACTCCATGTAGATATAAAAAATATTTACGTATACGTAAGCTCATGAAATATATAGCAAGCGAGCAGTTCACTTGCTCCGTGCCACAAACGAACTTGACCTATAAGACGAAGTAAACTCTAATTAAAGAACAATTGCACCTCGCAATCAAACTGTTGATAGAGCATCAGTGGAAGCAACATTAGTCTACCCGGAAACAAACTCAAGATGTGTGGGTTGTAATGGTAAATTACACTATACTAAAAGCGAAAACACTTACTTTGTTCTATGGCAATAAAGCACTGCAGTCGAATTGCATTTATTTTGTTCAATACTGTATGCTTTCAGCAAATGTTGGCACAGTAGCGTCATCTAGCAGTAAACACGTACAACCAGCCGTAACAACAGCAATGCCCCCTACTATGAAACGCCGGCACTAGGTACCTGGTCACGAGTCCTGTTGAAAAGGGATGAAGGGATGTTCACCCGATTTTTGGAAAGAGGCAGAAAATTCGAAATTTATATCATCCGACGCCATATGCATATCCGTTGGGAACGCATGCGCTTTATCATTTCCAGTTTCGCTTCGGGTTTACATGTGGTAAGGGTGGTGAGTTATTGTCGTTAGGATCACATTCCGGCACTTAATTATCGCAGCTCGATTTCGTTGGTTGTCGTCCCGAAACTATGTGCTGTCCAAGGCGGGCAATATGCACTTCGTTCGGCGTGTGGCAGGTTTGCAGCTGAAGGTTTGGCAGAATGTAGAACAATTTTTCTCCTTTTCCAGCGGCTGAAAATATGGTCTCGCAAAGCATGACACTTCATAAGCACTTCATTAGATCGTATGGCATTCATTCTCAAGAAATACCACCGCCAATACCATCATTAAATGTATTTCTCACTCGACCAAATTTCTATGGCTTTCGTACATTATTCCGAATGGATTAGATGAGCTGAAAAGCTGTAAAAGCTATACATTTTTATGGATATAAAATAGACAATCAATTATGATGTTATACTATTCGTTGAAATGTCTAGTTCCGTTTTGAATTTACCGTGTACCAGGAATTTGTACGAACATTTCCATTATTATGTTGCTTAACTGCAATACACACACACACACGCACCCACACTCACAAACATACACACACACATACGCTGAACACTGATATGCTAAGATTTTCTGTCATATTCGATTCATTTATTTTCTGACAAATCTGGTAATTGCTTACGGTCGGTTTCCAACTAAAATGACCCACTGTTCTCCTCTTTACATTTATTTTTGCTTTAGATATTTTCTGATTTCTTCATCTTTGATCTAGCAAGAGAAAACCTTGCCGTTCCTTGTAAGGTTCATCCTCCATTTACCACCTCCTTTGCTTACTTAGTGTTTTGAGCTTCTTATAACTGCGCTCCTAATAGTTGCTGAGCAGCATCTGCAGCACTTCGGGCTGCTCCAATTTAGTTACTTAAACCTACCAGCAAAACTATGTCTCTTTGTTCATTCTCAGTTTTGTTGATCTAGCCTTCTGGGCAAAGGAGGTTTGCTCAAATTGCGTCTTACTTCATGTAGAAGCTGTAGTTGTGAGTAAAACATACGTTCTCTGGTCACATGTACTCTACTTTGGGTGGTGTAATTTGCTGTAGTCGTTGATTTTTACCTTTATTGGAAAAGCAGTCAACTAAACCAGTTTAGTTGCATCAAACATCTTGTTTCATTGTTACTCTTAGCAATCCTTATGCCAGTGTTATTCCATTGCATTTAAACACTCCCTTCTTTTAAACACAATTGCGTTTACGCTGCTTATCGCTTACTAGTTCAATATTCAATATTCATATTTAAATACAGGATCTTCTTACGGGCTAGTTACGTATACATTTAATGTTTTGTTTGTAGTTTTGTAGCTTTTTGCAATAGAGGTTGCGCGTTACAAACTCTCTCACAATTGCCGCTTTGTTTTGCACTGGGTTGTAAAAGTAGCATTTAGGTTCTTTCCTCCAAGAAGTAAACGATTTGAGTGGCTTCGTACGTTGAATTTTATGTTACTTCCCTTCAACTCTTATCGTACTTTCGGGCGAAATCAACATCACTAACCAAAACTAGGTTTTCTTGCTTTTCTATAATTATATGTTTCTTTTCGAAAGTGTTCATTAAATCTACAGTTACGTATTTCCGTCCTAGATATTTGTTTTGGTTCTCTCTTTCTCTCGGCAGAACATTCTTCGCTTGGTTTTGCAGTCCGTTCCCGTTCATCACAGAAGAACAGCAGAACGGCAAAATATACCAAATGGGGGCTTGTTTCCGGGTATTCTCTACAGGTTTGGGGTTTAAAGGAAGTTTCAAAGTCGTTTCATGTTGTGTTACATTTTACCACGATATGATACCAAACAACGTTTCCCAGTCAATGTTGATGAGCAATGCAAGAGATCGAATGTCACTCGTTGCTATGAAGTGAAAATAAACAAAATGTTCGACGTTCCATTTCTACATGTTTCATTCACATGCTACAGTTTTGAATTTGCAATAAATAAGTACATTGGCATCCAATGCAAGAAGTACAGTTAAATTCATTGCTGATGTTTAAAAACAAACTACACATGCATTGCATTACTTCGGGACAACGAAGGTTTGTAGTGAAAGAAGTAGGGGTGTTTTAGTTTAAGAAAAGGTTTATTTCAGTTAAAGCTATCAATATGTACAAAACGATACTCAAGTTAAAAAATTAAAATCAACAAAAGTGATCTACTAAAGACAACAAAACATAAGAGCACTGGGAAAATGGCTGCAGCTACAGAGTACATAATAATCAAAATAAATAACGAAGCAACATTACAGATCATTTCCAAAATTTGTCTAAGTCTCCCTACGGCGAACGAACGTTGGTTCTTTTACCCGTTGGTCCTATAGCAGAGCATCAGGGGTTTCTTTTTCCTTGGGAGACCAAACTCAGCTATCTAACATGAAAATACTCTTTGCCGCGGACTCTAGAAGGTACGATATTCGTACACGTAAAATCCTAGTAATCGCACTATGTTAAAAATAAAATCAATGGAACGGATTCTACATTATCAGTTACGTAAGTTCTACATTATCAAATCCAAGTTGATCGAGATAAATCTATAGTATTGCAAGTTTTTACATCACAACAGAAAGCTATATTCTGATCTCGAACTGGTGTATGCGAACTGAAATTCGAAAAAGTACGACTTTTACAACGCAACTCATTAAAGCGATGTGAAGGGATCTCCGCGCTAATGAACTTCTTTGACAATTTTTGGAGAAGCTACTACCTATTACATTATGTGCAGTAAATTTCGTTCCTAGTACGTCTGTTCTGCTTCATACACATTTTAGTTACGTATATCTGTTTCCAAACGAATCTTCTTATACTTGTCACCGCTTCGAGAGAACTGCATCTTCTTTGTTTCATTTCCTTTGCTTAAGTCCGATTCAAATTTGTACACTGGTAGTAGTTGTTGCATTTGTGTTCTTACAGTTTCCTCGTATGCGTTGTAAAAAGAGTTCAATCTTCATTCTGTTCACTTTTGTTTACTTTTACCATGCGCCTATATTACAAAGTGCGACATACTTGCCACCAGTCGTGCTCGACGGCATCATTGCCACATCATCCCGGAAGCATGATTCGGTATTAGGAATGGTCATTAACCTATATGTTTGTTCTAGGATTGAAGATTGAAGAAGTGGGGTTGAAAAAAGTATTCTTGAATATATCTGCCTATTTAGATGCTGAGTTATTTCACATAGAGGATTCTAATAAATTTCAATCGTTTTTAGGTTCACCATTTCACTACCACCATTCACTGTTGATGCCAATCAACTGAAACAAAAATGAAACAACGAACGAAAATTCTGAAACCGGCTAATTTAATTGATCACAATTTTTAGACACAATCGCTGTTATATGAAATGTGTTAACCCAAGAATAGGTAAACAAATGGACCAACGTAAAAGCGGTAAGGAAACAAATTCAAGCTCAACCTGGAAGTGGAACAACAAACGCACAAGTTGTTGCAGACGAACACTAGGAGCAGTTTTTTCAACGAACACAGAAGGAAAGATGAACTTAGTGTATGGATTGCATGATAGAATAAGCTGGGGCCTCGGAGGCTGCACAACCAACTAAGAAGGATTTGCTAAGCCTACCTGCGAACTTTGATGACACGAAGAGCAGATAATCAATTTGTAATTGCCGTTTTAATGCGTTTCCTGATTCAAATGGAATTTCTTCCCTTTAGTATAAATAATTACTAGCACTACTGTGATTGGTGTGTTGTTGGTGTAACCCCTAGTTTTGCTCATGTAACGCGGCCGCTGCAGCTGCCGCGGCGGCCGCTTTCTGTGCCTGGGCTTGTTTTTCTTGCTCGTTTAGCTCCTTGATGGCTTGAATTTCCTTCTTTAGCTTCATTCGGCGATTCTGAAACCAAATTTTGATCTGTCGCTCGGTTAGACAGAGAGCGTGTGCCATTTCAATCCGGCGTCGACGGGTAAGGTAGTGGTTGGTGTGGAACTCCTTCTCCAGTTCCAGCGTTTGGTATCTTGTGTAGGTTTGGCGTCCTCTTCTTCGTAATCCATTTGCACCTGGGCGAAAATAGAAAGCATAGACGTACAATTTGAAAATGGACATCAAACTCGGAGTGCAATCTAGAGAATATTACTGTTTGTTCAAGTGTCTATTTTACCAACTCTCTAAAATAATTAACTATTAATAATCTGTTTACGCTACGAGGTTCCAAAAGTTGACCAAGTACTTTTGGTGATAGTTTTATCTTTCGTTTGATTTACAGTGCGCGATCGCGGAAACGTATTATGTGCCAAGTTTAGCTGTTGTGTAATATATTTCTATGTTGAGGGCAAACATCCCGCGAACATACACGAAGAGAAATAAAAGCAGCATAACCAGTTTCTGGCCATCCATCCTGGCTGAACGTTGTGAGGGTATGTGTTTCATTCGTCACGAGTTCTCGTGACTTGTGTTCAGTAACGCAGGACACGGAAAACGAAGGCTCGCACCAACATAAGAAGAACAAAAAATTGTTCAGAATGTTTTTTGAATGCCGCCACTGCCAGACATGTACAAGCATTCGAAGTTGCCCTGAGATTCTACTGCCGTACACAATGTGGGGCCAACGAACTGTTAGAACGATCTACCCAGTGTTCAGTAACCGCGGGTAGCGTACAATTCGTTTTTATCATCCCTTTGCAGTGGCAGCTATGTGGTTGCTTTTGGTGTTGTTGGAAATCTCGATTGTATTTTTGACCGATGTTGTTGCATACTACATTTCTCGACAATGTGGAATATTTTTTACTCTTTCCTTGCGGAGAATATAATGAATGCAAAGCGTAATAGCGTTTACAGTCGGTTTGAGTGTGGCTCCACAAAGCAGACAGCAACCGACAGGCCTGGTATAAACGTAGTAATGAAGTCAAATTACCGCACAGGGAAGCTGTAATTACTGACCTAAAAATGAGCACAGTATCGAACGAGGCAAAGTGAATCGCCAACGCCATGTGAAAATATTGAGCCCCAAACATCAACTTTAGGTGAAAGGCGAATTTACTACAAAATGCCGGCTATTGGGTTGGACAGATCATAACGAAATCGACCCAAAACTCTGGAAGGGCCTGCCAGCTATGCCATGCCACTGCATTGCACTGTAATTTTTGTGATTGTTTTTTCAACCACTTTTTGTCCACATTCGTATACTTCCAGCGGTACATAAACGATCATCGTTAACGTTCGATCATATCAACACCGACGCGAGTATATCAGATGCGAAACCATAACTTGTATCTCTTTAAATAAGCTTAAAAGCAAAACAAAAACAACGCCTAAAATTAAATTGTTTCGTGAGATTGTGTGAGAATAAGCTTGCAGAGCCTGAACAAATGTTGTTATAGTTTTATGAAGATACTTGCGGGTTTGATAGCGGAATAATGCGTGGATAGATCTGATTTCCTTTTGAATATCGTTGGTTGGAACATCAAAACGTCCCGGTACGAGAGCCGAAATGTGTTCAACGATCTTCCGAATGTGAAAGGGATTTTAACATTATAATTAAGAAACAAGACTAGCTTTTCGCTTAGACAAGTCTATTTCGGAATGTTTGGCCCCAAAAAACACCACCCGGTGGCTTCCAGCTTTGACAGCATGACATAGGAACCCAAAGTAGATAGAGAGATAATTTAAGCTTCCATTTGAGCTATGGGTTTTTTTTTGTCTTGATACCCTTGAAACAAAGTGAAACGGAACCTGATCACACACACACGCACACGCACACGCTTCTGCGCGGTTCACGCTCAACTTAGAAAGATCTTGGAACCAGCAAAGATCAGCTAAGGGTAGCAAAGATTGTACTACGACATCGTCGTTTCAGCGGATGAAACGAACCAGTTGGAACGGACGCAAAATGAAACGAAAAAAGATAAGTCCTGCTTGTACTCCATAACGATTTCAACAGCATCCAAGAAAGCGGCAAGCACGCAAAACGCCGAACAGCGTAGGAAAAGACTAAGCGAAGAGAAGTATTTAAAGACTGCCGGGCGGAATAAGATCGAAGAAAAAGAATACAAAATGGAATCGTCAGCCATCATCATGCAGCCTCCGTTCCCAAGGTTTGCGAAGCTCCTCCTAAGATGATGAAAGCGGGCACGGAGAATTCGAATCCCCAGTCACTCCGGAATTCCCATTACACATCCCCGAGAAAAAGCAAGGGTCGCGATCGCGACTGTGCTCGTAAATTAGTGTGCAGAATCAGCATACGAATACACACAACTCTAAATACACATATGCACATGCTGATAGACTCTGATGAGTAAATAGCTTACGATAACGAAAAGCAAAAACTCAAAGTTCTTTTCAATAAATCACTAGTTGGGAGTTATTTATTCAAATTTAAAAACACATAATACTATGAGCCATGAATGAGTAAGCAAGATGATGATTGCATGTAATTCCGAAATGGGAACATTTCGGTTAACTCCAGGCTACCTGCATAAGTGAAAAAATAGCAAATATATTTGCAACATGGATTTGGTATGGATCGAAGATAGATTGGCTTTTCATTATACAAAGCCGAGATGATTTAAATGCTCTGCTTTCAAAATCTGTCTTCGTATTTCCTTCATATTGTATTCACCATACCTTTTTATTATCAGTAGAACGGCCAGGCCGTATATCTACATTCACCATACCTAGAACCTACGAAATTATTTATATCCATCGTTTATTCATCGATGCAGCCCTAATGCCATTGACTTACGCCGTAGCACGCGAAGATTGGTCCTTGGAACGAATGACGCTTATTTTTTATCTTAATTAGGGGCTCAACTTTGTCTTATCATTTTCTACGGACTTTGTAATCTTGGCATAGTTAAGTTTCGTTGGAATAAAGGCTGACTAGGGTTATCTCTCATGACCAAATGAAGGAATGATTAGTTGTGAGAATTGGGAGTTATGGCATTCAAAATTAGAAAAAAAGTGTACTATAGTGCATATTTGTCGCGCAAGAATGTCAAACTGGTTCAACAGTCATTTTACTGTTTTGTCAAAACATCTAAGGAAACATTCAACTAACCACACTTTAAACTTGCAGCTACAATACCTCATCTTCGGCGTTATGTTTTGAAATCGGAAAATATCTGCTGTAACATACATTATTGCTTATAAACTTGCGCAGCTTCGTCTTGCGAATGGAACCAAGGTGAAAATGAGACTTCGCAGATTACGGGCAACATAGCGAGGAATAATGAAATATAACAGTATCCGCATCTTGCAGTATCTGATGACTTGACTGGTAAAATAGCACGATCAGCTCCAGCGTGAAACGCCCTTACATAAAATCAAACCAGAGATACCTTCAATGGAAAAGGAAAGCACATAGTAGACTCTACGTGTGGCGAAAAGATTCGCTGGGACAAATAAAACCATGAAAACTGAACAGTCACACATCCCTCTTCATGATAAAATCCCCATACCTCATCAGATGAAAAATAATACAACAAAATCCCAGCGGGAGTAAGCATTCGCTGTGGTTCAATCCGAGAGACCGGCACTTCCAATCGAAGTCGTTCAACAAAACCTTCCTTGTAGCGATGCCGAGTATGATGCCGGGGTGTGCAGCGGAGATACAACGAAAACATGGTATTGCAAATGCTTGTTATCTTTCTTCTTTGCAAAGATGTCTTCGTCACTGGCCAATGCACTTGTCTATACACACTCCTTTTTCTTTGTTGTATGCAGTATCTTTCAACGCTTTAGAAAATTGCACAGCACAGGCTAACCAACTCAATGGTGTGCTGAAAACTCATATGTCTTATCCTCGTGACGTTGTTAAATGAATCGTGTTTTTCCTTTCATGCCTACGAAGCCCTTTATTAATAAGATACGCACCACTTTTCTTGACCATTTTACTTAAACTGGTAATAGAAAAAAATCTTTATCAAACCATGAGCAAACGACCAAACGCCATACTATATTGTAGAATTAAACAAGTTCTTTTTAGCCAAGACACGATTGTAATGCGTAGAACGGTTTTTGTTGTACAAAACTGTACGTATTTAACTTTACTTTAGCTTAAATCCTTCGCATTTAAGTAATCACATGCATTCTGTTGGTATAAAGTATTAAAGTTATGTCTTATGTGTAACAGTCAGTAAGTTATGTAACCTGTTGATAGACTGCACTCATAACACTAATACTAAAACAAGTATTTCATATACGTCCACCATAACAGTCACCATTTTCTTGTGTTAGAGCCACCATTGCATGTTAGAACAGTTTATAAGTTAATGGAATATATAGCAATTTTTACGAGAAACGTCTTAGTTGTAATTAAAAAATAAATTTCTATTTGTTATCTTTGCCGTTTTGAACGTAATGAGAACTATTTTCAAGATTGTTACGCAACGTACCTTCTTACAGATAATTTTCTGTTGCGATGTTTTCGTATTTGAAACTTACATTAAAAGGTTTGGGTTGATAGTTGTATGAATTGTAAATTGATTTAGTGAACAAATTATACGTTGGTTTAATACGCTGACTGATCACAGCCACGAAGGTGCACAGTAGAAGAATCTAAAGATCGATGTAAGCACCTCCCACGAAACGGTAGAGAAAAGAAGAAGCCATGGTACAGACATTTATCAAGCTTTATTACTTAAAAGATGGTTGTAAATTTATTCCTTGCTCCACCAGAGAACTTCATCATTTTTTCTTTTGGACCAAAAACACCTTTTTAGAGCCTTTTTGTCGCCCCTAGCCACAATGAAAAACGAACATTTGCGCAGACGCTTTTCCATCCAGCCGCTTCTTTTCGAAAGAAAAGCTTCGCTGGCGTTTGCATTAACTGAGAAAAGAACAAGGTCAATAAACTGTTCCTTCTTTCGCTCTGATAAATGTACGAAAATGCTTGGATTACCTCTCCCTTCTCCCAACTACAAAATCTTACACAGCCATTGCAAAACACGTGGCAGGACGCCCAGTGAATTATGAACATTTTCTCCTAGGTAAAGCTAGCTAGGGTAGCGCGACAATCTTGATGCAATATTACCACCCTACTTCTTCAACACGCCGCTTACTTTGGGTATGATATACGCGAACGAATGAGAATTTAATTCAATGGGGACTGATGAACTTATTGGTAAGCGAGAGGTATGTATAAAGGAACGTCTATGCTCAAATGAACCTTATAACATACCCAAGATGTCTAAAAGAAGAAAGTAATACGACAATAACATTTGCTCCCGACAATTAGACGCTCGCACAAACCTGGCATAACGATTGCTCGAAATTTTCATCCACCACAAAGCTGCCAAAAGGGAAAACAACACGCCCATAATTCTTTCCTACGCTTGTCGCTCATCTTATCCCAAGGGAAATCAAGGGCGATTCTTCGTCCAGAAGGATTGTATTTATGTTCTTGCCTTCTATGTCTTACACCGTTCGTAGATTCACATGAGTATCAATCAGTTGCTAAATCAGCAGAACGGGTTTCGCTCGAATCATCATGCCAATAAAACATAATTGAATCTCACAATCGGACATATATATGAGTGATAACTTCATGATTTCAAAGCTTGCTATTATAAAAGAAAAAAGTATGAAATGTTACACAATTTAGGAAACATTTCATCAAAAAAGAAAGTTTTTACAGTACTCCATGTTTTTTTAAACAGTACCAAAACATTCAGCAAAAAGAAACCAGTGTTGTTAACTCTTCTCACAATCAAAGGATCAAGTCATTATGTCCACAAAAGCACAGCTGGCCAGCATACTCACATTTAACATTCTAGGATAGCGATGCAGAACAAGAAAAGGGATAGCATAATTTACAGGGGCCCTTGTTAAAACAAGATTTATGAATCTTTTCTTGCTTTGGGTCGGTTCCTTCAGATGTTCCAGTAGAACATGACCGAAGATGATTGGACAGGCCATGTTTCATAAATGAGACTGGTTTCAAATTGCCAACAAACCCACGCATAGAAGAAGGGCGTGAATGATGTTAATAATGCTATAGAAGAGGATGCAAGGGTGAAGATTACGAAACAAAATCTGCAACAAAATGTGTACACCCCGATAGCTGAACATATGATACTACAACTTTTGCAGAATCGGATATTTGTGTGATAAAAAGAAAACTGAACATCTCTTCGTAGAAGGAAGTGTGTTGTTAAATACATAATGTTCTTCTTTTTTCTACTAGGAACAATAACTTGAACTATGTAGGTAAAAGATAAGCATCGTTTGAATATGAAAGATTCTTGATTCTTTTTCTTAAATTGACTCCTTCCTACATCTTGTTTCACTATGCAATAAATAACAACGTTAACGTTACAAATACATGTGAAATACTATTGTTACATAGATGCAGAAGTACGTAAAAGGAGAAATTCACGATGAGAAAATAAGTTTTCAATTAAACGAAATCTTTCCGTCGTTGAATAAAATTCCTCAATCAATGACTAACAGTTTGAATACATTGTGAATTTAATGAAATCATTTAATGGGAAAGTGTTGCAAAAGTTAATATAACACACAATTAATTTCTAAACTATGTGCGGCATACCGAAGAATGTGTTATACAAACAACGTAAGAGTACATTTCGATTACTTCAATATACTCCTTGTTAAGGGCCTATTAGTTGAGCTCAAGAAACCGAGCAGAAGGCGACACAATAGTACCTATGAAGTATACCCAATTATGTGCATTAAAATTTAGTCGTGCAAAAACACTGCATCATGTTCAATTTAACGATTTCGAGATACATAGATAAAGATACTGCACGACGCGGACGATATTTTCCAAGCAATGTTCAATCCTGGCGTGGTCCCAGAACAATGATTACAATAGCAGTGAAGCCACAAGGGGCCACAACTCTGTTCCGCATTTGCCTATGTGGAGGGAGGTTCGAATGCACAACACAGAAGCCCTTAATTGACCACGAGCACAAGGAATGTCAACATAGTCTTGGCCTTTGCTTCCATTTTGCTAGTCTGTAGTAGTTGGTTCAATAAAATTGTGCCTTCAGGATAGGCCAACCTACATTGGAAAGAGACAGGGCAGGTTTCCATTCGTCCGCATGTTTCCCATAGTTCCGTAATTCCCAACTTCTCACACAGATTGATGCGTATATAGACCGTCTCGCAGCACCATTCTCCTGCATTGCGTTCAGAACGGCTGAACACAACGGCGAAGTGATGATTTCCATGTTACTAGCCATGGTGTAATAGTATATCGAAATCCATTCATTATCGATCGAACATTGTTTAATTTAATCCGATACAATAAAATATGCGTCCATTACGTAATATCCTGGGCAAAGTTCATAAATAAAGTAAGGAGAAATAATGAATTTTCACGACGAGACGCAAGGCAAGGATGTGACTGAGGAGCTGTTGATGGTTTATACGCACCATAACTTACACAGCAGCGATGCACCTTCGCCGAAAAGGGATCGAAGCCGATTTTGGTGCAGGAATGGCAAATAAATGCATAGACAGGCAATGGATACTCCAATTGGCGCTGGTGTATGGCTAACCAGTTTGATCCTAGTACATAACTCACATAACGCTCTGGTCAATTAATAAACCATCAAACATCATAAATCAAAATGGATTCCCAATATTTCATGATTCCGATACCGGTCGGATGACCGGTGCAAAAGCGAAACTACGTACAACTTGTTTGCGGCACGATATTGCGTGGTCATCGAGAGCAGTTCCGAATTGCAGCGAATAGCACAGTAAGCCTAGTGTGTGGCCATTCATTTAAATCAATCTCCTCCTTTTCGTATCGGTCCGCTTCACTTTCCCCACGCACGCAACGATACGTGACGAAAGCGTCCGACAATGATCACACTATGCCGAGAACCGATGAGAATCTATGAATGTCCGTTCGCAACGAACGAAGACTACTCACCCTATCACTGACGATAGCGCCAGAACACCCAGTTCGATAGCGAACGGAGCCTTCAGTGATCGTAATGAAGTGTTTATAATGGTAGATATAATCAAAAGTTCTTTTCATTTTCCATGCCACGTCATCTACCTGCTCCTTGCAAAGCGTCTGAACTCTTCTGCAGCGAGAAACAAAAACTTGTGTCGAAGCGAGCAGTAAATGCAACAGAATCGATCGATAATGCAGCTTTTAATCAAAGCCGTAAATCTTGAAAAACCTGTGGCCAAAGCAAATATAAATTGTCTGAAGGAGGATATGCTCGCCTTGAACCAACACTTCACAGAGTCAAGATTGTACATCTTAGATGATGACGGTGGCGATGACGGTCATGATGATGGTAGCGGAATCTATACCACCCTATTATGCCTTCTTCAGAAGCGCTACAATGCAGAAATCCATAAACAATAGCCGTCTACTCGTTCACTCGTGCCATTGGTAATCATAATCATAGTAATCTAAAGTCGAGATCTTAATTCGATACACTTCTTAGTCGATGATCTTCCAGGCAGGCAGATCGTTCTTGTGGTTGCTAGTTCATATGTATTTTGTTGTTGGTAGAAAATAGTAAGCTGTACTCGTAGGATGTGTATATAGCACGAACGGTTCAAGAGTGATTAATTGTCTGTACCAGTCGCTTAGGGCAAAAATAAAGAGTACGTGTCATGGTGATTGAGTAAAATCGTGTTAAATCGATGCGCAACCAATCAAATCAGATTACAAGGGATGTCGAAAATTGTGTACAGTGAATGGCCTATTTTACTTCTTCATTTTAAAACACTGCTCTTACCCTGTCCAGCGTCGCATTTATTTCAAATTTACAATTCATAGCATTATAACTAGAATGGGCTATGCCTATTCACTTTCGTAAATACGTAGATCTTGCGAAGTTTGCAGTAAGTATTAAGTGACACACACAATATTACTAACCCATATTCTTCGCGGAAACAGTTATGAGCCACCATTGAATAACCATTCAACTATAAACATCGAAAAATAAAACAGGTCAACGGTAAATACGAACATGTTCAATTTAAACGGTAGCAGCTCCGTGTGTGAAAAGAAACAGCAACACGTTTCATATGGCCGGCAAATAAAATTCATCCTACTTACAATCTACATTCCCTTAGAATTCACACAAAGAAACAAGCAGCACAATTGTTAAACGAGTTCGTGGTTTCTGAAAGGAAGGTAAACTCTGCAATACTCATAGGGCAAGGAAAGGCAACACCACACAATGAAGCATTGGCAATCCGTTCAAATATGCACGATATTTGCGCGATAGCTTTTCTAAACTACCTTTCTAGCGATGTGGTTAAGGGGATAACTCCACCAGCATGATACTTAAACACACAACCAAACTCCAAAGGTAACCTACAAAGATCACACGTAAGAACATTCACGAAACAATAGAAACATAAACTAAATCCCGATCTATTTAACTATTTACTGCAACCTTTCATCACACGGTTGCAAAAAAGGCTCTTGAGCAGAGACTGGAAAATCGTTTTGATTTGCAAACGAATTTACTTACTCAAAGAGCGATTTGCTTTACGTTGACCACGATGGACAATGTTTGTTCAATAAATTCGAATTATGTAAACGTCTAGTGTAGTGGTCTAGTCATCATTAGTATCGTCAAGATTGATAGTCTCACCACAAATCAAAAGTATTAAGCAAACGCCTTGCAAAAAAACTTATAAATATAAGATTATACAATTGATTAACTATTGCCATAATGCTATTTTATTACAATGTAGGATTGACAATGGTACTGTACATAATTTCTCTGAAAATATCGAGGTATTGCAGATCGTAGCTTCGAATCTAATTTTGATCTTTTTGTGAGGTATACAAAAACTACCTGCAATCGGTTTGAACGTTGTAAGCACCAAAATCATTCAATGGAACACGCAGAACAATCTTATGCGTGAAAGGCCATCCTGCGTTATCATGAATGGATGCGGGCTTAGCATTTTCAAGTGCTGAAAAAAAGTTCCGAATTGGTTACGAGATCGTAACGTGGCGTTTCTGATAGGGCAGCATGTAACATGTGAGTTCAGCATGGCGTTAAAGCCATACATTAGAGAAGGATCTATAGGGTGTTTTAGTAACCAATAAAAAAGCGAGAAAATTCAGAAGAACAGAGACAGAGAAGGCCGTGGGTAAGAGTTGCAATGGCAGCGAAGGCTATAAACACAAGGGAAAAGAACCTGTTCCATGTTCCATGCTCGTCCTTCCAAATCGGGCAGGAAGTGCGCCAAAGGTAGCGAAGCCATGGGCGGTGAATGCGGGTACCAGTTGAGGTACAGTGTGCGGCGGGATTTATAGCCTCTGTATAGAATTTATGGTTTATTTTCGAAAAACAACATCAACGCAATGGAGGATAAAATAAACATACAAAAGCCTTTGCCGGGCCACGTCTAGAATCAATGTGTTTGTCATGGAGCCTGTGGCCAAAAGTTTAAGTCTGGGTTAAAGGCTCGTCCTTTCTATGTGATATACGATGATGATTATACTGCAGAGGGGTTAGTTGTGGTTGCATGCAACCGAAACGAATGAAAATCCCCAATAATGTCCCTAAAAATTATCTGAGATACAAACTCCTTTCTATGGTGCGTTCAAGGCTTGAAATATTCGACTATGTCCCATCAATTTTAGGTAAAAATTTTGAATTCGATGAAGGTGCGCATACTTTTCAAACTGGTGGATAGAGGCGTGATTCATTTGTTGTATTCCTTTAGGTAATTATTAGCTCATTATATCAAAAAATGTTTAGAAATCACACGATGCGCAAGTTTTTTCTCAATAGCGCGAAAGTATAGTACAAACTAAAAGAAAAGTAATATTCTAAGTAAAACATTATGGCAAATAAACAGTGAAATTAAAACCAAATCAATCTTCAAGCTTCATATCATTGGAATCTATGGTAGAACCCCTACACAACTAGAAAATACCGCTTGCTCTCAGTTGCTCGTCGGCCATTTTTTTACTCGTTGGTACAGAATCTAATAGAACAGATGGTGCCGATTTCTTGTTCGTTCGTTTTATCTAAGCGATGGTGGTCCTGTCTATTTCTCCCCTTTCTCTTCGCGTTACACACTGGCCAGTAGAAGCATAGGGCTGCGATAGGGGAAGGTCTAAGATTTATTGCCTCAAATTAATCACCTTTTTAATTGGATCCGCTTCCAAATAACCAACGCAAACGCAGAGGAATGCGTGTTTCCGATGTCTTGTACTTTTCGAAACGGAGTACTAGTCACGAAACAATCTACACCTTTTCTCAAACTATATAAATTGCTGCTGACTATATACTCAACAGATATCATAGTCGGATTACAGATAAGAGTCTAAAAGATATAATTCCAATCTTTTGCTATTTTAAACACAGCTTAAATTAAAGCAAACAACTATTCCTTAGGCAGTTTAACAAAACATAATTTCCTTAACTTGCTATCTAACTGTGAATCGTGTGAGTTAGCCTTAAATGTGGAAACCGATTTTGTAACGAATCACTAAACATAAAAAAATGAATGTGTATACTTTCTACTTTGTTATATTCTAGGCATTACGGAAAAGTGGGCATTGCGGTGAAAAGTGGTCTTTTGTTAAAAATAACTTTATATTTAACATACTTCGAAACGTATTTTGTTAGACACTCAGTTTTACAGTCTCAAATGCACAGCATTCTTTTGTTGTTTTACTTCCTAAAGAAGTGTTACTGTGTCCAGGAATAAAAACGGTAATTCTTACTACAGGGGTTGAAAGCATGCGAAACGTTCAGAGATCCAAAGTTGGTATAAGTTATTTTTATTTGACCATGATGAATTTCCGACTGTTTTTGTTACGCCATGGAAAGCTGGAAACTCTCTCGATACACACAGGATTATCTTCAAATCCCATTGCACTCACCACAGAATGATATATGAACTGTACATTTCAAAGAATTAAAATTCTAAATCCTTATGTGACCAACCAGGAGAATCTAAATGTGCAATGCTAGTATTTGCCCTGTGAGTGGTAGATACAACACAAGCAAATCTTAAGATTTATGACGCGTTTTGTTCATTGTCTCCATGACAATCTTCGACCAGAATTCTAAGCCATTCATGGCAAAGTGTGACAATTTTTTCCTTCCCAAGCTATCAAAAAGCTACAGCAATAGAATGCTACACTCGAAGGATAAAAGCATTCATGCAGCTAGGAACAGCCCCATAAACTAAGGATGAACATCATGGTCGACGATCTATTGAATTCGCGAAATGCTATATTTTTGTAACTTTGTGTTCTTGCAATAAAGCATTCAATTTTAAAACGTAAGCATAGCAGAAGTGTCTACAGTTATGTAAAAAGGATACCAGCATTGCACCGCCAACACCAACACGAAATGCTATGAATAGACATGCAGAGGGTATGCATTATTTGTATAGTACTGACTCGTAGCCTGTGTAGTCTCTATTATAGTTGTGCATCAGCAGAGCCCATATATTTTATTACTCTCACCCAGCGAGTTTGCCCAATATACTATCACTCGTCCGTGATAATACCAGATAATAAAGCTGTAGAGACGTAAATTTTGTGTCCATTATGCCTAACAAAACTTAATTATAACGCTTGACATGTAGGGAACGCATGGTCGTGGCGTACTCACGTTCTTTGCACACGAGTAATACTGAACTTAGTTTCGAAGGCATTTCAGTTAACCGCCGAAAGACCATCTTTTGTAGAAAACGGAAATACCTTTGGTTTATCTGTACTAAATCTCAGGTTGAGTACAATCGGCTTAGATACTTCAGCACACTTTTTCTGTGCACGGTTCCTAGACATGACTTGTAGCCACAAGTTTGTACATCCATGGTAGAATAAGGTTGCTCATGTGCAAAATAGCAACGTCTATTTAAACTCGTAGAACAAAGAACGCTGGAACAACTTGTTAAAATGTTCTTTCACCATTTCTATGGTGACGTTCTTTCTACATGATATATTTCTATTTCATTCCTGATAACAATGTTCTTTTGTTTTGATTTGAACGTTGCACATGCTTATACAGACTATTATTCTTTCAACCCCCAGGGCTCAACAATGATTAATTGGTACTTTTTCTAGTTTTTACCTCTGACTAGTCTGTCAGTGCAAAATCTAGACAAGAGATCTCGAAATGTTAAAGGCTAATCACAACTTCAGCAATTAATCTAAAACAGGACTGCAAAACCTGGTGAGCGAGAACAGCTTTTGAAAGCTAGGTAAAAAAAAATATTTACCATTACATACGATAAAACTTCGAATCGATCTGTCTCACAGTTTCCAAGCAAAACATGATAAGAATTACCGGATAACATGGACAGTGAAAGTTTTGAAAGGATTTAATTGTGCGGAGGATTTTCGCCTTGGAGGAGATTTATGATGGGCTTATACAGCAAAAATGATGTTATAAATGGATGCTTTTGTAGCCTTTAATAGAATATGTATCGCTCTATCTCCTTCTATATTCACTGTTTTGCTCTCTCTAAGCTTCTCCCTCTCTAGCTTTCGCTCCCTTTCTCTTATTTTCTATCGTGTATGCTATTATTCTGTGAGTTTCACAGGTTGTCACGAAACATTGCCAAGGTAGGTTAAAAGTATGTTCGGTCGGTTTTGAACCCATAAAAGGCTCAAAGTACTATAGTTGTGCTAGGCAATAATATAGAAGATAAAGTTTCTGTTACCCATACTTAAGGATTAACAATGATTGAAACATTTGGCAAAACCGGAGCTAACAATCTACCCTAGGAAATGTCTAGCTCAAATCAAAACTCATTATGGAACATGGAGTGGAAGTTGGCTAGCGTTTATCTTTCCGCTTTAGTGAGGTCTTACATAACTAATGGTAAAGGAATTATGCTTTACATGCTAGTGGAAGTACATGGAACATAAAAAATAACTCATCAGCATATGGAGCAGAAGGAGAATCGGTTCTTCTTTCGTCAGTGCAGTAGTTTTGAAGTAATGCGTCAAGATATTCAGGATCTTGCTATATACTTTTAACGACAAAACAAAGTGGTTACTCTCCTTGTTCTGGCGCAATCAACAATTTCTGAAATATCACAAATTCATACTATTTGGCTGCTTCATTATGACATGTGTAACAGATTTCTACAGCGCTCGCGTTAAGTAAAGACCTTTTGACTGGCTAAGGTTCATACTGAGTCGGACATATTACTTATTCGTATTTTTTTTCTATCGAACAGAATTTCATTACCGTTTGCTTTATTTTATCTCTCGGCTTACAGACCGACGATCCCCAACTCAAACCGTCAAACTGCTTTCAGATATATAGCTGAGTTGAGCAGTTTGTGAATGCAATGGAATGGCTGCTAAAGTAGAAGGTCGTTTCCGGAATGAACTATTTTGTAATCAAATAAAGTAAGGAACGCAATAAATCTCCAAGAAATTCCTAAAATAATAACATCATAAATATCTGCCATTGCAGCATCCTTTTTATGCGTCTGGAGAGCAGGAGAGTAATATATTACGTAAAGCTATAGCTAGTAAAGACTAAACAAGCGTATTTTGCATTCAAATGTATTTTGCATCATGTATTTCCTCTCGATTTCTTTTAAAATTTTCGTACAGGTTTGTTCCATATGTCAAGAACGTAGTATGTCTGTTGTTGTATATCACCATGAACGACAATGATTCACTCGTAAAGATTCATTAGAGATGATTGAACTTTTATACTTAAAATTTTCCATTTTTTTCAGTAACAGTTTTTGGTATCATATATTTGTTGTGTCATATCGGTTTGACAACGAAAATTAGCAGTTCCTTGTATTAGTCGTTCGTCTGAAGACGAAACTACAGCATGATTACTTATGGTCAGCTCATTAAAGTACGATAACAATGATTATTGGAGCAAATATAGCAGGTCATACGAAAAAAACGGTGCAATGGCTCATTTTTCCGACCGCTTCTTTGTGATCTTCAAAAAAGAGTTATGAGCACCAACGATGTTGACGCAGTTTTCTATACCATATCAAGTGGAGCCAGTCGATCTACCGGTTTCTATTAAAGCATTTTGCAAATAAAAAATAATTGAACGTTTTCTCGAGCAAGCCAACAAATAAAACAGTAATTATAACATTCTTTATCAGCAAAACCGTGGCGTCAAATGACTGCCAGTTGCAATAATTGTAGTACCTTTCCCCTCGATCAAGATTCGCATTCGCATAATTACATTAAATTTAATTTAGCTTTAAAAGCAAATTAAAACTTTTGCTCGGAGCACGTTTGCCATTGGCAATACTACTTCCTGATGGATGCAGCGTATTACCTACATGCATGACGTACTCCTCCTTTGGCTGGCAAGTGTTTCGATGCTGTGTACACGTAACACACCAAACAAGGAGCAAACAAGTGTCTTTTCTTCAACATTGCTTCCAGGTTGGCCACGTTGGTACTAGTGCGTGGCGTCGACTGTCCATGAAATGGTTACATTTAAAACGAAAGAAAAAAACGCCATTCTTCGACAGGCATGCCACATTGAAAGAAATTCTTCGGCCTCAATCGTTCAGTATACGTCCTAGGGCGTTCAAATTAAAATCATATCCCTGTTCAACCCCCTTCCTTTTAGCTTCGATTAAACGCAATTGCATTTCACGACTGGTTATTTTGGATCTCGCTCCCTCATGCACAGCATCTTATTCTTTTCGTGCTCTGGATCGTTCGATCGCCAACGAGTTCAAGTTAACAAGTCGGTTTTACTGTGCCGTGCCATGTCTGCAGAGGAAAAAAGCAAACTGAAGAAAACATAACATGATGTCCGAGCTGGCCGTGTCCACAGACTGCAGTTTTAAATTATGCTTTGCACCAGCAATTCGAAGCCATCGTTACTGTCGCGGTCCACCAAATGGAAAGGATGGCGTGATGGTCTTTGAAGCATAGGTGCATACAGAGAGTATGTCGAGAGTTTTCGCGTTCCTCATTTTAAAGATACCTTTTGGGACGGAAAAAGAAAGATGGAACTGCAGGGAGCCCGATTCCCGTTTCAAGTTTTCGAACGTTCTTTGTATGGTTTTGTTTTTATTATTTTGTCGAGACGCGACATTACGATCCAGTTATCAAGGGAAACACCATTAATGCTGTCTTTTCTTAACTAAGAGCAGGAATGGAGAATACTGGGATACCTTTTTGCGTCCATGTTTTCTCCATATAAAATGAGCACAAGCCAACAAAAACCCTTTTCTGACAAACAATGATTTGATTCCCGGCCTTTTTCATACATATTTGATGCTTCCTTTTCTGTCCAGCTTCAAAGAATTACAGTCGCTGCTGCGGGCGTTTTTGTGAGACTCAATTTTTCATCATCATTGCAACCTAACTCCTCTGCCGATTCCTTCTATGTTCAAGAACGTTTATGTTGCCATCAGACATTGTCTTATGTTGTCATTTATTCCACCAGCGAACCAGCAACCATCAAATTCTTCAACGTTTATCACAATGTGCTAATTATTGTAATTTCAATAAAAAAATTCGAAATCTCGGTTAAAGTATTATAAGATAGAAAGAACCAGGCTTACTTCAATTACCAATTCAATTTTTGTACTAAGAATTTAAGAAGTTTGGAATAAAGATTTTTGTAATGTTTCATCGAAGTTGTAGCGAGATTGAGAAAAATTATCAACTCTTACTTCTTCTGGGCATAGAACAAGTTATTTTAAAATACAATATACAATGGGAGTTGTGAAATAACCTCGCTCTCGTATACATACATACGCACAGAAAAAGGCAAAATGCTTTCTAGCTCATTCGGTATTCCAAATGATATTAGTACAGACAATAAATTGCTTCAGAATCCACCCGTTCGAAACAGTCACAAGAAGTGATTTCTCTGTGCGCTGATTGTAGTCGAAAGCAGTTGTTTGAGCCATATATCCTCCAACACCCCCTTGAGTAAGGCATTGCTACAAAAACTCAAAAGCACATTTGTGCTCTAATACTTTATGTATATAAATGAATATATTATCTCTTCTTTAACGAGTAACCTCATCAGTGGCGTTTTGCTTGATCTCCCAAGAAAACGGAAATTCAGTTTTCAACATAACTCCTATTGGTTGAGAACTGTTTCCTACGAAGCGTTTTTGCTTGTTGAAATGGAAAACTTCTACCTTTGTCAGAACATTATTCTTCAACAGCGTGTGTTTTGTTTCAATCTAGCTTGAAAGAAGATAGTATAAAGATGAATTTTGGCTCATTTGGCTAAATATTTCTCATCTCAGAATATACATTTCCGAACAAAGTAGTGTAGTGAAGAGCACCCACAAAAAGTAGAATTGTGCCTCTTCATTTAAGAATATATCTTCCAAGAATTGCATTTTCAAAAGCATTCATTTGTAACATTTTTTAGAGTTAACTCAAGATAAACAAAAGTTACCGGTAGCATGTGGATGAAAAATTCTAGGCATATTTGGAAATTAAATATATATAAATAATAAAAATTTTCAGTGCTACAACCTGATAATTTTCAGGTATAAACCGGTATAAATTTTCAGTGCTACAACCTGATTCGATCGCTCGTGAAAAATCAGACCAATCCCTGGTGGAGTGAAAAAGCTAACGCTGGTTTTTGGCCGTACATGTGCTAAAGGACAACGGTCGGGTGGTTACAATGAGAAGTTCTATCAGTTATCATGTTTGTCGCAGTATGACCTGAAATGACCCAAATCTATAATAAGCTTTGAATCAGCTAATTCGACTAGTTGAAATGATTGACGTGAACGGCATTGGATTCTCTATTGACAAATCGAAACACTATAACTTGTAGAACTACTCGGGCCTAGACAAAATCCTTGAAATTTTGCACGGAATACGGCAATGAGTTATTGTGCAACGATTTTTAAAGCACTTAAATATCCACTTCCATTGTTCCTACAATAATTTCTGAACATTGGTGATAATTGTTTAATTCTGCAACATTATTTGAATCTTAAAAATGTGATCGCGAATATTGTGATGTACTAAGAGTTCAGTGAGTTTTTTATACTTACTGGAATCCATGAATATTGCATAATTTTTCGCTTACCTGAAAAGAAAAGGAGAAACATATACAATCTGTTTATCATAACAACAATCATAATTTGCTGCATTCGTAGTAACATAAACATTGAAGTAGCGCAGCATTGAAACATTCACATGGCGTGTAGAAAATTTCTTAACAAAGAACACTGTAAACTGCATTGTATACTGTAAATAGCTACCGCAATTGTTTTTAGAAATAAAAATATACCCTTTTGGATTATAACCACAAAATACGTTGATTTTGATTACATTTCTTGTTATTATCTATGTATATTTAATATCTTGCTTAAATGCATTTACAAATGTAATGCTTTATGATTCTATCTTACGTGTTAAATGAGACGAAAAACCGCACAATTTGCTATAGTTTGTAAATTAATTCCATATGAAGAAAGCAAAATGGATTGTCGCGGACAACTAGGTAAAGCTTTTCTTCACCCAAGAACTCCCTGATTATGACTGACTCCCTGATAAAATCGAAAACGCTTTTTTCATTTCAAACACAAATATACATCAAATAATTGCGACGTGACCGAAAGGTAACCCGTTTCACCATTAGAACTTTAATTCTTTCTCTGACGTAGAGGTTAAAGTTCTGGTTCCGGTTATCATTTTTTGAGATTGCTGTGCTCGCTTTTTCACACATCTTGTTTCCGCATCGCCACCGCACGACCTAAGCGGGAATTGTTTATCTATTGCCTAGAACAATGAAGGGAAAAGATGGCACAGACTTACGATCCCTGTAGTTGTGATTTTAAATGGGATCGAAGTGTGCGAGCGGGCGTTATCCTTCTTCCTATCACAATTGAATGCACGAGAGAGCACGAAATCACACACGGCCGGGTAAGCTTGTACTGTGACATATTCACACATGGTGCCTCCATCTCCATCGAATGTTGAATGTTCCCCGCAGGCATACAGCATCATGTGTGTACGAGTATTTTGGTTCCATATTGTGACTGCTGGTGTCAGAAGGCCACCAACGAGTAAAACGCGAGGTAATCATTTCTCTATACTCCATCGGTGCAGGCAAATGAAAAACCTGAGGCCGTACAATTTATGGAACCATTTTGAGTTTATCAGTGTTGGTATTTATGTATCATCTACCTCCAAACGCTCACAGTGGCTTATTTCGTTTCCCTCGTTTCGTTCCCATGTTCCATTGTTATCGTCATGTGGAAGAACACAGTAGTTGGGATAAATGTTGTTACGGAAGAGCCGAATCCAATATACCGTGGACAAACGGACGATCGGGCGAGTTTCGATCCATGCAGTATTGTGGTCCAAAAAAAAGAGAAAGCTGCGGAACGAATTTTGGACACTCATTGTTTGCAACTTGCGCAAAATGAGAGAAGAGCATTCGTGACCCTTCATTTTACAGCAATATCTGAGTATGAAGATGAGCATCGATTCTGCTGCTTTCGAATGAAAACAGGGCAAGCCAGCACGCGCTGAGGTACTACAGTGTACGCAAGAAAGGCAAACTAAACTAAGCGCGTAAACATTAACCCATTGAAGTTGTGACTATTTTCATCGAAGGCCCGATGCATGGATTGCCGACAGCACGTGGTGGTATATTTATCACGCTACTCAAACCACACATTTCACCCGGACGGACAAATCTCCCCCCATTGCGAAATTCCACTATCGACACGCTCAGCACAAAGCGCCGTGTGCCCGAGGGATAAAGTATCCACCATGCGAGCCGGCATGTGTATGAAAACATCGAAAATATATCTATTAAACCCTCAGGGATAAGCAAACGATGAGAACACAGCACTGAAACACCGGGGCGCCTAACTCCTGATACGAGCATATGAATGATAGAGATACAAAAACTGTTGACTAGAAAGAGAAAGACAAGTGAATTAAACCCTCGCTGGCACTGTCCCCAATATCACCCACGTGTAGTGGCCAGGAAATCCTGGGGCCGAAAACTGAGAGCAATTAATAAAACCTGCTTTAATGCGTTTGTTATCACATTAGCCATATTGAGTTATAAATTATATTATTAAAATATTATACTTTATGATTATGTTTCTCCAATTCCACAACAATACTTTGAATTCTTGCGCATTCGGCGGCAAAAGGTGCAGTAAATGAAGGATTTCAAAACGACGGAGGTGCAAAACGGCGACAGAGCCGGCAGAAATGGGCGTTGCAAGGAAGAAAAAATCGATTGAATTATAATTACAATTGTTTATTCGTTTTTCCGATGCGCTTTCGGCATTTTATGTGGGTACTGGTCTGTTTTATTTGTAGAATTGGCTACACTGCTACTATTTTTTCATTGGAAGGGTGTGCTTTTTATGAACAAGTATTAAACTATAGAGCTTCAGCGTAATGCTAATGAGTTCACGTGCCACGAAATAAGAATCGGTACGTCCGTAGGTATAAATTAAATTAAAAAAAAGACTGATATTAAATCTGTTGTGCAGAGTGTAGATAACAAAACATGATTTTTCTTTTGAAGATCGATCATTTTTCTCTCTCCATCTGTAGGTTAAAATATTAGTTCTATAACTGATGTCCGAACCCAATGTGCCTGCATCCGTACTATCGAGAAAAGAATGAAAAAACAACCAGGATCTACGTGACCACCGGCTGCGGTGTATTGTAAAAAAAACACCATTTCTTACTTCATAAATTTTGATTTATGACAGGAATTAGAAAGTTTACTTTTTTACGGTACCGTACGGTACCGTAAAGAGAAAGTTCAAGTTCAAGGAAATGTAATCTAAATAAAAGAGCGTGGATGAAAATGTTCGGTTAATGGTTTTGTTACCTAACAAAACAAAACTCGTTTTTTTTTAATGGATTTGTTTACAATTTTTAAAACCAACACATAGCAACTATTCAGTTAGACTTAAATTTGCATCCTTCCAATTTTACGTAACCTTGACAGATGCACAGTTAATCTTTTTGCAATATATCAGTATGAATGGTAAAAAATAAAAAAAAAACCTTCGAATTCAAACCATTTTAGCCAATCCTCCCTCTTCTTTATTTACTGTTTTCGGCTTACGTTTAACCAAATCGTTAAGTATTTGTTTCCTTTGAAGGACATGCAAAAACCGCCTCAGTTTTAGGAACATTCAACATTCATAGCATGATAGCATAAAAAAGAGCTTGTAAAAAATGCCTTCTACTTATCATAAAAACCTTTCTCTATTTTGAAGAACTTTGTAACATTCTTCACTTCGTACGGTCGAGACGTAGCATTCGGAGACACATTCGTGTGGGAATGACGCGGCTGGTGGGACAAATAGTCTCATGCGTCTAGCAAAGTAAAGAATAGTTCAGAAAAATCGGCGCATTACTAACCATGTTCATGAATAATGTATGATACTTTATTTCAAGGGGGCAAATTCAGTTTTGGAATCGAGCTACGTAAGTTTTCTTTGTGATCCGAATCCAGAATTTGGTCCTGCAATCTGCTTCGTAGAGTGTTGTTCTGATCTATGCCATGGTGCGTAAAAAGCCACATTCCACATTGTGGTGGTATTAAGTATGGCAGCACTATCTGCTTCCATAGGGTCCACTTGTCTCATTGAATAGATGGTAATGCAATACGAAATACTACATGAGTAATGTTGCGGTGAATTCGAATAAATATTTCGATTGTTTAGTCGCTTTGGGCAACAAATTTTATAAATTTTGAATGATGTTAGCCACTTTATATAAGCGATAAAATTTAGCAAATTAGCAATACGGTCCTTTGTGTTTCCAAAAGAAAAGATTTAGCAAATCTTTGATATTCCGTATAGTTTATTGAAATCCTTCCCTTAGTTAGTTTTCTTAGATTTCTTCCTCGTTTATAATTATTGTTGGATTTATTAACACACAATTTTAAAATATTACTAAGTTACAATAATGAGACGAAAAGAAATCCAATAACAATTCCAATACTTCCTACAGGTTTAGAAATTTTGCTGAAATACAGAGTTGCTTTATCTATTTTCTGCTCGACATTTTTAGAGAACTATAATACTTAAAATCTCTCAATCAAAATCATCTGCATGAAAGGCCTTGCGCATGCAGATGTAGTGCGTGTATAGGGACAGATAAATCAGAAATTATTCCTCCAACTATCATCGTCAGCAATGTTAGATGTAGACATATGGACGGTCAAAATGAAATTGAAAACCGTAGCAAATATTACCCACACGGTACACAATGACTTCCTACTCAGGATGTCTTGCAGTACAATCTTTTACCGAGTATAACATGCGGTTACAATTGGTTATAATCTTTCACCCCTTCTAAATCGATTTCTACTTGACCTGAGCAGTACTTATAAAAAAGAAGTTTATACATATTTTTTAGTTAGTGTTGCTTTCAATAAACTTTAACTTGACGATCACATTGGAGAACAAAACACAATTTCAAATCTTTTTTCATCTGGGCGTATCGGCTATCGACATCTTTAACGAAGCTCATTGCAGCAAAGCGGCCATTCTATTGTAACATAGCATCAAGCAACAACAGCATAGCGCAACAAAACTATGCTTCTAACAGAACAAGGAAATACAACCGGTAAAGCAAGCAAAACAGATTGCATAAAATATTCCACATACCTCACGACCAGAGCACACTGCAGCATTTGATGGCCACAATCACCGCGTCGCAACGGCGGAACAAGTCAGCATCTCGCATGTGCTTTCTAGGTGTGCGGAAGCTTATGTGAAGCTAGGTTCTTTAATGCCATTCACTCTGTCATGCAGTAGCTAACAGAAGCAAACACGAAAAATTGAGTGTGGTCAAGCAAATGCCAACGGACTGCATTCTGCACCAGCAGCCAAATAAATGTGCCTGTAACGCAGTGTTCTTACAAGAAGCTGTTTGGAACATGAAAGCATTTAATGGTTTTATTTTTCATTTAATTTTTTCACGTTGTTCACTTCATTGTGAGCAATCTTTATAGGATATGTTCAAAGTTTGTTTTGACAATCCTTTTCGATACAAAAGTACGAAATTTAAATATTTGAAGAAACATAACAAAACATAACAACACATAATTTCTAGTTATAAAATAGTTAACATCGTATTATAGTTTTTTGTTGCAGTACAAAATAACCCCAAATTTTGCTGATTTTTACTTCAAATCAGCTCTTGAGCGCTGGACTTATCGTGTTAACATAAAATCCTTTTTGTGTAGTTTGGTTAATATCAAATCGAGTCACTTAAAATATTCAGAAATAGGTTATAACAAACACAACTTGATGTTTAATGGATGGATGTTTAATTTTTCCTTTTCATTTTAGAGATCCCTCATGTTTTATCGTAATTTTATCATATTAGCCTTGACGTTTTATAACTAAATGTATTCAAATCCCATGGAATAGTACTGCGACGAAAGTATTCATACCACACCACAATATTCAGCACTTTTTGCATTTAACAAAACGCACAGAAGTCCAATCCCCATTCACATGAAATAATTCAACGTTAGTTCGGCGTTTACTGCGCTACTGTGGCTGTTCTATTTGGTTGCAATAACACAACAAAAAACAAAAAACAAACAAACAAAACATTCATTAGGTTTCTGCAGGTGGTGCTGCAGCAAAAAGAACTCCTTTCGTGATCGAATAATACGTTTTGTATGACCAACAATAAAAAACAACCTTCTCGTGCGGTTGGAATTGCACGATTGAACCACCATAGACATGGAATTGGTAAAATGCAGCAACCAAACAGACAACATGAATAATGTTTAGATAATCACCTTTCGTTTACCTCTTCCTGGTCTTCCAACAGCAGCCGTTACGCTTTGCTTATCATCGTGATGTGTGTGTGTTTTTTAGTATAAAGTCGTATTTTAATGCTACTGTCTTCGTGTTCCAACCAGGACGTTCACTCTATGCAGACAACTTAAAAAATACGACAGGAGGGTTTTGCTTCCTCTCTTACTGATTACCGATGGAATCGTAGATTGGGTGTCGTTCCTCCGTTTGTCGACCGTCTAGGATGAAAGCTCTTAACAATTGACGCATACAGTGTATCATGAAAACCACTATAAACAACCAAAAACAGCAAACTTTAAATAACACAATGCTATGAAAGATAATATATCTATGCATTTTTGAATATTTTAAACAGCTAGAATGTGTCTTAAAATTCCGTCTTGACATGTCACTTTAAAAGGGTGAAACTTTTTTTAAGACATGAACAAACATTTTTTTATTTGAGGAAATTAGGGAGTGTCGCTTGTTCTCTTAAGTGTACATTTTTGCACATGCTTAATAAGTTTCTCTTGAAAAAATGAGTTTCTTTTTGGCGGAATCACCTGCGAGTTAAAACCAGAACTAACATGCCACAAAATGGGATAAACAAATCTTTCCTACAACTAAACGCTGTGGATACGATTTGACCGGATATGTCGTGTAAAACACTGGATCTACTACTACTTACGTCGCCAGGAAAACCACCATAATCAAAATAAAATAAAATAATTTCGTATCAGTTGATACTCAATACTTAGTGTATACCCATGTGCGCTTCTTATATTGTATATTATGCATATTGATAACCGTAGGCATTGCGGTATAATAATGAAAACTTTTGTCTATAAAATTACTAACATGCTCGTAACTTTTTTCTATATTGGGGAGTTTGCTAAATTGTAATCATACTGAATTAACATTAGCAATGACATACTTTATGTCATATACACATTTTTTTATCGGCACAACAATCTCAAGAGGTCTAGGCCTGCCATTTCTGGCTTTCTTTGACTTTAATTACCCGTAGCGGGATATTCAGTAGTGCGTACGGGAGATTGATTCAGATGGGACCGCTCCTGTCGTGTGAAAACTGGCACTGCTGCTCTCCATTTTCCGTCCTCCGCTCGTCCATGTACACGATACACAAGAGAAAACTCTATGATCAAAACCAATTCTTAAACGCATCGTATTTCGAACGTATACCGAACATCTCCAGCTTTCAGAATTATTTCCTTATCGACCGCTTCTTCAGTTCCATGTTATCTGAATTTACGGATATGTGACATGGTAACAATTTTACATTTTAAAGGTATAGTGAAATGCTAACGCCCATTTTTACCTACACTTGTTTGTGTTGTACACAATAAGTTGTTTTGGTTTTATTGAACACGTGCGATTTCTCCACGTATGAATCGTAGTTTTATGTGCGATTTCCTCAACTTTGATCAATTAATTAATTAGAACTCAATTAATCTATCGGAGCTGCATGGATTTCACCACCAGTCAGACAAAGATTCGTCATAATTTGAATTTAAAAAGATATTTTCAACACTGTACTTAAAAATTTACCCATTTCCCGGAAACATGCTGTACTCGCTCTCTTCGGGAGTGTGTTCACGAGTTGTTTATGCTTTCTGCATTATGGTCCTGGTACCGCAGACATCACATTTGGCATACGGATGCTCACAATAACTTTCGATTAAATGTGCATTAATGGACGGTAAGTTTATTTTATCATAATCATTACGGACGTTGGTGTGCGGCATATAAATCAACAACACCATACACCAGATCAAATAGTATTGCAGTGCAAAATTTCGATGCATATTGGAAGTTAAACATAGCATCTATCAACACTTTAAAATTCGTTATATTACCAAATTTCACTATGGAGATTTGCGATGGTGTTTGAAAGAAAATCATTGTTATAAGTGAGTGATGATACCACCTTACTCCACGCACGCGAGCACATTGATAAATTGTTTTGACAACTTCATATGTTTCGATCGAATTATCTTTAATGAAAACCGTTTCGCCGTACAACGCTGAATAAATCTTTTACTTCACGATAGTGGACTTGTTTTACACTTTCTCGTCCTGAGACATTCGTCAAGCACCTTTCGATTCACTCCATTTCATTTGCCTTGCGTTAGTTCAGTTGGCGGTACGTGTGCAATTTGGCTATGCCATCATACCACCATACGCTTTTTTGGTTTATTGATTTATGATCAGCAATTGGCTAATGTTACATAACTTTCACTGGTCATTCAGTAAGAAAATAAAATATCGATTTTATGGCTTGTCGGTCAAATCGTTTTACAACCGTTCCCTCGTTGTTGGGTATACACACCGGTTGCAATCGTCTTGGAATCCTACCGTGTGCCGAATCTGCAAGGTGTTTTTCACTCCAGGAAGTATGGTAGGTCGGAAGATAACACACTGTACAATATTTTATTACTTGCAATATAACATCACTTGCACTGATTCGGATAGATCGTATTGCTTTCTAATGCTGTGTGGCTGTGCATTCAGCGAAGCAAAACCTCGACTGCGTCAAGACGATTTTCAACAAAAACTGATCTTTGCTGCGTTGGTAATGAAGAACCATTCCCTGTCATTCCTGAGTTCTAACACATAGAAAAAATCGTGTTGCGAAAAGAAAGAATCAAAAGGTGTGTCCTAACTCAATGTGTGCGTCGCGTAGAATCTGACTACCTTTCGTTAGGGGTACCTTTAAGGAATCACAATGCAACCCCTGGCAATATCCAACATTAATAAGACACGCAACGAAGAAAACCTGCACACAATCAAAATTCATTTTGTGTATAGACCTAACGAATCTCTTACGGGTTTTGTTGCGAACTACGGAAGAATGTACCAAAGAGTACCAACAACACGTCTACTTACCAACTGTACCCCTTCATGTATGCTGATGCTTGGCTTCAAACAAAACCACTTAAAACGAACAAGATAAACTCCACATTCTACCCAAAAACCAAAGCTACAGGCACCGAAAATAAGCTATAGCAAGATCACAATGGATCGATCAATCGGAACATCCTCTCGTATAGAGGAGTTCTGAGAAATTCATTTGAAAACCGTTTTGCTCATCGTTGCAGCGGCATAGCAGATAGCTACGGAATCCAAAACAAAAAAGGGAAAACAAAAAGGGTTTGATGAAATAACTCATTTAAAGGTATGAAAATAATCACGACCACCCTCGAATCGACGAACTGTGTAACATAGATTGAACTCTAAAGTGGTCAATTGATGATGTTGCAAGAAGAAACAAGATGATATTGCATTTATAAATCGCTATGTTGCCAATTTTCCGACTGAAGTGAAAGCTTTGGCTCTGAGGAGCCATATTTCCAGCTTAAAGCAACGTTTAACAGTTGAGTGAAAAAAGTGGTACCAAATACCATGAAATCGAAAATTAATGTAAACTTCAGCCAACACAAAATGCGGATAATTTGATTTGATTGGTACAATTACGACGATGATGAAATTTTCCGCAGGCCTCTCCTAGAAATGCGATAAAACAGACGACCCGAAATCACTGCTTTGTGTCGGTGCAGTAAAGCCACAGGAAACCATTCCGATATCGCTGCTTCGTTCTACGGCATACTTTCCTCCCTATTTGTCTCCCGGTGTATAACAAAACATAGCAACGTTTTCACTCGACTTGAAGCCATACTGTAATGTTGCAGAATTATCGACCAAAACGCCGTTTATCCGCATACGCTTCCCGGATTCTCCACCTTTACTGCTTCGGAGCATCGGACAGCGCTAAGCTTAGGGTTGCATTCAAGCAACAACAAGGATAGCAAGGATAACGTGGACTAAATAAAGCGTAGGTTTAACTTACTACCGAATGCATAACTAAACACGGGAACTATTGGAACCGATTGCTGCATTCGACGAATCAAACGACACATTCGTCTTCAATAAGAAATTCGTCTTCTACAGCTTAGTTCCGACCAGCAAAACGTGCCTTCCAACGTTGCTTCTTTTATCTCGCGGCCGCAACGAAGAAATTATGAAGGCGAAATTTTAACGACGGTGCTTATTTGCCGCTAAACGCTCTCTCGAGATCGTAAAACTCATCGAAGCGATTATGCCGCTGGTGAGTATATGTGCCAGGGAGCGGGTGCTCGCTTGGATGTGTGTGTGTGGATGCGTGTTTATAGAGCTTCGTGAAACTGAACGAAACGGCTGCCATATTGCATTGCTGCAAATATTGCCATCTTCTTTTGCACGTTTTCACAGCACGCAGCCGAGTAGTGCAGGCTCTTTCTTTCTAACGGCGGCTTGCCCCACCATTCGTTGCCGAACATAGTGTAATACGTTAAGAGTTTTATGGTTTGTTTTTGTGCCTTTTGCAGTTCAATGTTTTGTGGATGACTGTTTGCAGTGCTCCAGTTGAAACGGTGCTTAGTGTGAAATGTGTGTTTCAAAATTGAACATTTTTCCGCGAGCAGCTTGTACTTTGACTGTACGTGGCGTACGGTAATTGTACCAGTGAAGTGTTGAACGTGAATGTCGCAAATAAGTGAATTTTCGAATCCTTTCCCGTGTTCGCAGAACCAGCGGCGTCAACCAGACGACGCCATAAAGATTTTACCAATGTGTTTCACGCACACCTTTGTGAGGTTTCCACTTGACGCACGCACACTGCTTTATTGCTACACACCAAATCATATAAGCTGTATGTATGCGTGTGAAATCGACGAAAGAAGTCGACGATGACAGTCGACCAAACTCAATGCGAATACCCCAACAGGATTTAGCTCCCATTCTCAATGATTCTCAAAAGTGCTACATTTCAAAACGATTTTTACAGTAAAAGTGTGAAGAGTAGTCTATTCAATAACTTATAAGCAATCAAACGATGGTCGAACGATGGTCTTCGATGAGAAATGGTCTCCATAAGTTCGACGGCTTTGAACTCATTATAATCTGGCGCTTTTCAATTCCACTTGCTTGAATAATGAACAATCTAATATATAATTATAGTTGATAAATCAATTTCAAATGAACACAAAATGGATGTACTTTTCACGAATATTTGAAAAATTTAATACGAAAATTCACTTGATCCACACAGTTCGAAATGGCTTGAAAACAATGATTTCAGAGTTTTTTGCATCGATTACAATACCCGTACAGCCCGGTAATTGATTATCTTTAAGTTATATTTCTTACTTGTTGTGCCATTAACAATATACAAATACAAAGCTACTGACTGTATAAAAAATAGGTTCTACCTAAAAATAAACTACCTAATTTAAAATATTACGCACCACAATTGACAAACAGGTTTAGGTTTTGCTGAATCAAAAACTTCTCATACTCAATAAAAAAAACTTATCATACTCATAATAAAAGTACTTCAACAAAGTCATGCCAGTTCATTGGCCGAGGTTCAAGGTTCGAGGTTATTTGTAATGCCAATTTAATTTTCATAAAACGATATTTTTGTTTAGAAATCATTTCAGCACATGCGCAATTATACGTCTAAATTTAAACAAATTATTCCTCATCCAAGTTCAATGCCTTTTATCGAACGGCTTTTTGTTTAAAATTTTAAAAATATTAGTGAAAAAAATATTTGCAACCATTCACATATAAATTCATTAATGCAATTTATGGCCACAGTGACGATTGTTTTTTTAATGGCAAAAGTCTAGATATCTTTCTTAATATATCACCAACGCAATGAGAATGGCTGAAAATAATCGATACTAAAATATGGAAAGGTGCTAATAGCGCGATAACATGATCAGGCCGTTCACCTTTAACATCAAACATGGTGTCCCGGTGCATGAAAAAACAGAACAAAAAGAACAATGACACAATTTCCTACTTCCTTTTGGGAGGAGGTGGACGAATATCTTCTATTTCTAGCACCCCACGCTTACCCTGATTGTTTGTGACCAACCTACAATTACACCCAATTTCAACCTGAAAGACATGTGTCCTGGTGGTACACATCCACAACCTTCGTTGCGGATCAGCACTAAAACGGATCTAAAATTATGAAATTCACCATTGAGGAAAAAACCCGAATGAAAATCCTGAACATTCTCGTTCATCTAAAATTTCTAGCGGGGATAAATGAAGCTGGCTTGCGTGTATGGATGTTACGTAGCCTGGATACAATGGTTAGCTGGGACAATGGATAGCAAAAGATGTATGACGCTACCAGAGTGCTTGACAGTGGGTACATAGGGCAGTAGCATGGGGAAAAGATTTGCTTTTCGCCCCAATCCTATTCGAAAAGAGGAAGAATAAACTATGTCAACACATAAATCATCCAAACTTCTTCTCCCGACGGCCATTTCAGGGATGCGTTTTTGTTATCGCCGGCTTGTGTGTGTCTGTAAACACGTGAAACTAGGTCTTATACGATCTATCTCGCTTCAACCATACTCCACCACACGACTCTCCCCATAGCGTGATCCAAACCACTCCAACGAGACTCGAATCTCTGTCGCTGACTGCAATAAATCAGTGACCGTTGCCTTTGCCATTCCGCTATCATTGCTCACAAATGCTGATGTTGTGAGGAGTATTGGAATTTCAGAAGCCATGTGCAAGAGCGAAGCGAGGAGACAGATTGTATCGCGAAGAAGAGGAAAAATGGATCGGGATTGTAGCAAGAAGCCGACGACGAAGATGTATTTGGTGCTGCAAGTAGTGTGAAGAAAAGGAGAGATCTAAAGATTTTCGCTGCAAAACTGAAGGAGCACAAAACAAGAAGCCGTTCCGTATGAGAAGATTCATGCCTCTCAGCCTCCAAATCGGTGCGTGGTAAGCGAAAGAAAAAATCGCTTTCGAAGAAGTGGGAAAGAGTGCGCTTCAGAAATAAATAAAATATACATTAGGGCGTGGTTAATGCCATTATTTTTGGTGCTGATGTTATTAGTATTACGCCCGTAATGTGGTACCGAGCGAAAGGGGCCAAATTTTGATTCTGGCGACGAACATTTTAAGCGTAATTCAAAGCGCTTCAACCGCCGCTCCACACAACTGACAAGAAATACAGTGGTCTAGAATAACAAGTCATAAAACATTGATACGTATGACAAATTGATCTTTAATGCTTTGCTGGCCGCGTGCTATTTCAACGCGGGCAGGCTATTATATACCGTTTGTCTTATGTAATACAAGGTAACACCAGCAGTTAATACTTACTTCGACGAATTAGGAATTTGCTCTAAGTAATGAACGTATAATCATACTGCTGCAAATGGAAGTATAAGTGTATCTAGCTACAATCAGGTGTATAAGCTACATACTTTTATGCACAAAAACGTGACGAGATGTTGGAGCATTCTTCTTCTTCTATGTCTTGCAGAATGAGTAACCATGTCCTGATGTCATGAAATAATTACATGTAGACATGTTTAGATAGCATACATCTTCAGTCGTGCCGTGTTTATCGAAAAATTGAGTCTAGTGAAAGTGAAACAAATGATATATAGATTATGAAACGGTGGACAACCAAAACCTAATCCTTATTTTTTTTTTCGTTAGAACGGCCTGGCCGATATGGACTTATTTTACCACGTAGCCGGATAGTCAGTCCTTGTTACGGGGGATTGGTCCGGATGGGATTTTGGTCCGGTCCGTTCGGATGAAGGCCGGCTCCGCTATCATCATGCCACCGGGCCGCCCTGTTAATTCTTTTAAAAGGAGGTATATTATTTGTTTTCATAGATTGTTTTATGTTTAACACTATTTTTTATTCAAGAAGATCCGCCATCACGTATTGCTTAGAAGGATAACTTAATCTAGTATACAAATCACATTGAAGACTTGAATCACATTGAATGTTTGAAGACATTTTCGTCTCCAAGCAGTGAAAGGTTAGCTTTTCCCGGGAGTTTAACACTTTTTTCATACAAGAAAAATTACTATCAGCATTTCGAAAGAAAGCATTCTTAGTTTATTGGTCTGAAAGACTCGCACTATCTGAAAATACACTATTGAAGGTTAAAGACTACTTCGCTATTTATTCGAACCTTTTCATTCCCCACTACATTGCTAGGTTCGTTTTATATTTTTCATTCACACCCTTTGAATGCTCAGCTAACAGATTACAAAAATGACGTATTGCTCATCCTCGTCTTCGCACATCTTCATAATCGTGTATCAGAAATTTCCATTGGGTAACTATGTCTTTCCCACTTTTTCAACTCCGGTCGTTTTATTTATTTATATTTCCATTATTACGGCTTTCTCCGTATTATAACTCCGGTTGTTTAGGATAATATTTTATGGCGAGATGTTCACAAACTAGTTCAATAACATATAAGTTTTGTGTT
Organism: Anopheles moucheti; assembly: GCF_943734755.1. NCBI lineage: Eukaryota > Metazoa > Arthropoda > Insecta > Diptera > Culicidae > Anopheles > Anopheles moucheti. The sequence continues at coordinate 59,718,371 of NC_069140.1, forward strand.
GGATTAACAAAAATAAATCAAAAACGTTCAAATATACTATCTTGCTGCCAACACACAATTATAGCTGAGCATATCCAGGATAAGGCAAAAGACAAGGAGGAAATGCCTTAAGAAATTTGTGCTCTCCTCAGTTGATAATACGGCAAAGAGCCACTATTAATGAATTAAAATGAAATAAAACAAAAATCTTGCTGAAATTCTCAGCAATATTTTTTTTAATCACTCAATCGTTAACTCTATCGCAATAAAATTTTCTGCTTAACGAAAGTGTATACTTTGTCTTTGATATCATGATAAGTAAATTAATGTTCTTTTTCCTTTCGTAGTGACCTTATTTTTCAAGCAACGAAATTAGTCAAGGATACATTAATTATTATCAGAACAACAGTTACATTCAGTAATAATAATAGCAATGTATGTTGTTTCATTAAAACGGAACGTTACTTTTTTCGTTGACGGCCTGGTCGTATCGACTTATTTCACCACGTAGCCGGATAGTAAATCCTTGCTACGGGGGAGTTGTCCGGATGGGATTTTGGTCCGGTCTGTTCGTGTGAAGACCGGCGCCGGTACCATCATGCCACCGAACGAAGGGTTACTTGATCAAATAGCAATATGTTATGTGATAGTTGAAAAAAAAAGAAATAAAAACTGGTAACCAGTTTTGGTATAGCTGCAGTAAAATTAGCTCATTTTTTGTGAGAGCAGCCAGAACTCATTTTACTTTTTGACATGCCATGTTGACTGTTTATTCCCTCTTAAAGTTCCAATAGAAAGCAAAATAAAGGCTTGTTGGAATTATTCTTGATATTATTATAAGCATATAAACCGGTTTAGTCAATAATGGAAAAAACAGCTCCTACCAAACACCCGCTACACTGTAAAACATATTGTAACTTACGTTGGGAATCCGTCGAGTAGCTTCCCACGTTAAAAATCTTCCAACATAAACACCTTCTTGATTGATGAAATGTTTGCCAGATCGTGCCTGGCATGGTCTGTTGGGCGGGGTTGAAACCGCCTTTGACGTTCCGATGAAATCTGAAGCTCAATTTAAAAACAGAAGATGAAAGTGATCGATAGCAAAACAATCATTTGAGCGTCCAGCAAACCGGCACATTCTGCTGCAACTTAATATTGCGGCCAACAGAGCCGTTCGCTCTACAGAAGTATCGATTCTGTCATGCATAAATAAAGGCGTAATGTTTATGTCCCACTAATCCTCACACCTTTTTCCGTTTCAATTTTACCAATAGCAATCAAACATGGCAACAGTGTTCAAATCAAAAGCACCTTTCTTTACCGTTGTGTGAAAACATCAATGAGAACCGATGGGAGAAGATAAGTCTAATATTAGTTTTATGTGTTTTGCTGGCTGGTTTCTGTGGAACATCTGCAGAAAATACAGTTTGGCTAATGGAGCATCCCATAAAAATGCGCTGCCAGCAGTTTGATTGCTTCAATAATGTAAAGTAAAAAGTCATCGATCTAAGAAACAGATCACTAAAAATCACATTGTTTACATTATAAGCATCATGGAGGAATACTATACACTGGAACATTAACTAGCATTCCGACATTCGTGCCGATCTAAATGATCTAAAGACTGCAGTTTGAAATAACGGGCGAGCAAACTCAAATAATATGATATGTCTACGGCAGTTTGGTATGGTGTCAACAAAGCCACTTTTCAATGAAGAATCGCTAGACGCCGTATAATAGACACTACGATTCCCCATGATCCGTAGCGTAAACATTGCAGGCACATTGTTATGTAATTTTTATCAAATGATTCAATGTTGTTTATTTACATACGCACACACATATCTCTTGCCGTAGTGCTTTGAGTGGCGCCTTTTCAACGAGCAAGCTATTTGTGTTGCTGCATGAGGCCTCTTTCGTTTAATAAACAAATCCAACGAACGCTCTTTGTGATCGCTATGTGTTCCTGCCTTCCATCCATCACTGTAATATAGTCCCCACTTCTTTCGCATGCTTTTAAACACGTTCCTTGTTTTGTTTTGTTTTGCTTTTTCTATATCTGCTATCGATTCATCCGTTGACCATACAGCATTTGAGGTAAGGGAGCACACATTTAAAACCGTTTAATATTGATTGAAGTACCGATCGTTTGATTTTTCTTGTAAACAACCCCGCTCTAGTTGTGTGAAAATCCATTCTGGGCGGAACTTCAAATAATAGAGATATCGAAATCGAACGAATAAAAGGTGTTCTTGCAGTCGTTCCATTTCAATGTCAACATTTTTATAGGTTTGTATGCCACTGACATAATGATAAATATAGTTTGGTGTGTGATCGTGTGCGTTTGATTTAAAATAAGACGTTGGATTTACCGCTTGGCACTGTATAGTTTACAGTGAAGCAGAGATAACTATTGTTGTATATGTTTTTTTTTAATCAATATCAATATATTAGTTGTAACCCTACTGGTCGTGGGACTTTTTTTTACAAATTCGTATACAGCAAAATTTATATTTTTCTCTTAATTTAAACATGATATGTTGCATCACAACCGATTTGTTAAGAAATGCCCGTCGGCGAAACCCCCCTTCGTTTGTGTGTTAGATAGAATGTGTAATGGCAATACGGAACTTGGCGCATGTTTATCTGTTACTTACGGTTATATCACTTATGAGTTGCAGTAGCCTCTTGACGGACAGCATACTTACACCAAACGGATTAGTAAGTTAAAACGAATGTCAAAACTAAATCAACATACACAAAAAAAATCCGAGTTACAATAAATAATTCCATAAGGCACGTAAATAAATGTGTGATGCATATATGCAACCAAAAAATAAGTTATAAAATACACACTTATAAATAGCTATTGTTGAACAAATCAAAATAATTAATATTTGTTGACCTTAACCGAACCCCACGATTCACCTCACGAATAAACGGCAGGAAAATGATTCATTGACCTGTCTTGAGCATAGACCTAGCACAGACATGTTAGTTCAATCGTATTACATCGAAGATGTAGAGCAATAAAACTGTTTCAAGGAGGTGTTAGGCATATGAGTATGTACCATCCTTCTTAGTAAGTTTGATTATATTTTACAGGGTTTAAAATTTTATCGAAATTCGTCACTCCATGTAAGTAAACTTGATAACGTGATGATGATCTTAAGCCAATTCAAAGTATGGACAGAGCAATGCGGTTAATAATGACCAAATGATTTTTTGTATTAATTTATCAACAATGGTCATCTAAAGTTAGTGACATTAAAATAAACACTTTTAAACATTAATGGACATTCGCATTAATGGACAATGATTGTAGAAAAACCTAGCGAGATTGAAATCTAATAAATCTAGAATTCGCGTTTTCGTTGATTTTTTTTTCTTTTCGTAAACGACTGCCAACCCATTTTTTTGTTTACAAACTAAACATTAAAGTAATAAAATCGATACAATTTCAAATCGGTCATACGAAATAACGAAGTTTAACAAACATATCAACAAATAATAATAATATTAAAAAGTAACAAAAAATACAAACATAAAAGAAAATAAAAGGGAACTTACCTATCCAGTCTGGTAGAAGTGTGCCCGCAAGAGATTCCGAATATCTCTTACCTGAAAAGCAAAAAAAGAAGCTTATAACATCTGAGCAATTTAAAGTTTAGAGCAGTTTTAAGTGGAAATAAGTGTTCAACGTTAAGTATAATAGTATACTTCATTTATCCAATCCACCAATCAATTCCGTACTACATTCCGTAGTTCTACAACTTCTTTCAATGCCAGTTTACCTCATACCTGCTGCATGATAATAATGGAGATAACTTGACATCTCAATAGTTGTTCTTGTGCAAGTGTGTTAAGTTTAGATTTGAACAAACCCAGATTTTGATTACAAACTACTGTGTAGCTATGGCGAATAATATATATCTTTAAAGCACATATGACAACAATGGCACAAGCAATGCGACCTGACACATTATTCGTTCTTTATAAATAATAATAATAAAAACATGAATTGCATACCACTTTAACTCATGTGTGATTTGTTGAAAAAATATCTGTAGTACTGGACATTATGCATGTACTATTAGTTGATGTAGGAGAAGCTGTTTTTTTCGATAAAGACGGATTGATCTCATAAATGTTTAATATTTATTGTTTAAATCGTAGTGGAAGACCCTGGAACTTACATTAAACGCGAAGAATTTTTAAATTGGGACATGGACATTATGAAATCGACCTGGTTTGTACATCCATTGAATTGCTTAAGCATTGCTTTCAGCGGAGTGTTAGTACCGTATACAGTATTAGAGCGAGTTTCGTGCAGAATATGACGTAGTCTAGTTGTTGTGCGTAGAACAACGAAAGGAAGCTTACTTACTAGTGACGGATATATATATTTATATCCAATGTATATCAAACCACACACATGTTCCGCATTTAATCTCCAAATGCTAACACTGCACTGGATACTAGCATCGGCAGTTAAAAAACATATCGAGTAAAGCATAGGCAAATAATTTATTCTTTCAATTCTTCACGTCAACTTGTTTATCGTTTGACGTTTTGAAGACGGTTCAGTTTCTTCTTCTGTATTCTAGTCCGTTTCCCATTTGGTCGATGGAAGCGAGCATTCTACCAAAATTATTTACATATTGAAAACTGAACCATTATTTTGCAAGCTAACATAGCAGATGAATAACCTTCAATATTACCATTGAATTATGAATGTATGGTTATACCGATTAAAAAAAACACACACACACATTCATTTCAGAAATTCGAACAGAAGAGAATCTCAAGAAAAATCGAATGTCACACTGAAGTTGAATTTTTTAAAGGAGCTTAAGAAACCGGAATATACAAAAGATTGTATGAATGTAATCGGATAAAACGCCTTATTGCGCTTGACATCATTGTCGTGTCATGTATTTATGATTTAAAGCGTCTCATGTTTAGCTCTGTTGTGGCTTTAAGCACATTTGTAGATTCATAAAAAAAAATAATAATAATAGCCTACGAAACGTACATAACCGTATAAATTAAATGTATAACGAATAACATACCATAAAATAGTTCAATTTTTTTGTTATGTATGCTGAATTTTTATTTTTCAAATTTGCTTTGTGATTTTTTTTTTATTTCATTAGCGATTTCCGAAAAGCATTTGCTTCGTGTATTTTTCATGTGTTTAGCTTCATTCTTAAGCTTCGTGATAATGATATGCACTTTTTTTAATTGTCTGCAAATCTAGCTACAGTCATCCCTTACTGGTTGGGTTTGTTTTCGTTAGGTTTCGAGATAGTTGGTACCTTAACAGTTGGGTTGCATTCCCAACGTTTGAAGATGTGATTTCAATTAATATAGCCTATTAAACATGATATTTCTTGTAACCCAACTAGTGAAGTACGAACTATAAAATATGAACTGAAACCCAACTAAAACAAACTCAACCAGTGAGGGATGGCTGTAACATATTCGTAGCTTATCATTCCATACACTAGTTTATGAGAGAAAAATCGGCTCCAGCTCTAGCAACAACATTGGCCATACCAGCTATTAAATTACCGCATGGTTCGAAAGTCCATCGTCCTTCATCCATGGTTACACTCACGAATATCAGCTGATGAACTCTGAGAGAATCAGCTGGGCGAAAGAGAGCTCTCATTTTATATTCTCAGCATCATCAAGTGTGGCACTGAGTGACCCAATGATCGTGATGATTTGCTTGTTGAACGCGATGATTCAAGGAAAGAAGGGACCGAAGCATACATTATATTGGTTTGTTTCAGTGTGTGTAAAACAAGTTTTGAGAGCCCTTGATTCTGACGGTTGAGAAGCTCTACACACATTGTTTACTCGCCGCATCTCTATGCCAGCTTAGAAATTTGTGCTCAGGTGGAGTGGGAATATGTGTCGTGCCACGGACCTGGTCGATTCGCCAGTCAGCACTTGATGCTGGCTACACTGGAGTGCAGTCACCACATACAGTAGCTACTACGTACATGTGGTCCGTTACTACTACTATTAACCCAATCGCCCAAACAACAATGGAGCAAACATTTTGATGACGCACGTCGACCGTCCGACATCGACGCACATCTCTGTTCATAGCACACCCTTTCCAGTACTTCGGGGGAATGAATGAATTTTAATTTTTTCCTTTTTTTGTTGTCTACTCTAACAAACCCGGGACATTCGTCACAGCTTATGGTGGTCGTAAAAATGTTATTAGCTATATGTTTTTATGGTCAACTTATAATCAAATTGATTCTCAGTGCTTCAGCAGAAACGTTTTTCTGAATTGGATTAATTGTTGTTCTTCATTTTACATCAAACGAATGGCTCTCTGTGTTACCTCTTTTATTGGGGAGGAAATAAAACAAACCTTTCCACACCTGTACCACGTACTGTTTCCCTGTCTGTTTTTTCATCGTGTTTCATTTCATTCCCAGCACCTCTCCCGTACGAAACGGTTGTTCCCCAGGGTGGATTTTAGGGTGGCACGAACCAGCTACCTCTACTATTGAGTGTGGCGCCACCGGTATTACTCCAAGCGAATGAAATGAACGAAGAGTAGGAACATGCAAGTTTCCCTCCACGTTCTGGTGCTTCTAGCACGAGGCTGCTGCACCGTGTGGTAGTGCTCAAGTTCAACACAAATTGGAAATGCCGCCACACAGCGACACTCGAGAGCTCACTGTTTTCATAACATCCGTGTTGGGTGCAGCTAAATCACCCATGTGTTTACTAGAAAAAAAAGACATGCTAGAAAATGTGCGACGATCAAAGGAGAACTAAAGTGGAAAGACCTATGGAAAAGAATATTCGGGAGAGCAGGCGCATGGAAAATGTTTTCTACGCTGCATTGTAATTGACCGCGTTGTCGGCACTAGCTCGGCGCCGTTCACAACTTTCACGCCATACCGGTCGCCATACGATGTCTGTCTGATGGGTAGTTCCGTGGCGATCGGAAGTAGATTCACTCTAGTGTAATACCCTGCTGTGTGCAAAGAATTGTGTTCAACTAATTGTGTACCGATGTTTTAGGAACAATCTTTACAGCTGTCTCAGTTTCAGTTGCGTTTTGTTTTGAAATTAGTTGCAACGAATATTCCATTTTTGCAGTAGTATTTACAGATTTTTGTTTTGTTTCCAATAATACAACCAATCCAAATTCGATGTGGTCAGATAGATCTGGTTGAACGAATATTTTCATATTAAAATGAAGATCTACAATCAGAACAAACGGATGCCCTGCGATTTTCAAAACTTAAAATTTTATGGTTTTAATTAAAAGATTATTGTTTTAAGTTTAGCAAATCGATATGGAAACGGCTGATCGCTTGCAAATATTCACAAATTGGCTTATTTAAAAAATCTGAGACAGCAAACGAGTCCCCAACTGGCTACATCGATATATATAAATAATATATATAACTCATGACTCATGATATATAACTAATGACTTTTGCTAATTTGAAAATAGATAGCTCAGCCCCATGTTGCAGCAAGAGGTGGAACGTTATCCTCAGAACACAGTTCAAATATATTTTTATTGCAATGAAATTGAAAATCATCATCATTATTACCCCAATCTGTCATTGCAAGTTTGCGTTGAAAATATGAAATATGAACATGAAATTATTATTAGTAGATTTCTATTTTACAACGTTCGATATAATCGACAAACAGACGCCGTACGTTTAAAAACTATTTCTAAAGCATCGTGGAAAATGTGCACGGCAACTATTTATTCTGCACGCTGCATTCTTGCCACCACAGCACGGCAATTGTAAACGATGTGAGAAAATTATACACGTGTTCTATCATGGTTATTAAATCATTTAGTGTTGTTAAATGGTGTTAGCATTCTCCACTTCCGACTCATAAAAAATGAACCGCTGAAAACTGTTCTTTGCTCTTTTCTACTGATTTTCTCTTCCCGCTACTTTTCATAGATTCGCACTCGCTCGTGATATCCTCTTCTTTCATACCTCATCTAAAGCGCAGCGTGGTTCTTCTTGAAGCATGCTGGATGCTGCTAGAAATTATTATCCTAGACAACGCTATTTATTACCTCTGTACACACAATGTCGTTCTTTCACGAAAGAATAACCCACCAAAGCAAGTGATACGTACAAAAACTGCACCCAGCTCTGCGCCGTGCTATCTAATAAAACCTTAGATGATCAGAAAGTGCTATGCGAATCAACGGCGAACGACACACAGGAAGTAGAGGCGCACAAAAACAGTGCTAATGTAATTTGTTCGTAGCACGATGACGTTAGTTTTTAATTTAGCTCAGTTTGTTTGCGTCGCCCAAAGGTTTAGGATTGTTTTACTTTCCACCTACACGCAAACATGGTTTGAAACATTCTCATACAAATTGTGAAAGTGAAAAAAACGCTAATTCAAATCCCAGTAGCAAAACACCACACATCAAATTTCTCTACTAATCTTGATCTAATTTGAATTGTGTTCAACAAATTCACAACACATTTATGGGTCAACCAAAGTGATTATTTACGAAAGCTTTCTAAAGCCTTTGGTAACTTGTTTCCTATAGTCATATAATATTTTCATTTGTTTTAAGAACGCTGTGATAGGAAAGTGAAGAAGAAATGAAAGTAATCGCATTTTGTCACTTGTTTATCTCAATTGGTTTAAGAACTTCGCTTACCTAATAAATCTTGCACACCGATCTAAATGATCTAAAATCTTCACGTTGTTTGTTCAGGTATATAAATGCCACACAGAGGGCACTCATTTCGCATACCATCAGGCAAACGTGCTCAGCTCAATGTTTCCCATCATCTCTAATAACGCTACAGCACTGAGAGAACATCTCCAGGAGATTTTTGCGGGTGCTGTTGCTGCGTGTGAATGAGTGATAACGATCCCAAAACATAACCTAAGCGAATGAAAGCGAAAAGGTGCAATAAAAATGAAATAGTGTGAACAGCAGCAGTACAAAAACTCTACCGCAAAACATCGCAAGCCATCCGATGGTTGTTCATCCAGAACGTTGTCCACGAATGAAAGAACGAGACTTAGAAACAACGACAGACAGAGAAGCAAGAATGTGAAAGAGAGAACGATCTCTTTTACCTCTACAGGTGAACAATCAGGAACACGGCTAGTTTACGTAGGTTTTCGATTTAGAGCTTAGCAAACTACCATCTTATTACAACCTACCAAATAGGGCGCACCATATCCATCAGCAACCGTTAGGCAATTGTGGCACATTTCGTTCAAAACAATTCGATTTATTTCTGTGCAAAACCATTCCCAAACCAGCCCAACCATTTCTTCACATCATCGAACGCCTAATAAAACGGTGCCGTTGTAAACCGTTCTCCCTATTTACCATTCCCTCGGTTCACCGGCAGTAAACCTGTGCAAAATATATCAGTGAAAATAGCGTTTAAATAGTGAAAACAAGTGCACACTTGCAGTGGATGCTTTGCGTGTAAAAAATCGTAATTACTTGCGGGAAAAATTACCGAAATGCTCAAACGTACTGCACTTTATTGGACACTGTTGAATACGATGATGAGGTCGGGGCTCAGAAGAGTTGTAAATTTGCCGACGGTAAATCGTACGGCCGTTGGTTTTATGAACGGAAGTACCAAAAACGATTATGCCGATTACCCATCACCCCGGTTGTAATTATTCATAAATAAGCCTTATCGGATTAACGCTCATCTTCCGACGGTCGGTTGACCAACAGATTCAGTTACGCCTTTAGAAGCACGCCAACAATTGCCAGCCCGGTATTCTAATGGAATATGCGCTGAGCTATGACACGAGGTTCGTGTTTATTTGTTTATTTAAGGCTTTACATGAGGTATAGTGAAGTCACTGAAGCATCTCGCATGGAGTGCTTTTTTATCCGCAAGGGTTTTCAAGGGCATGGTTTAAACATAGAGATGATAGATGTCTGTGTTGGTTGGATACGAAGATTGGCGTTTACCAACCAAACTGGACAGTATGAGCTAAGATGTCGAAAAGATTGCCTCCACAACACCGTATCATACAATTGTTTATGTACTCATACTCATACCGTAGAGCCACAATGAAGTGTTTATTACGATGTATTATCGATGATAAATTACGAGCTGGTAGTATCTACCTACCTACCCACCTGCCGCACAACTACTGCTTCAGTGGCTCAACAATTTACAAAATGTGGGTGGATTTACAACTCATTGTATGCTCGGTCGGCCGGATAATGTGATAATTAGTATTTACTGTTGAACATTGCGTGAAGTTGATGGTTAAACACGTCATGAAGAACATGCACGAAAAGAGATTGTAATTATAACATGGCTCTTCAATATCTTGCTGCAGAAGACAAAAATTCAACCAAATCATTGAACAACGCAAGCATGGTACGAATACCGTTCATAAAAATTACGAATCCTATTCATTTCTCATAAAGCAAGATTCTATCTCTTGCTCCAAGTCAAGGCGTATATTTTTAGAAAATAATGGTGTAGCATTATTACCAGTATCTAATAATATATTGAAAAAACTCGCTCGCGAGAGAGTGAAGGAGAGAGAGTGAATGACTAGCATGAATCTCGATGCTAAATTAAGATTTTTTTATTTATCTGCGTAATACTTCATTATAAAGCAATCTAAGTAAAGCCTCAAAAGTTGTAGCAGTTATTATTATCATACAATATGGTATTGGACCGAACTGTCAAGGATAGAAGCAACCATTAACGCAATGTGTGAACAAATATGCTTGGCCTTCAAAGAGAATGAAAAACAAAAGTGCCCTGAGTGTGATGGTAATAATGTAATTAAGCAAATGCATCCAATAGATCACACTGAGATTCCTTCCAAGCGAGTCTAATGCGTGTTGGAAAAAGGATAGTTTAAAGAGAGAAAACAAAAAACTCTAATTGTATTGTCACGTAAGAAACCCATAAAAAGTAGGCATCTTTTTCTTATACCACACCTTCGTTTTATCTGACCGTCACACATACACGTTCGCAGTGTCATAAAGTATAAATATGATTGATCTCTAAGCTGAAGCTTGCCATTGTTCGATGTTACTCTCTATTCTTGTGTCTTATGTACCCTGCTTTCTTTGAACTTTACCCAATGTATGGTTGAAGGTTTTTTTAAACATATTTTTACAATTTTGTTCTGAAACATACTGTTTTCTTAATCTTCCCAACTAAAATTGTTTTTGTTAAATTGTTTCTTTAATTTCATTAAATAAGAATAAGAAGACAAAAATTCTTCTCATTCATTACTCGAACTTACTGCAATTATTCTTAGGGTGTTTGATGGGCAATGAACTATAGGGAACTTCTAAAACATGACCCTCTCTAGCCAATGAGAAATTAAAGATGTGACCGGCAATCAACAAAATGCATTTAGCAAGTTGCAAATAATGACTCATAATTGATAAATACAATTTGTTTGCTTAAAAAAAATCTTGTCAATTCATGAAGTAAAATTTAAAGGCGACTTTAACAAATAAAAAGCAATAGAAGTAGAATAAAAATGTCTGAAATGTATTGACACACACAATCACAGACACAAACACACCCAGTCGCAATTTGCACTGAGTATTGAATAACATTATTTAACTTACTAGCATTAGATTATATTAGATGAGTGTACTTCAAGCTATTTAAGCTTTACTAAATAAACGAGATAAGCGAGATTTCCATTCGTTCACATAGATCTTTAAAGATTGTTATAGAATCACATGCTACCGAACTGGCAACACTGTACAACTGCCACCATAGCCATCATAATCATACCAGACTAGCAATTACAGTTTTGATCCCATGGTATCACCGGCTGAATACGCTTCACCCTTCCAAATGTATGTTCCTTCCGCCTTCGTGTTTGACCCTGTTTGCTCGATTCTTCTCGTTTACGTCTGAGAACTTGTGAGCTTTTTTCTCTTCTTTTTCCTTTGGGTATTGATTCTCTCCTTGATTTTCATTCCTTTTTACACTGGCGAGAGGTTAGGTTATCAATGTTCAATTCTTTGATATTCTGAAATTTTTTAGGTCTCGTTTTCAACCCAAACAAGCTTCGCGATCGGTCGTGGCAAACACGGCATGTTCGATGGAAGGAGCGGTAGCAGAATATGGTTTTAAAAAAGCGCAGAGAACAGGGCAAAGCCAGTACCGGCAAGAGAAAAATATCCGGGATCAAACTGAGAAGGATGAATTGGTTTGCAAATGGATATTTCTTGATTTATCTCCTGTGTGTTCCGTTTCACATTTTTCTTCGTCATTCTGCTCATCGGATGTGTTGCTATTACACATTTCGGTTCTGATCAGCCAGCACCGGCTCATATCCAACAAACTAAGTTAAGCCCAACGAACGGCTAAGAGCGAATAACCGCAACATCTCGTCCAAAATAACAAATGAACGAAGAGATAAAATTAGTCAAAACCTACAACACGAACAAGGATACTTCAGATTGTTTGGTATTGCCCTGGTTGTGTGGCTTATCGAGGAACAAGTTGCGATCATCTCTATCATCATCATCATTCACAGTACGCTGAATTGATACCAGTCCACCATCAACACCTGCCATAATATGCTAAAATGCTTTAACTATTGAAGCCGTTAATGTACTTCGCTCATATCACAAAAATACTCATTGAAAACCAAACAAATTACCATTACGTTTCACAAAAACTCTCTACAAGGACGTTACCAGTTGGTAGAACAATATTAACAAACTGATGTGAAATCAATATTAATTTGTCATATGATTATTGACCGATAGGGTTCGACATCCAGACTGAGGCAATTTACGTTACGGGCTTAGTAATAAAGTTTTAAATTTAAAACAAATCTGAATCTCAGCTTCATCCGTAAATATATCCATAAATTAAATGTTCCATACATGTAAATAGTACGAGTTACATGAGGGTTTGATCACAGCCAATATTTTGTTTGGTAAAAGTTTGTTTCCATTACACCCTTTACTATCGTAACAAAACTGTATGTATTTCAATCAAAAACGTGTGCAGTCCATGCAAATGCCCTATCTGGGCTGCTTCCGATCGAAACCGTGTCTTACTTTATACACACATATACATTACTCAACCATACTCTACCCGATACACCAGTTTTGCCTTGCTGTTCTTTACTTTTTTTACACACCATCATCGTTGAGGAATGCTTGCTCCACACCCGATCACCGGGATAAAATTATGCACGAGCCGCAACACTGTCCCTTATTCGCATATGCTGCACCCTCGTCCACTGTTTTGTTCTCTTTCTGTCTGTAAGTCTGACACCTCTCATGCACGCTTTGGCAACTCTTTTTTGCGCCAACAAACGCTTCGTTGTGGAGCGTGGTCACGTCACTGATCAGCGGTTGTGATGGAAATTTATTGGAACACAGTTTTATTAATGTGAGAATTTTTAATATTTATGCCGTTTCTTTCAAACTTCTGCTGATTTTACCACTTTGTTTTGGGAAACTGACATCTGCTAAGACGTGTGTAATGCATATCATCGATTACTATCAACTGAAACCATATAATTGTTTCCAAAGTTTGATTTTTACTTTGCAATTATATATCTGAAAAGAATACAGAGTTCAATTGTATTCATGATTTTGAGACTCGTATTATTGTGTGTCCTTTCTATCTCTAAATTTAATTGATTCAGATGTATTTTGGCATATTTTGTTGCATTCACAGAACCGTACCAAGCACGCTGGATGGTTGCTGATAAACATTTTTATTGATTGATGTGCAAATGTTAATAAACCGATAATCGGTATGCCTTAGACATTAATCTTCACATGTATATCATTTCATATCGATTTTCTGTCATCTTGTACGAAACGAATACCATTTCGAGGTTGGTGGAGAAAATTTATGATGCATGAAAAAATATTGTAATTTGGCTGGACCGCTTTTCACCAAATAAAAAGAAATGTTTTGTCATTGTCAACAACTGTCTCAACATGTTACACATATGTAATAATTTCCTGGTGATTCGCGTTTATTCACCCTTCAATAATAATGTTGTTGTAGGATATATAAATGCTTTTTCAAAGTATAGCAGGGTGATTGGTTGGCAATGATAAACGCTTTGAAAAAGGATACCGATTGAAATGCAATAAAAGAAATATTAGCTTGTTTTAATTCCGAAATAAGCGTAGCAGTTGAAGCAGTGTTTCAATCAGCAGTAATCTTTCAACAAAACAACATAAGAACCGTGAATATTAACGAAATAAGAGTTAAAGCGCTAGAGATATAAAGAGAAGAAGTAGAGGGAAGGTGTAAAGGTAAGAAGGAGATACATGAAGAGAGCAAAAGTGATCGGAGATAGAGGCAGAATATGAGAGAGAGAGAGAGAGAGAGAGAGAGAGAGAGAGAGAGCGACAATTTCATAGGTAACTAAAAATCGGCCTTAAAGAGACTGCAAAACGACGCTCGAAATGTTGCATTATAATACAGATTATAATAATTGAAACTGCACAGCAACTATGATTGTAAGCCATTCTTGAATTATTTACCATCACTATTATTCCACAAATTTCTCCTCGATTGTTTCCGTCGCTATGAATCGTGTATTTTCCTATCCATCTCTTAAACATGAAAACGCACGGCAACCAACCAAGGGCTTTGGTTGATTGCGCAAGGTTACAAAACGCGAAGTAATAGACCGATAAAATTGATAATACTCTATGATGCTTAGCAATCACGTGACCTATAAGCTTGGAGTATTATCTCGCAAATTGGCCACCTTAGAATGAGGAGAATATTTCAGTATAGTATTAATTCTTAGTTTGAATGCTCATTGAGGTATACGATAACTTTACCGATGTTTTCTACGTTTCCTACAAACAATCTTCAATTCAATTTTTAATAGTTAATATTAAGTTTATTTTATTCAGTTTAATCGAAGCTTTACACATTGAAGTAGAAACAACTGCCAAATTTTGCAAAAAGGTTTGCTTGAATTTATCAAAATACATTTTAGCTCAGGTTTTGCTCAATTGTTTTGCTGAATAGCATTGAGTAGCATTTCTAATTTAATTACATCGAAATCATTAAACTTTTGTTAAACCGTGGTGAACGCTTTCCATTACGAAAATGAAATATTGTTGCGAATCTTGGCACCCGGCACACTTCACAAAGAACTTCAACATAGAAGTACACAAATGTCCAAACATACCGTTGAAGCTACAGTCGCGCGCATAACAGCATGCAAATGTTGAATGAAAACAAATCGTAAATCAAAATACCATATCTTGTAGAACGAGGTATTAAACAGACGTAAAAGAAGAATAGCGTGGTAGATCGATTAGAAATAGCCAGGAGAGCGAGAGAGCGAGGTTACCTTAAAACTTAACCAAGAAGTCTGTTGCAGTAGTCGGTTTGGTCTCGATTGTTATGCCTATATGCATCAAAATGATTATGAAGCTTTCGTGAAAACGCTGGTAGTGTGTGTGAGTTTGTTATTGGCATCGCCAACACCATCCAAACCTCCAACATCCCACGAACACATCTTGCAACAGCAGGATTCAACCGTTGCAAAAAAGTTCGTTTCTTTGCGCGATTAAAAAGCTGTTGAACAGGATGTTTTACCTTCGATCTCTTTGTCTGCTTTATCTTTTTCTTGCTTACTTGCGACCAACGTTAAGAGCTAACTCCCGATTTGAAGTTTTATGATGTGTTGTTATCTTTCTGTTACAATCCATCATCAAACCCTCCGCTCCGTTCGGCATTCCCACATGGCACAAGCGTGAAAACATTTTTTGTGTGCAGATGATTATGATTATACTCGTGCGCACGGATTTCGAATTTCTGTTGCGTGCTTTGTGATAGTATTTGTATTCGTACCACGGCACCACTGCTGGATCCTCGTCTGTCCTTCAAAATATTCCTTGTATTCCCTCTGAATAGAGCTTCCTTTTCCGGTTTCTATTCACTCCACATTCAATTCCTTATCTGTTCAAGGACGAATCGGCGCTTTGCGCATGCCAGGCGATCCTTTAACCGGAAGCCGTTAAATATAGTTCACTAGTGCAGGAAAGTTTTTACCACCTGACTGTTGGAATTTTCGATCTTGCATGCAAAGGAATGCATGCGTCTGCGTATTGTGTTCAGCAATGAGTTGTGTTTCTCTCTTATTGAAATACTGTAAACGATGGGTGCAAAAGATGAAGAAAAGAGAAGCACTGTTCTCCGCTTCTATGTTTCGTATCGTGAAGGTGGCCGTTTTTGGTGGTATGATTTATTGCATCATTTTTGCGACCGTTTTCTTTTGCTGCTACGGTATCTGGATAACAGCACCCTTCAATCCGACTTGGTCGAGTGGCTGTTGAGAACAAAGTCCTGGGGTCTCATAAAACTCACCGTAACAACAATATACCGCAGTGCGCCCACCCGTGGATTCATTAGGGCAATTAATTCAGAGCCGATTCGTCATCATCGAGTAAACCGACCTCTAAATGAAACAAGGCTTGTGAATGTGAATTTAGGGTTGTTATATGTGTTAAGCAGTACCTTTCAGTTTTGATCGTTATTGCAAACTTTTACAGCCATATCGCGTGTGATTTAGATAGAGCGAGAGATTGGAATAAAGTATAGCACTGATCGGAGGAGGCAAGCCTGCATGATCTTAAAACCATGTTCCAATAACACCAATCATAGTGCCCTTTTGCGAGCCTATCACACCTTCACAATTCAGTAAGGCAACACACCTCCATCATCATCATCTTGCTAATGATCGCCACAGCCATGATTGATTATTTTTATGTTGAGTTTGTTCATTTTCATCTTGAGTTTAACAACAATGTTAAACTGTAAATACTGACAGAATGTTATGCACTTTGCAATGATAATTTATACCTAAAGAAAGTTGAAGCATACATTATAAAAGTCAATCAGGCATCTTAGACAACCAAAAACCGAAGTCGAATGAAAGAACAAACAAAATGACAACCAATGCTTCATGCTACCTGCAAAGGCATATTGCCATTTTCATGGTTCTTAGCAATCGTCCCGAACCGAAGAAACTGATGGCGTTAGGCTTATGTGTTACAAAAACAATTATAAAGTTTAAATGGTGCCATGAATATTCATTCATGAAATTAATTTTTCCATATCCATCACGCAGAGAAACTACTGAGGGTAAAAAAACAAGTTGCTCGTGAACATGTGCTCCCCTATTCCTTTACTGCAAAGTAGATCGTACGGTTGTTTTGGTGCGGCAAAAACTATATTAAATTATGAGAGATGTTTTCCGTTTAGCAAACTACCAGTGAATGAATGTGTTGCTTGTTTACCAAAACGTGTATGAAAGTTGAAAAAATAATACTTTTCTTCTGTTTACTTAAGTTTTCATAAGTGATCAATGATGATGTATGTTTTTTTGTTATGAAAAAAGGCCTATGTTGGTTTAAAACAGGGTATTGTTAAAACCGAAGCATACGTTATCTGAGCGGTGTATATGGGACATGAATTCTATTGTTGTCAAGTATGGGGAATGTTCGAGCGAGAGTTTTGAGATATTTTGAGGAAGATTACGCATGTTATGAATATTAATTATTGTTGAACGCCAGCTAAACTAAAGCTCCACAACTGCTGATGTTTTTATACTATTCTTCGTAAACTATGAACTACAGCATGAACGAAAGCAATCTTGACATAAAGTTTAAAAAAGGGTGTGTTTTACTGTACATTTACGCTTTACACAAATTAGAACTATCAAATATGTAGTATATCACTTAATAATGAGAAAAAAGTTATCAAAACAAACGCCTAACAGCAAAATATAAGCTATTAAGAACTCTGACATGAAGTCATATATTTTGGTAGTAAAATGGCCAAACTTTGTTGTTTAGACTACTATAAAGTTAATTGTATTGTGTGCCAACTAAAAAAAGAAAACAACTATGATTTCTACTAGGATAACTTCAAGCAACTTCTGTAGTTACTGATGCCTAGCGAAAAGGGTCAAAACAAATCCCCACTCAAATGAAAAAAGCTTTCTTAAAATGCAGAAATCATGTTTGTTAAATATTAAAGCAATAAGATAAACATTACCATTTGATCAGCATGAAAACAACTTCATTGCAATGATCAAGAATGCGAGAGTCTTCGGCTTCTTTATCAGCACAACAATTTGAGAAGGTCTGTCATTTCTGGCATTTTTTACTACATTTACCCGTAGCCGGATAGTCAGTCCTGGGTACCAAGAATTTGTCCGGATAGGATTTTAGACGGGAACCCGCACCAAAAGCGAGAATAGTTTTAATAATTATTTTGTGTTATCGACTTGATCATAAAATTTTACGCATTCTAAATTAAGATTGTTTCCACTGTGAAACGGATTATTTCATTTTTCATGTAAGCATGAAGCATTTCGCACAAAGATTTGAAAGCTGGAACGGAATGAAAGACTTATTGACTTATTGAAAAAGAACTGCTTGATTTTATGACAGTACATTTTGAAATTTTTATTTTTGTAATAGTAGTACACTTTAGTACATCGGGCGAAATGTTCCGGAATTCAGTATTTAGTATTTATGGCTATGGTTTTTATTACTGTTTTACAATTATCGTGCATAATTCAAATTATTTTGCAAATAATTTGTAAAGTAGATATTTGTAAAATAAAAAACTAAACACGTTTTAAATTGGATTACCAAACTGTTATAATGACGATTTCTTACTACAGCTCACCCAAATCAGAAAAATCTCACCTAAACTATCTGCCAAATCTTATAAGAATTATTTTCCAATTTTTTTTTCATTTAGATTTTTCACAATGCACCTAGTTTCAAATGGTTTTTTCCGTAAGCCTTCGGACAATGTGTTGAAACCATTTTAAAATTTGAACTTCAATATGTAGTTAATAATTCTACGTTAAGAAATCCAGACTAGAACTTTTTTCGCAAAAAAATCCTGTATTACGAAACTTCAATGTTTCACATTTTTTTAATCCTAATCACATCTTGTTCACTCAAACAGTTTAGATGCTAAATATCATAATTTTGTATTTCATCATAAAAAGGAAAACTTATAGATACTCATACATAACCTTACGTCATGAGTTTTCCTGCATCGCTACATTGGCTTTTTGTCTCCCATGCCCCTGCTTCTTATATTCCAACTACCAAACAGCGCCTAGAAGGAGGGCAGATACCGTTTTCCCCTTTGTAAAAAGAGAAGATTGAAATCCTGCTAGAATTTATCTCTTCCTATTATAACAGGCTGCGTAAGAAGAGTAGCTTTCCAACTCTTCCCCGCAGCCTCTTACAACGTCGTCCGTAGCTGCTCTCAAAACCAAAGAACGAAGGATGCGATAAAACGTACCAACGAAAAATAAAACTTCCATCTCGAGCAAGATCTGTTACGGTCCACACAGAGTGCATTCGTTGCAGCAGTAGTACATAAAATGCTGTCGAGTGATGTATCCGTTTCTAGGGCTCGCCACCACTCATTTGACACACTAACGCCGACGCATTTGCTTGAAGAGTTTTTTTTCTTCTTTCATATAGACTGTAAATGATTGAAGATGGAACAACCATTCTTCCCTTTTTCGATCAGATCTACCATTGGTAGCCAGTTAGAGAAAGAAGTTTTCTCTTCTCGATGTTTTTTTTTTTTTGTTAGTTGTTTCTAACATATGACGCTTTCCTCTCACTTCTGCTTTCAGTTGTAATGTATGAATCCATTTGAACGCATGCTCTTTCCTTCCGCTCATATACCAACATGTTCTTGAAACACGATACTACAGAGAACAGAGAACAATATTCTTAATGATGACGCGTACGACAAATGTACAGAGATACAAAACAAACATACGGGGGAATTCTCGCTGTGCAGGGCGGCTGTGCAATTAAGACAAAAATATCATCACTTGAAATGCCGAACGAAACTGTGTAGGAATAAAACTGCACGTCTTGATAACAGTATCTCACCAATTCTAACTACTAACTAACTTGCTGATGATGAAAAGAAGATACAACGTAGTGTATGTTTGGAGAAGATACTGCTCAAATAATGCGTACAAGCGAAAGCGAAAGCAAATTAATGAACACATACAAAACTGAAACGAAACACTTGTGAAGAGAGTAGGGACCCGCTAAGACAAAACCGGCGATTCAATCGCA
This sequence comes from Anopheles moucheti, assembly GCF_943734755.1. Lineage (NCBI taxonomy): Eukaryota > Metazoa > Arthropoda > Insecta > Diptera > Culicidae > Anopheles > Anopheles moucheti. Next base: position 59,738,490 of record NC_069140.1, read on the forward strand.
AGGAACAGCTCAATTTTCTTTTTCTACTGACCGAATGAAAACCGCTTCAATGAACCCTACCATGCACACTTTCGCCCGTGGAAGAATCCAAGGCACCCGGCGCAGCTTGAAATTAATAAAATTTAATCACGTCTTTAAGCGATTAAACTACGTCAATTACAATCAACCCATGCCAGCGGATGAAAGACCAACCTCGATGGACTCTTAAAAGCAGAGATTGCATGTCTCACGCCTGCAATGGGAATTTGTGTGTGTGTGTGTGTACGGTTTTTACGCTTTCTTCGATCACGGTTAAGACGCGGGAGGAACGAACGCGGTCAATTCTTTTTCGTAGACCTCAAAAGAGAAAAAGGCATGAATTTGTTGGTTCATTCTTTAGGTGTTGCCTGAAGAATATACACTATAATTTTTGCACACCATAACGAAGGCCACCAGCAATGATGCACATTATCTTCGGGAAACATTCGCACAGCTTCCTATTAGTTGTAACGCTTTTTCGTGACATTTTTATAAAACTTTTTTGCATGTTCTTAATGAACATAGATACTTCCAACTTTTATTTGGTTGAAAAGGTTTTGGTGTATATTGTCTGGTTCTGGTTTTGAATGAATGATTGCATTACCGTCAGCCTTGAACCTTACTCGGGAAGTATTATTAAGGTTAAAATGCTTTTGTAATGTTTGAACTTAGGTAAGAGGTGACATAATTTACCTTTTAATAATTAATTGAAGATTTTAAATTTTCAATATCATCAAAGCTATCCTTTTATTCGAGATTAAGGGATTTAATTCCAACTACTTACAAAATAATGCTAGTAGTTACTACATCTACTACAGCTACATGTTTAAAAAAATACTCAAATGTTTTTGTAACAATGTTGAGCATGTGAATGTTGCAGGAATTTTTATGTTTTAAGTTAGTAAATGACAAGCGATTTTGCAAGTGTTGTTGGATTCTGATTAACGGCATCGTTCGACTTCTGCTGATAAAATTACCATCATCGATGTTGAACTATTTATAGTTGAATAACAGTGGAAAACCAAAACCAAAACAACAACAAGAACAAAACACCATACCACCGAAACACTTGGCAACACGATCATAAATTTACGCTTAAATTATGGTGCAATGCTATGGGGGTTGAACGAGATGTGCAAAGGAATACAAGATCGCACACGATCTTTCGCACGATGAAGTTTTGCCGCTCGATCTCCAAAGAATGTCAGAAAACTTCTTTATTTTATTACGCACACGCTGCGGTGGTTGTAGCACACAAACGTATAACCATTGCGTTCACGCGATATCTGTATTTGTGTGACGCGTCTAACCATGATTGTGAAGCTTGTTAAGTTCTTGTAAATTGAACTGTTTATCGTAGCTAATAACGGGTCCAATTATATGTGTATGAAAAACAGGGCACTAGGGCTTTTTCAAGGATTAGCCAGAACCGATTTCCCCAGTTTGTGCATGAAACTTTGTAATTTGAATATAATGCTTCATGCCTGTTTTGAGTGTTGATCGCACAATTTTGTTTGAACAATTCATCTTTTTTTTTGACACAAAAATATGCATATGTTGCATATAAAAGATGTTAATTAAACAAGTACACATAAAAACACAGGAATGAAGTTGCAGTGAGCAACATCACTGATGACATACAATTTAAGCAATGTTATCGTATTTTATGCTAATTCAAAAAACCTTTCTCTTATTTTGGAAACTCTTCTAAGACATTGTTATATTTCATAGCGTACGTTCTAATTAACTACATATAGAGTCACTCGCTTAATGAGAGTACCGGCACCCGTGCATTGAACTTGAAGCTAACTAAAACACCTCAATTGCTTTTTCTGCATTTATATCGTTTCGATACTAATCATCCATGGTCAGCATCACGAAAAGTGCTGCAATCGTCAAAATGTTTCCAGCTTACCTGCAATAGCCATCCAGGGATAAAAAGTATGATTGGACTGGTGTAGTCCAGTAGTAGGAGCAGTTTGGCCACCGGTTGACCCAGTTAGTGAACATTGGTTGGTATTCCACGATCCGGCTACACCAGCTGCGGCAGCAGCCGAACCAGTCCGACTCACAGGGCTTCCTCCAGATGCGTCGATGTAGCCCCCAACTCGTGAATCAGGCGTACATGCCGAAGGTCGCACCGGAACAGAATTGTTTTGTTGGGAAGGTACGTTACCACCGGTGGCACCGGTGGCCGCACCATTAGCTGCGCCACTGTTTGCGTTCCACACATCTTTGTAGCCGTTGGTTGCGTCCGTGCCGTTATTTCCGCTACCACCTTTTGTGCCACAGTCTTTGGAACTGTAGGAGCCCTCGTAAATCTGTTTACACGCGGCCTGTATGCTGGCATCATACGGTGACTCTTGGGCCGTGCGCGTTTGGTGCAGGTGATGGTTCGTGTACGGGGACATTCCGAGCGATAGCGGAAAACCTCGGTATGCCGCTGCCGCTGCAGCCGTTGTTTGGTCGTGATGTGTCCCTGTCGTCGTCATCATACCGGCCGCTGCCTGGTGCGGATGTCCATAGAACCCAGTCTGTTCGAAGTATGAATTCATGGTTGTGTTGGTTCACTGACAGACTTGTGCGTTTAAACCAATGCAAATCCCAAACTACGTCGCTAGACGATCTGGGAGTCGTCTTCGATTTTTGCTACAACAGATGAGTCTTTTTCCTAATGTTCACCACAACGGAAGAATATGATTTCCTACAACCAGGCTTCCATACACTCGCTACGTTCCGTGTTTTACAACACACTTTTTTCCAGTTGATGCACCATCTCGCCGGTAGAACAAGGCAAACGATCTGATATTTGTGTTTTTTTCTTATTCGTAAAAACAATTGGCACTTTGTCACTAACGAAATCTATACTGTTTTCACGTCTTTCTCCACGATGTATTATGTACGAGTAACAACCTATAGGACGTAAATACTTTGTACGATCTAATGCAAATTGCTCAATGCAACTGGGTGTTTTAATTCGATGCTATCGCAATGCACTTGCACCATACATAAAACCTATCGGAACACATCCAGCACTAGTATACGCTAGTGAGCTGGTATAGCAGCAGTAAATTGTGTGTGTTTTAGGATCACTATCTTTCAATCCGGCTATCAAAAACCGATGGCATGTGTTGCACTGTCAGAGAGTATGCCTCACGAATCGCACAAAAAGATATTTGTTTTTGCACGTTCTATTAACCACTTTTCCAGATGATGTCAGTTTGCATTAAACGAAATTACACAATTTTCCACTGAGTTGAGCTACACACATCGATCATGGCAAATTTACCATCCCGAGATCACACACGTCCCCCACAATACGAATTCGCGGGAACACGCAATAATAATATCAATAACAATAAACATAAAAGCGCGCCTTGTTTCAACGGGTGAAATTTTTCGAATGAACCGCTTTCGACGAATTCGAATAAAATTTTGTCTTGCCGTCAAGATTCATTTTGTTTGTGGTAATCTTCGTTAAAAAGCCATTCCAGGAGAAAAAGAGACAAATGGCTGCGGTTCTCCCAACAACGTTCGTGCTATCTTCGTTAAGAGCCGAAGTCGACTTCGGTGCCATGAAGCGGGATGTACAACGAGCGCAAGAGCGAGAGCGCGCTTGCTAAATGAACGTTAGAGGGGGGCAAAATGCTCTTCATGTTTATTTCCATTGCTGACCGAACTCAACGAAAATCCATCTTTTGGTGACTACGTTTTGACGACGACGGCGGGAGACGTAGGCTAAGAGCGCATAGGAACATTTTTCTGACTTCCTTGCCACTTCACTGTAAATAGTGTTCGAAAGTTTTTTCAAACGATACTACACGCACAAACCTTTGCCATTCTTTTACGATTGGATTACTGTTTGGCTTCCGCACATCGTAGTGACCAGAACCCAAAAAAAGTGTGCAATAATGGATTCGTGTGAAATGCTCGAAAAATCGTAGCAAACTTTCGTGCCAAACCCCATCGCTGCCCCTCCGGAAAGTACCAGCAAACAATTACCATTGCAACGGAAAAGTGGTAACCAAAGAGTTGCATTATCATCCCTGAGCGACAATGAAGCGTTCAACCGAAGGCTTTAATTACCTGAATGGCTGGCTCTGAATATTACATAAGTCTCTGCTTCATCATCGGTTTTCCATTGAAACTCGTGATCACTACAGTGAAGTGCAAGGTCGTCATGGACAGTTTCGATGAATGTGTTGAGTAAAATCTTTGCAATTTTAAGCCCATTACTGTTGCCCAGTTGACGCTGTCCAGGCGGGCTTAAACGGTTAAGGACTCTGGCAGCAAAAGGCTGAAGTCTTTCCACCACATCCAGAAGAAAGGACTCAAAACTTTCTCTTTTGCTTGTTCCGGCAGCAACCGGTGATTTTACGATGCCCGATCTTACGTAACAAGCCTCCCGAGATGTTCTCGGTGCGCTTGTATTGCCCGTCTATAGCTTTGAAACACTGATAAATTTGATTTATTGCAGCTTGGATGATTCCGGCCAGCTAGCTTTACCTAAAAGCCCTCATGTATTTTGTTTTGCCATGTCTGTTTTACGGCGACGAGTCAATGCTACCAATAAAAAAGAGCGCACAGATGCATTTGCTTCAGAGTTTGAGCAAGACGGTAGAAGAACAAAAGCAATGCTGCACGAAAAGTTATGAGGTGAAAAATCGAAATATGATTTATGAATTACCTTTTCTTCATTTGGTAGAGATGTTCCGCTTACTGGACTTAGGTATGGTTTCTAAATAATGCCTCGTGTACAAGCAATACAACCAACTTTGTGGTGTAAAAGGAGTTTTGTTTGGTTCCCTGGTCGACAGTGATAAGGCGTGAAATATTAATCGTTTTTTTTCACCATCACATAAAAAATCTGGCAATTCATCACACTAGTCACAACGGTTCGGTCACAGCTGATACTGCTGTAATCCTCTATCATGTTTCGCAACTATTGCATTATTGGCGAATTAACGTACGAATAATTAAAGATGAGATATGTTCCTTTTATGAGAGGTTTATTCACGTATGCTCAACATTTAATACTAATAGAAAGTGTTCATAACTTTATGTTTCTAGGTGCAAAATTTTCCGCTTGAATGAAAATGCGACCTTAACTCCGACCTACTTATTAGAAAATTATCATGTGTAAATTAAATTACTACTGTGATTTGCTCAATATACAGTCGAAACGAACAGAAGAACAGCTAGGTCGTGTTGTTACAAATTATCTTATTGACAAAACGTGCAGTGGGTGTTTTATTGCGCTCACATCGTTACAGGATGATTACAGTTTGTATTGCATATATATTGTTGTATGTAAATGTTGTATAAATTACTTTTACATTTTTTATAAAAGAAATAGTTATTAAAACATTTATCAAAAAATAATAATGCATGAAAACATAAAGCTTGTAACAACACATCATTTTTTGGAAAAAAAAACCAAACAGCACTGCCCTATATTCTCAGAGCAGACACAGATAAATCATCCGAAATAACATTTTTCTTACTAAAATCGCCAAACGCAGTCTCGAACGTATCGCCTTAACGTACTCGAAGTAACAAATAACTCAGATTTAACACTGTAGTAAAAGTGGAAACTCGCACGGTGAAGTGAGATTATAATTGTTATATTATTGTTATTACGGTGACCATTGCTATTATTACGAATCATAAAATTATTATCGTCCATTCGTTCCGATTGTTCGCCAGGTTTGTTCGGTTCAACCCGACTGCCAGCGGACTGCTAGTGGACGTAGTTTACCGTTAGGGGTTGTCCAGGAAAATTTACATAAAATGGTCATACATAGAAAATGAGTTCCCGTGCTGGTTTCGTACGCACTTGCACTGGTTGGACGCTTTCTGGACAACGTTGAAAATAGGCACCCTTTTTCGTAAGGTTCTCCTGGCGTACTCGACACTTGGCCCCTCGACAATTAAAAATGACGGAGTCGTTAGATCGCTTTAGCAAACCGTTGTGTAAACGACACACTAGGATGCTCTAGGCTGCCGAATGATGTTCATATTTGCACTCTTCCTTGCCAAGCATGAGTTAATCGCTTTATTACCTTCGTCACAACGCGACGACATCATTATTTAGACGACATCTAGCATTCTGACAAAGCGTATTATATCGTTTCACTAGATGCAAGAAACGATTGGGCGATAGACGGAATCGCACTTTTACTCAATTTCAGTATCCAGTTTACAGATTCAACATGTTAAGCTAAACTTTTTACGCAGCTTGAGCCATTATGCAACCTAGCAAATCTACAATTCAACTTGATACTTTTTATGCGCTTTCTATTCGACTCAATACACATGTAATCGTGCGGATGAATCAAAATATACAATTATGGAGATTTTTGTTTATACAACCCGAATGATATTCATAACTACTATCAAGAATGTGTTTAGTTGTAATTAAAACCAAACATGACATATACGAACTAAGTGCAACAGTCTTAGTGCAACGAACGAAAGAAAAGTTGGAATAAATATTCTTTATCAAAGCTTTCATTTTAAATGTTGACCATATTGATGATACTAGGGCATCTTTATTACCCAGTCCAAATTTCAGTTATGTGTCCAATTTTGCTTCGTATGTCGAGGTATGAATGGGAAATGTTGAATATTTTAAACTTTTTATTTAAAACAATCCATTCACGTTATCTATACATGTTTGAAAACGAAGGTCCAACATTCTTTCGTTCAATCTTGTTCGCAATATTTTTTAACTCCAAATATAGACCATTCAATGCAACAAATGCATTTGCATAAAAACGAGCAATCCACTTGAAGTTGTTACACCGTGGTGGAATCTCTAGCCTAACATAAAATCCGACATTATCTATTGCACCGCAAAAGCCACCATAAATCACATAACCATAACCCCGTGGCCGCAAGAATTTCTTTGAAAGGCAATAAATCAAATTTACAAGTGTTTACAGGCAGTTTGAGCTATAAAGACACTAATTTTGTTATCGAGTCATTAAAAAAGCGTTCGTTCACAGCGATTTATGGAAGAATGTCCGCGAGTGACCAATGTAACAGTAAACCGCTGCTACGTTTATTGTCACACTTAAGCGATCCGTAAAATAAAAACACAATCGTTGGCACCGGGAGCTGCCAAAAAGTCATAAAACTCGTGAACCGAAAGTCGTCAAACAAAACTCAACTCTAGGGTACTTAAATGAGGATGGAACGGTGCGCTCGTCGGCTGTCAAGGTTGATGCTTGGTGGTTGTTTTATTGCCATTTTATGATCCAATTTAAGTAAACCTCCCTAATTGCTAGTCTAACATTATTAACGATGCACATCATAAACTCACTCATCTGCGCTACCATCTGTACAACAAGCATCAGGTCTTCTTTAACCCAAACTTCGATCGAAGTATCAAAGGGCATGAATGTAATTAATGCATATTGATAGTTACATTGTATTATACATACTCTTAAATTTCATACTCAGGAAAACATTTTTTCAAGCATAAACAGCTAGTTAGAAGAGTTTCGCTTACGTTTGTTTAAAACCTAAGTTTCATTTGTACTGGTATGTTATTACTCAAATACTCAAAAGTGTCACCCTATCTCATTCTAAACCATTCAATTTCTTTCAATGACAATTGGTTCTTATTCAATTTGAATGAATCTGTGCCATTGTAACAATTTCTTAAATTATTTCCTTTAGTGAAGAGATCCTTCAAAACAATGTGCTAAGACATCACCACTTCACCATCATGCGCAGCGAATGGGTTGCAGTTAGCTGTGAGTTTTATTTCGTTTTTACGACTGTTTTATGGCAAGTTTTGTTTTTATGACCGCTTAATTTTATGTGGGAAATCAACCTCGCAGGGCCAAGAGATGTGTCTTCAGGCAGTCTGAACGAATGAAATTGTTTTTTTTCTACAGTTTTACTTTCATTCATGATTCGTAACTGTTTTATTATTGTCTTTCGTTTTGTATCGCTTCCTCAACCATTCATTCATTGATCGTTTCATAGTGCATACTGGGCAGTGCGTGCAAGTAAACAACACCTACGCGTGCCTCCTTTGCATTGAAGGCATAGACAAATTTTAAACAATAACACAACATAACGAATAAAACCGTAACATATTTTCTTAGGCACTAGTAAAGTGAAGTGATGCCTGGACGGTACATTTAATTAAAAAGTAACAAAAATAAAATCACTAAAAGTTTACAGTTCTGCTGTTATGAATCGTTCGGTAAAATAAACAGCAACTACTTTGTTGTGAATAACAGGCACACATATCGCTTTTGATTATCGTTAAAATGTTTATGGCTTTTTAATATTGCCATAAACCCATAACAGTGTTGACACAAACCTAACTAAGAACGATACTGCTCTTGTACACCGATTGTCCAGTATGCTCACACAACCGAACAACTTCACACTTCAAAACACGCACACACTCCCATATTCGTTAAAACGATTTCCCTTTGAAGAACACACACCCATTCATATACTCGTCTTTTCCAATATTGGCGTATACGTTCACCTGGCTTCGTGGGATTGTGTACGGTAGAGACATCTATATATGAATGAATGAAGCTATGCCATAAAAAGAAACTGAATAAGGAAGTTGTTTGAGTTCTTTGAAGATGTTGTATCCCCTATGCTTATTATCGATAAATAATTGTTTAGCATTGTTACGTTTTAATTATATCTGGACCAATCATAAACCATTGTATTCAATAATATGCATAATAAATATGATATAGCAATCAAAGTACACAGTGTAGGTTATATTACATTACGATAACATTTCCAAAAACCATCTTAACTATTGATGCAATAAAGTTGACACCGCAGTCATTCATTAACAGAATCGACAATCATGACTTCTTTGCTGTAAGTTGTTTGCTATTTATACCCAGTGATTATACAAATATTTATTGGCTACAGCATAGAGCATATTCATATTCTACAAATGCTTTCATACAATAGGAAAACAACAAAACACCGTATTGAAAATAAACATGTAGCCTACACATGAAAAGCCCCACACATATTTTTAAAACATATGTGGTGCAGCTTGCATATTAGTAATTGCTCAGAACGATCTAGACAGGCTTACATAAATATAATACTCCGCCGAAATAGTTCATCTTCATTACAATAAGGTTCACGTTAATGAGAACAAAAAAAATCGTGTAAAGAAGATGTACAGCATTGATTTGTGCTTTGATAAACAATTTAAATGATTTTCAAAAGCTAGGTTATGGTTATAATAACTGTTCAAAGTTAAAATATTGGAAAGTTCAAGTACCGAGTAAACACATATATATATATGTGATAAAGTACTGGAAGCACTGTAAGCACGTTTAGAAACATTGAAAAGAAACATTACAAATCAAACCGATCAAATAATATTACTGTTTTAAATTGAGCAGTAATCAACACTTTCCTGACAGCTTTTGAAAATACGTGTAAGCGAATAATATAACACTAAACTATAATGTAGAAAAATAAATAAATATCAAACACTACCCAGCAATCTATAACTTCATTTTACTTTCAAACTAATGCAAAATAGTGAATTTAAATACGACAAGCATCCCCACCGACAGGAATATTAAATTCAAGTTAAAAAAACAGACGCACAAAACAAACCGGACCCATATTAGAAACGTAAGATAAAATATTGTCTAAAAGATTCTTAATCTGTACCCGCTATGGCATCCAAGCTCGGAGAGTATTTATAAAGCAAGAATCAGAAAAAAGGTGGGACAAGAAAGTACAGAAAAGCACCGAATAAATCAATTCAATGTCTTTCTTTCATCCTCAAACCATAAATTGCTTCAAGAAAATTGTGACCCAGCACCTTTGTGTATTTTTCTACCTTTTGAAGACAGCGGTTCATTTTTATCCAAATCGTATTCTACTGATATATTCCCTTTTATCTTCGGCATTTGGAACGGGTAAATGTACTGTCATACACTCTGCTTTACGTCACCGCAGTGTAATGGAGTATTTCGAAGCATGCTTGCTGAGCATTTTGGAAACCATCATGGCCGTCCCTTGCCTTCCTTGCATGAGCAATGATTTATTAACCCTAGCAAATGAAGCAACGCTTTCGGTCGGAAGAAATAGGGTCGACTTAGGGAATTACGGATCGCATGCATGCTGTCCCACCCATGTGCGTCTTGTGTCTCATGACGATGGCGGCCGGCCATCAGTGCTCTTTTCACTGTCATGGATTCGTCGTGGCCGTTAGGTTTAGAGTTCGTGCAGCACACAAATGTGGTGTTAATGCTCCGTACCTTAATTTTCCCATCGAAAATGTGCAATCGAACATTTTGTGTTGGTTTTAGATACTCCACACACAACAATTGAGACATTAGGCGATGTTGAAGAAAACGTGAAATTAATACCTTTTCTTTATTTCCCATTATTTCCTATCTTCAGCACGGCAACATCGATCATCATTGGCATGTTGCACATTTTGTCGGGGTTAAGAATAAGAATTTTTGATACTACTAAAGAAAAAAAGTAAAATGCAAAATTCACTTAATCAAGCAAGTGGTAACCAAAAAATTTGAAACCAATATTTGACATGTATGAATAGTATATTTTTAGTTCATTTAAGACTGGATATGCTAAGTTTTTATTTTAATTCAATATAATTGATTTTGAATTAATAATCCAAGAAAATAATCAGGCATAAAATAATATGCAAGTTTAGGGTGAATGTAACTTTATGATATTTATCAAAGTTTTTTTTCGTTAGATCTGCATAAACAAGGCAGATGCTGCAGCAATAGCTTCGTGTAAGGACCGTTTCATTTACGTAATCCACAGAAGATTAAAGTGGATATTTGAAAGCATTTCAATGTTCACCTTTATTTTTTTACATTTCTTTTTTTTTAACTTGGATGGTAGAATTTTAGGTTGTCTTCCTGTCATCAAGGCAATATTCTAATTGACAGATGCATTTGCCACAATCATTTTGTTTCTACTTCAAAGTTACAGAGTCGACTTTCTTCTCTGTTCTTTATTTACTCTGTGTTTTGGTTGATTTTTTTGGAAGAATAGAAGATCTTTTTTTTTGTAGAGAAGATCTACATAAAATAAAAACAAATGGTTTATCTGATAAGGGAAAGCATGTCCAATTATTTGTTTTCGTTTTTGCGCAAATCGGGGACTGCCTGTATTGGAATACTACATAGTTGGTCAAGAATTTGCATGATGCTCTCATTTGACAATCCGTCAAGACAAATACGTACGTTATATCACTACCACATCCTGTAAATCAATTAAATTATTATAGACAATAATTAGGGGAAAGCTTCCTAATTATTGCTATAGCAGGCTTTATTCGCCAAAAACGAAAATTGGTCATATTTACATTTATTAAAGGCTTATAAAGTTTTTTCATAACATTTGTAAAATAATTTTAAAAAATATCATTTCTTAACAATTTGCTTTCAAACACCACAGTTCAATATAAACGTTTTTCAACCATTTTACCATTATTACAGGTAAAGTACAATCTATTCCCCTTAACATACAAATTTCTCTATTTTTCGAAGAAGGGCACTTTTTACTCATGTCCATAATTGCTACAACTGAACTTCGGCGATCCAATTCAAGCAGTGTGCGAAGTTTGGATGTGCTTCATACGTTACTTGGCTTGAAACTGTACAATTCTGAAAGCCATCTATGTTCACAGTACAATACGAATATTTTTTTAATGTCTTGAAAACAGAGTACAGTCGTAATAAAAATACTTATGGTAAAAAAAGCAATTATTACTAGCAATTTTCAGGATTCTCATCAACAATCACTGAACTAAAAATATATTCGTGTTCTACAGACATATCGTGTTCAGACTTCCAAACAACGTATAGCATCACTCAATAATACCCTGTATGAAGTTTTGAATTTCTTTCTTGACATATTATACCCACAATTGGGTCTCTTACGTTTGGAATTACGAATTAGGTAAGTGTAGTAGAATTGGAAATGCTGTAGTAGACTGTACTTAGTTTAGTGCTATTTAGTTGAGTACTAAACTAAAATCTAAGTAACTGAAATAATTGTTCGATTATTCTTGTGATGACAGACAATATATTCAATTTCCTCATGACGTTCAAGTTACTTAAGACTGCAATAAACATCAAATAACCATATCATATACATTTCCCGACCGTATTGCTAAATAATATTATTTAAAACAATGCATTCCACATAGTACGATTTGGTCGGCGTTTAAAATCCGTTACACATGTTTTTTAATTATACCCTTAATAAGATAGAAAGCAATTTGCCCTGTCCTTATCAACAGCTCTGTGTGACTGTAGTAAGAATCACGACCATTGGACAATTACATATTCCTTCTTCTTTTTTATGGGCACAACAACCTCAAGAGGTCTAGGCCTGCCATTTCTGGCTTTCTGTGACTTTATTTACATGTAGCCGGATATTCAATCTTGCGTCCGGGGGATTGGTCGGGATAGCGTTTTGGTCCGGCCCGTTCGTGTGAAAACCGGCGCCGTTACCATCATGAGACTGGACCGCCCCGGACCGGACAATTACATACAACGTTTATAAATTAGAGTGAACCAATTTTTTCTTCCCAACTACTGAACCTAACATCAACATCCATTTTGATTTTCGAATATCATATCTAACGACTGTTTAGCTTTAAATAACATTATAAATTTATTATAAGATTGTGGATTGCTATACCCATTGCTTGTAAAATTCTAGTATCTTGTCCCAAGCCTAGTGCAGAGCGTTGCAGTTAAAAATGAACTGATTGGTTCGGATCGGGTCCATAACCAACTACACCAACGGTCGACAAAGTGTAGTTCAGCACTCGCCTACCGCTTTTTGACTAATTCACAACGGTTTTTGGTAGAAAACTATGCATCAATCCACAAACCGCTTTAGAGCTATACTGAGCTATACAATATACGTTCGATATTGTTCCTCGCGTTATAGAAATTAACGTTGAAATCAATTATATTTGGTCTTTTAGTCTACTGCCTAACCCATATTAATGTGAAATACACAATGATTCAACCACTTGTTTTTTTGTTAAAAATACAAAGTTAAATAGATAGGTATTAAATGTGTTCTACACATGAAGCAGTGTCTAAGTCTAAATTTTGAATTGTTGTGTGTGCTTCTAAAAACAGCTCTTTAAAACGCTGTCGGCAATAAGTATAAATATGGCATGAAATGTAAAACACTGGAACTGTCAAAAAATAAATATATATACAGTTACAAACCATAGCTGTTGGCCATTAAACTTTTTAAACATGAAAATTACAGTCTTGATAACGCCGTAAGGAATTGACTGTACTGCATGCTGGAATTTACACATCAAAGCTACGTGTAGTTTGTTTAATTTTTGTTGATTTGTATATCTCCTTTCGATTGAAAATTATGCTGACCTAGCTACATATATACACAACCTTCTCAAATAACTATACCGTGATATAAACGATATCTTTTATGTGCGAATTCGGAGATGCGCGGTTTTTTAAACTTCATAGCTGAATTATTTTGTAACACAAACTTCAATAACGGAGGTACAAAATAGTCGATATGGTCTTCTAGTTGAATGCAATACATTTGTTTTAATGTTTTATGTTTTACAAAGCTTGTATGCATAGCCCAGATCTAGTTTCCATTGAACGTGATTTTGACATTACGGCGAAAAAGCGTTTACAAAAAATAACGTAACGAATTACCCGTATTTCATAGCAACTATGGTGCATTCAACTCCTTGACGGCCTGATCGTAGTGTGCGATCGTAGTTCGATCTTAAAGCCCCCCTTTCTCTCCCATTTCTCATACGCATACGCAGAGGCGACTACAAACACTTTAACACTCTAACTTTCTTCTGTCGACGAGTCAGAGGCTAAAAATCCGCCTTAGAATCCGCCCAATGTTGAAATTAGAAATTGATTTACAATTCATGATTTCCCGTGGAAGTTTAATTTATTTTGTACATTTTCTACATACATTTTGTACAAAATACATCGAGTACATTGAACGTTTCCTCGTTCGCGGAGTTTAGTTCGCTCGTTTACTAATTTACTATGTGCAAATTTGCTAATTTACGGTGGAATTCTATTTCTTAACGTATGCCTCAATTCAAATTAAACGTATGTCTAAGAAATGCAGTCCTTTCGTCACGGAAAAACTATATCGAACTGTGTTACAATAAAGTTTCATATGTAAGGATGTGTGACTTACTGTGTTACAGACTCTTGTGGGAAAAAGTTATCAATTTGCGATTTTTTGGTAAGTATGACGCTTTTAGCGACAATAATCCTCCACGACAATATTTAAAATGTTTTGATTTTTTATGAGATTAATAAAGAAAAAAATATAATAACACGAAAACATTAAACTGTTATTATACTGAAACGTCAAAATTGTTAACTCATTGCTGATGGTTTAGGTTATCGTACTTAATTTCCCTTTTCGGCTTTTCATTTCTTACACAATGATTTTGTTATTATATTCTGCTCTTCTCAACTAATCTACCAATTGATTGTGCAATTCTACAAGCCTCATGGATGTAGGAAACCGCTTTAATTCATGAAACGTAGTCATCAAATCCTCTTGAAATACCAGTCTTAACTATCTTAGTCGATTAAAAATATGGATTTTTAGATTTTAATGATTTTTATTTGTGACCATCTAATCAAGTTCAAGAATAGTATAGGAATTGCAATAGTATACTATGTCTTGCACAGTCAATTCTGAATTGCAGACAAAGAAGGATTATGCAATTAACAGCAAGTAGTGAACAGTTCGTAGGTGAAGAATGCATGCAATGTATAGCACATCGTTCCTCTTTCGGCTTTGCGTTTAATTTTGATTTCCCTTGATGTTATCCGCACATTAGAAGTTCTATACCTTTCATGTTTGTTACTTTACTGCATAATCCCCAATGTTGGTCTCTGCAACAGTCCATGACAGATGACTAACATTCTTGCTCCTGTACCTTTGGGTCATTTATATTCATTTATATTTATGCGATAAAGATTATTGTTTAAAATATTAATCACTTGTCTGAAAAATAAACATATACGAGCCAGTCTCATCTGTTGCTGTGCGTATTCAGCACAATGTCCTGTATTTGTATCAGTATGCTTCCCATTTGTCCCAGTGACCGAATGATCTTTACGACAAACGTGTTTATTGGCCTAATGTTGTTTGCCTTGATGGCATTATTTGAGTCAATTGATTCCAATTTGGTTGAATGTTTCGATTATACGTGCTCTATTTCTTGGTTTATTTTGAATGTAAGAACTTTATACTTATTGGTTGCATTGGTACTATAATTTGATACCAAATTAAAAGAAAAAAACTGCTCATTTTCGCTCACCTTGAGGATATGGGTGTGTGATTAAACTTTTAGTATGAAGCCAATTCGACAAATAATGAAAAGTTGTTTCCATATGAAGTGCATCAAAATGGAAAATGTCAATGTTGTATCTTGTCATTTATCGACTAAAATTCATTTATCGACTAGCATACAGCAATTCACGATCTAGCCTCAAAAACATAATACTTCAGTGAAGTCAATTGGCATTTCATTGAGCAAGAATGCAAGCAATTTTCAAACAAAAGCAGAGAAATGTAAAATTTTCCAGAGAAGGAGAAGTTGTGTTTAAATAACGCATGATATCATCACTCATAAATTATTCCGACGAGGCTGCTGCTCTTGCAGCATACCAGATTCTGCAGAGACATTTGGCACGCATACAAATATAGCACTTCGTGTCATGCAGTACAAAACGACTAAACCAACATAAAAAGTTTGGAAAATGGTGCATCCGGTAACAATTTACCCATAACTTTAGCATACGGGTGAATGAATCTAAAACGGAAACCATGTGTTGTTGCTTTCGTATCTTATTTTAAAACCACCTATACGTGACACATCGAGAATTTAATGTTTGAAGCGTTTGAAGCTAAGCAAATAGTTTTAACTCTAATAGTTAAAGCATGCCAAAATGACACAGTAAGTTTGGTTCAACAAGAAGATATTAGATCTTATATAACAGAAAAAGTTGAAAAGCAAGGTTGAAAACAAAATGCACCCAAATTTATGAAGTTTGATCAAACAGACACTCTTATGATGGATAATAAGAATTTTAGAATAACTTACAAAATTACGACAGTAACGATAATGTCACTTTGTTAATAGAGTTTTGATACAACTATGTTTGTTTAGCGTGCTCAAAATTCCTGTTGTTGCTTAATCTTCGACAAAGCACATAAGGTATTCTGAAGCAGTAACAATATCAAGCGATAGAACATTAAAAAGAGAAAACAATGCAAACCGATTTGTATATTCTGTCAAAATAATTAATGTAAATAGTTCATAGGCGCTATACGAAAATATAATACCATCAAAGAATAGAAGTGAATAAGTCAGAAGAATAAGTGAATAAAGCGTGAATAACGTAACACAAAATGTTCGAATTAAACAAAAATGTATTTCACGTAAATTAAAAAAAAAACAAATCCAAGCAACCTTCACTACATTAAAACACAACAATTCATGCAGCAAGAAACAAAAATAGTTTCTAAGCAGATATATCTCTTGCTAATCAGCTGGAATAAGCTTGTAGTAACAATATTAGAATAAAATGGCACAGGTTTGGTTGAAAATTTTAAATGTAATGAATGCAAAAATTACTGTAATCGAGTGTTATTTAGTTTGAAACCTAATTCATGATTCCTCTTGATTATAATCAAGAAAGTGAAACGGGTAAACAGAAACAGAAATTAATTATTTTAAGCACTTGTAATAAAACTTATCTCAAATAGAAAATTCCCATTCTAATTCATTTGCAACAGCCAGAGCGAACGGAAAGAACCCCTCCGCGCTCGGTTATATAAAATTGGACAAAGAGAAATGGCAGTGAATGAAGAATGTGTGCTCAGTGCCGTCGGAAGGTTATTTCATCCTTTGTTCGATCCCACTAACGCTCGTTACGGTCGTTGGTTCAGTAAAGTCGTTGCAGGCAGCAAAACAGTCCCAGAATCTTTCACCGTGCACGCAGTGGAAAGAAGCGTTCATCGCAGGAAAAGAAGGCTCGAGGTTGAGTGAGTCGCTTGGAGCCGTTTGTCGGAGGCAGTCTAAGGCAGTGTGTGATCATCATTTTTATCGCGCAAATGGGCAATTCTCGACTCTTTCACACTCAATAAAACAGACACTCTTCAGTAATCGAGGTTCGGTTATGTCCGAGCTCGCTAGCAAGGTGGGTGACTCGGCTCGTCGCATTGGTAACCACCCATTGGAACGACAGAGAGACCGAGTTCGGATAGAAAATGCGCACAAGCAGTTAGAAACATGGTGTAGAACCGTTTCTACGCTCTCTTTTGCTCACTTTCTTGGGCTATTCGCCTTTTGGATTTCCTTCGCAACCGGAGGACGATCCTATAAGGTCGTTCGGTCGAAAAGGAAGCTGCACGATCCCACTATCAAATGAAAACTTCCCGTGATTTTATGTCCCATTCTATCTCGCATAAAAGAGTCGTAAAATCCGTAAAACTGTGAGAGCATAACAATGCCACGAGCCTCCTCAAATACGTTTCTAGCACGAAACAACCAAACTGAGCACTCACACTATCACAGTGTGTGTAATAAAAATCGCTATAACTGTCCCATTTGTGCTTACATAAATGGAGCTATAAAAGCCATGCTGCTGCCTCACTTTTGCAAACAGTGCGTCGTGTTTCCGGGGTTTTGAATAAATTCATGACAATATAGTTTATAAATAGAAGGGCTTTCCTGCGCATACTCTGCGTCTGCCTATCGATGCGATTAAGCAAATGTTAATGTGCGGGAATTTCTCTCACTGTTTCGCTACGGCTCTCTCGGAACGTGTTCTCTCGCTACTGCCTGTGCACAGGCTTTCGTGGAACGAATAAATTACAGTGTTTACAATCATGGCTGCCTATTAAACCGACAGAAAATGGGCGGGTCATTCAATCGCTCGTTGGCCTTACCATTCTTTCGCTGGGGAAACCTACAGTATAGACAGTGGATGTGTGACACGCTGTGCGACCGAACAAATTTCAGCGTTTTTATTAAAGTTTTAGAATAATCAATAATATCATCCACCTCATGAAACATTTCGCGAATATTTGGCATAAGAATCAGATTGCTCGATTGCAGGTTAATACATGTTTTCAAATTGTTCGTAATAATTGTAAATTAAATGGTTACGGTTTCTTTTTTCTCCACTTCTCGCGCTCAATTAAAAGTTCACTCGATAATAATAGTTAATTAAGTACAAACAAGCAAGTCTTTGAGTCCACATGTCCCAACTTACCCTCAAGATACTGTGTTTCAAGATGCTTCACCTTTGCATTGCTGAATAGTTGTTTGAAAGCGCAAGCGAATGGTTGATACTCAGATGCATAAATGCGACGGAAGTTGAACATTGTCAACGTGCGACAAAAATCTTTATCATGCGCTTGGTATCTGTTTTTTTTTTTTTTGCTCGGCACGTTAAATGATGATGTCGACATCGTTATCGTCACTCCTTTGTGAGATCGAATGATGAATATTTTTAAACTGCATCTGTATTTTCACTACAACTAGAGATTCATGTAGTTAATGCAGAGAGATGTCCGAGCAACGTTTTCACTGCTGCTAAAGGTGAATAATATTGCAAAAGCACGCTTAAGTGGAATAAAATCCAAAGAGTCTACTGTTGAAACTGAAAATGGTACTTTACATAAATGCAAATCTCAACACACTTGCAGGAGCTTAGCAAGGAAAGCAAAGAAATAAATTTAATACTTAGTCTGGTTGTTAAACAGTAACGACTCTAGAATTGCTCCCATCTGTAGAAATTTGAATTGATCATTCTCTTTGCTGTTAATCGTTATGAAAACTATCATAAGTTTTTAGTCAGAGTGTCTGTTTTTTGTTGTTGGTTTTATAGTGCAATTTTCGTCTTCATTCCAATGCAAACACACCGTGCAAAGAGCTCGGTCTAATTTATTGTGGGTCGTAGTTCGAATCCAAATCAATACTTTTAGCAATGGTCAACTTTCTGGTTACTTATCCAACCATGCACCAAACCAAACAACAGAAAATGCTATTTAAATTGGTTTAACGAAACATAAAGGAAATCTGAACTTTGTCTACTTTTTCAGGTTCATTTATTTCACAATGGTTAAAGAAAAGTTCAGTGTTGGTTTTTGTCAGTAATAAATAAGTTTCAAAAAAAATATTAAACATTACACACATTGATTATCAAAAACTGACCATTTTTAGTTTGTAAAGTTATATTCACCATTGAACACCACTTCAGACTGAACAACTAAGTCAACATGTCACATAGCATTATTGGAAAAATTATAATTTCAAATTTAGCCTTTCTCCCTTTTCACGGTGTCGATTATTTGCCTTTTTTGTTCTAATTTGTAGCCGATGAACCTAACGCTATCATAGTTTCACGGGCATTCACGAAGATTATACGTATTTATTGTCATTTGAAATAAGTAGATACCAAAGATATATTTTGGTTTTTACTTCTCGGCTAGCCCAGCCCAACGCTATAATGTCAAAAGGTCTGATTTGAATAACGCAAATCGACAGTTCTGTCTTGCCAGCAAATGTATACCGTGAAGCGCGGGTTTAAGATTTACGAGTCGCTTGTTAAATTATGACCAGTGTGATAGGTAAAGCGTTGCCTAGTAATGGATTGTAGTTTTGTTTATGTCCTCCTGAAAGAGGTTCACGGCGTCGTGGTTATCGTCCGGAGAAGCCATGACATTGGTGGAAGCCATCGTGCGTTGACTACGGCCATGCCATGATCACAGCACACTTCATTATAAGGCACACACGCCGCACGAATGAAAGGCAGGTAGGAGTGCCAAGGAGAGCGAAGAATTGAAGAGACGAGGTATTAGATTTAAATATTGTTTTTCCATGTTTGTGCTGGACCTGAAGAGGCTGACTATGGCTAAATGTAAAAAAGCGAGTGGAATTAAAAACATGCGAAGGAAACCAGATACATTTTCATGATTTATGCGTGCTGGCATCCGTTACTATGTGGGTCGCCGGAGAAGGAATATTGAAAACGAAATCTTTGCTTTATTAAAAATCAAAGAAGAGCCTTGATAAAACAACCACAAAATTTTTTATTTCAGGTTTTCTCTTGAAACAACCCCAGCGCGATTTGTCATTCACATTGGGATCATATCGTGTTTCGATGTACCCTGGTATATAAGTTTTATGGTTCAATTTGAACGTAACTTTTAATCGTAAGTTGTTGTTCAAGCAGCAGATTTTCTTGTGTTCCTTGTATTGCAGTGTATATGGCTTAATAATGTGCAAAATACTATCATTTGATAAAAATAATTGATGAAAAATATATCAATTTAAAAACAATTAAAAAAGATCCAATTGAATCTTTCGTCTGATCTCACAGATACAATAGTGTGAAACGAATGGTGCTTCAAAGTACCATAAATTAAGGTTTGGATATCTTATGTTCCGAAGAAAACACATAAACCAAATGCTAATGCAAGAAAGACCGCTTTTGAATCCCAAAGTAATTGCGATTAACATTAAACACCTTAACAAATAGCCAAGAAATAAATAGTTGCCTCAGATTAGCAGCTACTTTTTCGGTCTTTGTGGTAATGAAAACGACCTCATGACTCGGTTGCTACGCATATAATGTGCTGAATAATTTGATAATTGAATATTAATTAATTAAAATAATACGATAATGTGGTTGATCAGCCCAAGTGGACATAAAACTTTAGATGCAATGTCGTGAGGGATAATGGTGACCACACCAGCAACGCAGAAGTTCCTCCATCGACGGGTGAAAAAGTGTGATAAAAAGCACACAGGTGCTCAATGCTTACAGGCGCCTTAAATCTGTGTAATTGGTTTCAGTTATGTTGTCCCAGTGGTTTAGTTATGGACGGTGTTCTTTGGGCTAGTGAAATTCTGACTGGTACAACACCATAAATCAAATCTCAAAATACGCAAGTACTTTTGGGAACCTTCTCGCTCTCTTGCTGGTTGCACAGTGGCACCGTTTAACATATTTGGGGCATTCGTATCCGGGGAGTTATAATTATTCGAGTATGCCTGGTCACAAGTTCGGTAACGCCACTCCAACGATACGCATATGACGTGAGATTGTTCCAGTTTTGAAAGTATATTGTGAGGAGGAGCTGGGTAAAGCAATTAGCAGCACAGTGCGTTTGACGGGGACAATAGTAATAAATATAGAACCACATAAGCCGTCCACGGCAAATAAATTATATATTTGAAGCAAATTTGCCAGCTTGGCAAAAAGATGTAGAACAATAAGAATTTCTTTTAATTTTTCTAATTCAAATTTTCAGTTATTTTAAAACATTCAAATACCATAGCTTATTCCGAGTTTTGATAATTGGAATAAAAGATTACTTTTTGTGAATTGACAAAACTCCCTTCACTAACAAGATTATGATTTGTGCAGTACTGTTGGAGCTATTGTGAAAGGCTTCTAACGCGTGAATAATCAATGGACACAACACAAACTTGCAATTTCAAACAGCATGACATAAAATACTATCTACGCATACGTAGTGGGAGTAACACAAATCGTTGTGTCGCATCTAATGGATTGTATTTACATAACGAATTCGTTTCGCTATTTGCGTTTCACGAAGAATCCAATCAGAACATAAATTATGTGAAATGAACAACGGAAATAATGAAATAAACCCCTCTCTGCGTATGTACAAAGCTACGATGTAACATTTGGGGTTATAAAATGACATTACCAAGAGTAGCCTAGTCACGATCTGAAGAAGCATAGCAAAGTAAACAGGCTGTACGAAAATAATGTGTTGAATGGAAAAATGTATACAATGATAAAGAAGGGTGAACTGGCCTTTGTCATAAGATAGTTTGTCAAATACACTTCTCTGCATAGTGAAGAAAGCGTATTTGCTAAGCTGTTTGAAACTTTCTATGGAACTGTTTTTGTCACCTTGAACGGTAGGAAATATTAAATTTATGTGTTTATTTTGTTCATACTGCTATTTAGTAAAGCCGCCATTCGTGCCGTCGTTAATAAACAAAAACATGGATCAATATCTAATACGGAGAATAGAAACTGGTTGGATTGGAACCGTATACATTATAGATGATGCCAAGTTACGTAATGGTTAAAAGTGTTGTCTGTACTTTAAGCTTCATCACATCTGATCTGGCATTTAATATTATAAGTTAACTCATTTTCAATCTTTGTTGATATTCAGTGTTTGTGCGTCTGTATCAAATGTAGCATTAACATTATCTACTTAAACAACAACAAATTCTTTACTTCATATCAAATATCGAGCAATATTGGTTTACTAATTGTATTAATTACTAAAAAATTAAATGAAATGAGTTTTAAGCAAACCCAAAAGGGAGTGTATATGGTGCACACAACAGGACGAGCTACAAAATCCTATTCTGGAGAAAAATGCCCCGGCCGTTTCCACGAAAGAAAGAAAGTAAACAGTGTTGCTCTTTCTACTGAACAACACATAAATAATATATATTTTTAATTGGACGCATGCGCAGTTGTACATCGTGGCAGTGTCATGGAAGAAAATGTTCCGTTATGGTGTTCCATTGATAAACATTATTTTCAAACATTTAGGAGTAGAAACGATGTTTAATACAGTTATGTTAATAAACTATAAGAACATTGTGCAATTTCTACATAGTTATTGCAAATTTTTGTTTTCATATTCCACTTAGCAAGGCTTGGCCCCAGTCAATTAGCAATAATGCGTTAGATGCTAAGTACTGGTTAAATAAAAAAAAACAAATAGAGTGTTATCATATTGATAAATTAAAAGATGCCCGTCAAAACTTCAGTCCAGCTAAAACTAAGAGATATGAAACGAACTTTTTAATCACTGTTTTACGTTTGAGATAGCTTATAAATTTACGATGGAATCAAGATCATGCACCCAAAGGCAGAACAAAACAAAACAACAAATATGAGACACATGGGGCGAAGAAACCGCAAATTGAAATAACGACCACAAAGTCTTTGTAAAATTCTAACTAACCCAGAGCAATAAAACAGACCCGAAATTGTATATTATTATCCATTATATTGACTTTTATTGACCTTAAAATTACCATAAAAGCAAACGTAAAGCAACACAGCATGAACAACCCAACTGTGATAATATACACTCTGAATGTACGTTGCACACACACAATACAGGATCTCGAGAGTCTTCTGATTGAGTAAAGCCGCTTCTTTGATTGATGCATACCGTCGTTTCATCGAATGTTTATTTTTCCGTTTATAGCTTTTCAGGTGATTGTTTCGTGTTTTGGGAAACCGAAAGAATGAAATCAAGTAGCTACTCATTGAAGGCAACAATGATAATGCGATAACAATCAATCAGAAAATAATCTTGTTCAAACTCATTCAACTCGAACAATTCAACAAAAGGTAAAAATTTGAATTATGAAATTTAATAAAAAAAAAGATAGGATTGTTCATGTTTGCACCAAACCGTATGGTTATTGTTACAATAAAAACAAAGTTTAATTAGGAATTGAATAATACAGGTTTAAATAAAATGTACTATCATCGACCTAAAACACCTTACGCGAGAAGGACGATACCAGATACCGACGGCCTGAATTGTAATATTGTATTCAGAACGTTTTCTTTTTTCGAAAGACACAAAGATTTATAACCCCAATAGTGTTATTTAATTACAGATCATTACCCATTTCTGGTGGAAGGCTCTTCCCTTCGCTTCGTTAATATCACTGAAAACGAAATAGGTTGTAATTTTCTTTCACATTCTAATCACAGTGCTGTTTATAGTGAGTTGTGAAATATCCCCCTATTTCGAATCAGTTAAAATTTGAGGATCCATTTTCTTGTAACATTTCGCACACAAACCCCTGGGTGAAGTGAATTATAATGGTTGATTTTCGTTTGAGGTGGAAAAGTTTTCGCTTTGTAGTTCGAGAATTAGGAACTTATTGGTAGCGGATGAAAAAACGAGAATAACAATTTCATTGAACGCAGTGAATGTAAAAGCTAACATCCATCTTTATATTACGTGCGCCGAAAACCAAGTTAAACGAAAGTAGTACAGTTTAACATAAGTGGCTTTCATGGTAAGCTGTCCGTCATTATCTTTGGAAACACTTATCAGTGCTTGATAACAACACATAATCAGCCATAATATGAGAGCTGACCGTTGCACACGTGGCATTTCCAAGATTGGATGCATTCAATTTAGCTTTGTCGCTAAAAGAAAATTGTAAATAATTGTGCAATCATGTAGTATTGGCGATCGATGCTGATTGATGATAGTGGCCGATTATCTGGAGGTAACGCAACAGAAACCGACACAAAATTGTTCTTACCGTTCTTTGCATGTTCACTTTATTACTGTAGCGTAAAATAATGGTACACAAAACATATTTTCAATAAATATGTAGCTTACACCGCAAAGTAATACGTTATCTAAATGCACTAAACATGGCTTACAACAACACCTCGAACGAGCACTCGATTATCACTGGGATCATGAACTGAACATAAGATTCTGCTGTCCGTACTTATTTTCTTGCACTTTTGAAAACTGATACATCACAGTAAATGCTTGCAAAGCATGTCCGTCCAGTGATACTTGTGTGAGTACTGTCATACTTGTTTCGTCACTGTAAAACCTTGTGGATGCCACTGGGCAATGACAAAATTTTGAATAAATGGTTGTTGTGAAGTTGAATAGTGTGCAATATAAAGTGTGACATACGTCAATACCACAATAAAAACATATTTTGTCATTCAGTACGAACATTATAATGCACACCCTACAGGGGTAAAGCGAAGGAAGAAACGAAACAAAACGAAGCAAAACGCAGTGTCCTTCAAAACCAAAAAACGTAACTCAAAATTCAAGAATACACAACGCAAGTAAGCACAAAAAGTATGTTTCTCTAACCCTTCAAAGTATCGTAGGTTACACATGCTCCAAGGTTCAGACCACGGGTGGGACTGCCTAAGACGCTGCAAATGCCTTGCAGAACGATGCCAGCATTAGGCAAGTTGTAAGAGGTTTTAGGCCGTGAGTTCACGTAGAATGTTGATAGGGTAGTTATAAATCTTCGCTACGCCTGATCCGTAACTGCCACAGCCTTTGCAATTTTTTATGCGCTTTGTGTTTTTTATCATAAAAAATCGCTCAAAATAAAATACCAAACAGGATGGCCATAAATACAAGGACATCGCACAGTTGATCGTGCCGAAGAAATGGAAAGAATTGTCAAAGGATACGGACAGCAAAAACAAAGCGGAGCTAACTGAAAAGAAGTTGTCGAATAGTTTCATTTTCTGCCTGCGACCCGCTCATGGAGGAACCCTTCCTTTATGTTCGTCTATCTTCAGACAGAAGCTGTGTCGGTCATGTGTCCTTGAACGTTAATCACACAAGTGTGAGCTATTGTCAGATTCTCGGATGGCAATTCAGTAAAGTATTGCTCCACAGTTGAATAGTTTGATTACAGGCCATTCTGAGAAACCCTGCAAAAGCTAAATTATTCTTAAAACATTACGGATTACGGTCGATACCTATACATACAATTTAAATCAAAAGTGAGTTAAACTAATACAATAGTCCGATTTTCCTTCCAAGTCTTCCTTGTTTGTATTCCTGTTCAAGCTTTTATTTTACAATTGTTCAAAGTTTTAGTAATCATTGTTTAGCTTATAAGGCAGATTTTTGAATAGATGTTAAAGATTATGTGAGTTGTCGATAGAATTAATACAAACAAAAACATATCTATTCGTTTCTAATTCTGAGTTAGATGCAGAAACTTTGATCCTTTTCAGCAACGAGTTAAGGGTTTAATTAGGATGATTATTACCATAAATAATCTGCGAACACTTCGTCTATTGTGTAATCATATACTACAACTGCTAACTGTCTTGTCGTTTCTTCAAATGTTTCTTCTTTTGATAGGCAATTGCACTGTTCAGGATTTGTTAATGATTCATTTGATATCCAATACACGACGTACGATGCGTTAGATTGAAGTACATTATAATGAAAAATGCTTGTAATCGGACTGACATGATTAATATTCATAGTTCAATAGCCGGTCTGTCGTCCATGTCTATTCTAGGTGGGGTTTAATCGATTTGGTTACTATGAGAACTGAAAAGTAACGTAACATAATAAAGCATGACTACAAATTCAGCTATCTTCGATAAAATAAAATCAAAAAAAGGTTGTAAGTGCAGATGACATTTTGAAGGAATTTAGCGTTAGGTATCCTTATTACAATCGGTTGAATAATGGAACAATGATTTTGAAAATAAATATTTCAAATAGATTTTGAAAATATTTTTCACAGTGACTGTTTCTATTTCGATTAATTAAATTTTTGAAATGACTATTACATCAATTCCAAACCAAGATGCCATACCTAAAGCATTTAAGTGACTTTGCAATACATAAATACATACCTTGCGTTTTTCAAGCGCCGATTTTTTCCAAATAATATCACAGTAGTCGTTTTCAAATAAATACATTCCGTGGGACAACTAAGGCACTAACTTTACATGTTTCCACTGGACGGTAGTGCTCAACCTGAAAAAAAATAAACAAAACGTAAGTCATTGTTGACAATCTCTATTGACATACGGCAAGGAAATTTAAATTTAAAAATCAAACATCGAAAAGATTGGAATGAAGTCAATTTAACAAGTATTATAAAGTAAAGTATAGTAAAAATCTTGTATCTCACTGATATCTTACTTATAAATGATTTACTAAAATGGATTCCATTATTGTCGTATAATATTATGAATTAGAAACTCTGCAAACAAATAGTTCTTACGGACATTATTACGATTTTCAACACATCGCAAACTATCGCGATATATACATTTTCCCCATATGCATTTCCGCTAAATTTGCCTTTTTCCTTAACTTCTTTGTGTCCGATAAAATAGGATTCGTTGCCGCAATGACATGATTCAACGTCATGGTAAAGCTCTCTAGAGTATCGTGGCGTATGTGCTACTTCAAAAAGGGGTTCTGGTGACAGTATCCATTTCAGAACATACTACCACATTAAGCCAAAGAGATACATCCGAAAGGTCTGGTAAACCATTTTAATCCACGGGTGGGTGGCTTTGATCTATGCTGATAATCTACCACTTTTAATGGGACGAACATTAATATGTTTGTATAACTTTTCATTAAATCTGTTCGTAAATCCCTGGCCACTGCAAGCGAATTTCCAGCGAGGACACCACCAGGCACATATCAGTAGCATAGTGGACGGTCCAGCTTAAAATCGAACCAGGCCAGGCACCCTAAACGGAAATGCGCCTGGATCCAGTGCTGCTCCTTTGCAAAGGAGTGGCCGAATGGTTAGCTAGGATATGAGACTCTCACCCTGGCTTCGTTTGAACAGGCTTTGTTTGAATACACCCATCTTCCTCTTCCAGAGTGGTGCTATTCCGAATTGTCTGTTAGCGAGAAAATAATACACTGATAATGAGACATTTTAATGACCCGTAGATAGAAACGTGGCACTGATGTATGCTGCAACGACGCTCTCCTGACGTGGATAAGCAAGAGAGCCTGCTGAACGAAGGATGCAGAGAAAGATTATAGGGATTTTGCTTGACGCTCTTCTACTTACGTCTACATTGCTCCTGACACGGTCTCGATGCCTTTCAACTGTAATACGCTTACTGCGGTACTCGTACGGAATAAGATTTCGTAGGATCATTGTGACAAAAATTATGAATATATAGTGGACAATATCATTATATCGTACCACCTCTTTTGCAAAGAAGAACATAGCTTTTACGCAGAAGGATTCTGCAAAACAAATATATAGTTAACAAAATTTAGTTGCATTAGAAAAATACCGAACAATCTACGCATGAACGCACTTGAGATTTGAAATTTACAGTTCAAATAATTAGTATAATTTCGATTGTTTACTAATCATCACCTGTAACATTTTTAATAGTTTGTTGGTAAAAACAAGGTATAATTATAAAGTTTACAAAAAGGATTCAAAAGCTGCTAAATCCAACAATCTAATGCTAGACCCAGTAACAAGATTGCGGTACAATATCAAAACAGCATAATTTTTTTTTTATTTTAAACAGCAAAGCGAGCATTGTCTTTGTTAATAGATAATAACATTCAGTAAATATGCATATCAAACTGCGTCAGCAGTTGAAATCGTAGACACAACGAGACTTTAGTATTTTTAATTCATTGTTATTATTTTCTATAATCAATGTGCGGTTTCCAACCGATAAGTTTGAATAATTATTTGTATAAGTTAACAACAAAACAGTGCATAAAAACGTTCCATATAATATATACCTACGGGTTCACGATAGAACAACACATTTTCATCACCAGCGTGGCGCAGTCAATTGTTTGGAATGAGTAAAATGGAAAAGATAATAACCATATTTTATGTGTTATCTATTTTTACGACCAACGAAATCCAATTCCAATTTTAATGCGTTTGCCATCCATCTAGTGTTTACGTTTATCTCACAACCCTCTTTGTGTAGTGTGGTTAATTTCACTGGATGAATGAGATGCATAGCTTAATGTAGTTACACGCATGGTCTGACTATCCACATACAATGAGCATGCTCAATATCAACATTAAATAACAAACACAAAACTCTTACTAACTGCAAACTCACGAGAGTACTGGATGAACACATTTTGATTCATGGTCCGTTGCACGGTGTGTCATTTGTTCGTCCTACTGTATGATTGTTTTACAACCGAACTATATTATTTTTTTCAGATCAATTCAGATCAATAGCGGTTGCATATATTTAAAGTTATTCAACTTTCCCCATGAGCCCTCAAAACATTTGCAAGTCAACCAGTTGAAAGATGAAAATCGATATAATTTGGCATCAAACGTGGGTTTTTAATGCTTTTTAGGGCATGATTTTTTGTACTTTTTTGCTTATAAATTTACGTAAACGATGATCTAGCCGTAGCAAACGCAGCCTGGAGTTTAACGGTTATTGTTTAATATGCACCACCATTAGCTATAAAATTTGGTGATGGCTTATTTTGCACAGTTTGCCGCAGGCTAAGGCAATGATGTGAAAAAAAACCGCATGTACATCCGCATCCGCAATTGATGCATCAGTTATTGCTTGTTTTTTAAAACAATATTTTATTTTTTAAACGAAAGCCACTTTAACGGCACCGAAAGGGTGTAATTTTCTGTTAAGATTCCATATGCATGTCGATATTATCATTCCATTTATAACTTCTTTAGAGCATAAATTACCGATTTTCTGCATAATACGGCGGTACAATTATGGCCGTTTACTGGGGAATGTGTGAAATTGACAGCGATTAGACTCACTAATCGATTTGAAACTTGAACTGGAATGAAGAATTAACCAGAAACAAAAATAAAGAAAACATTTAAACAAAAAAAACATGATTTGCAAGCAGCGATAGTCTAATGAAGACCATTCGATTTACTCTTGAATACTCTTGAAACATGACAGCATTTGTAATTGGTAAAAATGCTATATCATATTATAAGTATAATATAGAATACGTATAATATGTAAAATATTGTAACCATAAGAAAGATTATTTATTTTTAATTATCTATTGCGGTGCGCGGCCCGGTGGTGTATTGGTAGCGGAACCGGTCTTCACACGACAGGACCGAGGAAAAATCCCATTCGGCCTTGTCATTCTAATGAGAATAAACGAAATCATGCTGGCTCTTTACCTAATTATAAAAAAATATACATATATGTTGAATAATGTAAGTATAGTAAAGTTCAATTGTTCATTAAATGATTAGTACCTTTTCGAACTTCGAAGCAGGAAAAGTGTACACAGTATCCTTCATTTTCTAATTCACATCGATAATACGTTACATATGGAATACAGGACAGAGAACAAAGGCAAAGGCAGAAAAAGTAATATTTTGATACCCATTTCTAGTCCTTCAAGTTATTTTTTTATTATTGGTGAGTATGCTTAATTTTAATTGTTGTTATTTAACATGAATGCCACCCAGACACTGCAACAAGCTTGATTCGTGAAAAAAATAATTATATATTTATTAAATAACACAATAATAGTTAACAATTACAACTATTATTACACAATAACAATTAAACAATAATATGTTAATTAGCAAATGAAACCGAAAAGTTTGTCTCTAATAACAAATGTCTTTCCAATTTCAATGTGGCTTTCCCTATAACTCAAACATCTAGAACTGCTTCAAGTACAAAGCGCATTTTTTATTCGCTTATAGTTATACTAAAAAAAATTAAAAATAATTTGGGTTATTACCAACTTTTTGCATATCAACGTTTTGTTGTTACCAAAAATAATAAAATATTAGTATTGTAAAGCATCTTAAAACGCAATTAAAAATATCTATAAGTGTAAGCAATTCATTGTATAATTCTGAATTGCAGACCATGAGCTTCGCTTTGAATTGTTTTTGCACCGACGGGTTTTTTACAAAATCAACTTAACCGTAAAAGAAATGCAAGCAGATGCGTGATTTTGAAATCTATTTTCAATTGACTTTAAAGTTAAAAGTTTTCTTAATCTGTGTTAAACTGTGTTATTAAACTGATTGTTTATTGAATTTTGACTAATACCAAATTTTGATAACTTGGTTAGTACACGAACAAACACTTTAAACATATGAAAGAAAGAAGGACTACGTAAGTTTTAATAGCTCGGATGTCGTTGTAGCTCATCTAACTTATTTTTCGGTTTACATAAAATAAATAAGGAATACATAAATGATTTGGTCGTGCTTTCCTAAAATGTAAAATATGCTTAATTTGTTATTTATCTTCTTCTATCCTCTTAGCCATATTTACAACCATGTTAGAATTGGGTGTGGCAAACAAGTTCGAGAAACGTTGCTTTCGTCTTCCCATCAACGTTCTAGAATTGTTAATGTTTTTTTCTTTCACCATTTTGTGTGTTTGTCTACGTTTTCAACTATGCATGCGAAAATTCCACCAAATGGAGGAATGTTAAACAGCCATGCGACTATTATTTTCACCCAATTACATGTTATAATATGCTGTTTGGCATGAGCAACACTAACGCCGGAGAGATAAATAAATGCAGCCAAGCGTTATGACAAGTCGCATGGTTCATTTGCCGCAGACTTTCCTTTTTGCTTCGATAGTTGGTTTCGACATTCCGCAATTGATGCTTTGGGCGCACGTAGAAATAATTGCATGTAAACTAGAAAATAATTGGCTAGTGTGTACTGCACAGTTTGAAAGCTGAAAAATTAACAATATTCAGCAAAGAATCTTACGACAATTTACTTTTCCGTTCAGAATGCGCAAGGCTTTTCCTAAGGACTGCAACTTTGCTGTAATGAGAGCTACCGTTCTTTCAACAAGCAAATGGCTGTAAAATCATATTTAATTAGTTGGATAGTTTTGAGCATCGCCTTTACTTCATACTTTACTTTTCGCACTGCTATACAAGGTCTGTTCAAGTCTGGCAGTGTCGTACCAATTTTCCAGTCTGGTTAGCATTCTACAGTTTCTCTCTTATACTTTACTCGTGCACTTCATGCCCGTCCTATGCCCGTACCTTTACCACCCGTTTGACAGTCACCCACGTTTCATGAGCAAATGAGTCCCCCAAGAATGCTGCACAGCAGTTTTAAGATGATGGTGAGGCGCATTGGGAGAAATTAAAATATGACCGCAATCAACCTATCTTGTCCTGAATTTATTGCATTTAATCTTATATTTATGGAATTGTGAGAAAAGAAAACGAAATCATTAATGAAGCTATAAATAAACAATCTATCTTGCATTTGGTTAGCTTGCCAATCCGCCTTTGCCTCGCATTGGCTTCGTATTAAAAACAAGCTTGGCCCAACTGGACAAAGCTCGCACGTTATGCGTTGAGTTGCTCGCGAAGGAAGCAGCTAAGAGATACTTGAGTAAAACCATGTCCGTAGTAGCAATGGGTGTTGGTTGTAGGTTTTCTTCTTTTTTTGTTATAAGTGAGGATATAGAAGCCCAAGTCCTCAAAAGGCAAAGCGACGCTTTACGAGGACCAAAAGTGTGGAATGAAATTAACTACCTTAATGGAGTCATATACATAAAAATAAATCTAAGCTTGTGGCTACGAGCTGCTAAGCTCACGATCAAATAGGGGACGGTATACCATTATAGTTGCTATGTTTTGAATCAATACCTTTGTTCTCAAACCAGTACCTGTTTCCGGGAATTTGTGAAGTTTTCAAGGCAGAAGCATCGAACAGTTTATTTTTTTACTTTAAAAAGTCTGATTAAGCGGTAACTTTTTTAAAACAATATTATCGGATTTTGGAAAATATTGCAGTTGCTCGCCAATACCAATAACGCTCACTTGCTGCATTCAGTTTATGTACTAAACAAGAAATTATCATTTTCATCAATCATATAGAAACCAACCCGTACTCAATCCAAGTAGGCCAAGACCAGGATCTGGAAACGGGGAACAAATCTAGAATACATACACTTCTGTAGGTATGGCTGAGTAAGTCTAAACGAAAAATTGAGCAAATTAACCCAAATTTCAACCTGCTTTCGGATATAAATCAGCGTGGTATTATAAATTACCATTTTTGTTCAATAATTGTACTGATAAGTTTCTTATGCGTGCTAAAAAGTATATAACCAAGGTTTCCATGGCTCACCTTTTCACGATCCGAAGGTTACATGTAATAATTATTGCTGTGTCATAAAGCAAAAAAACACGTTATCATTTGAAACCGAAGCACAGTGCGGCTTAACCAAGAAAAATAATTACGAAAACGAGATTGTAGTAGGTGCTTTTTAGTGTGCACCTGAGCAGTTAAAAAATGTCCTCCATGGCGAAATGTAGTTCTGAGGACGTTTGTGACCTTGTGGAATGTACCTGCTTTAAAAAATTCAAAAATATGAACCATCATAAATGAGAATGTCGCCGATGTGGGTACAGAAAAGAAATTTGGCTTACGTACAGTACATCTACGCTACTTTTTTCTTGTAGGCTTTTCCATTTTTCAGCACGTCGTGTTTACAGTCACAGGAAACCAATCATTATGGAGGTCGTATTTTCGATGGTCGCAGTTCGTCATCCTTGGTCCAATATGATCTTGTAATTAAATGAAATTCATGCTGAGATGCATGAATGCGTTTTTTAAATGTTCCTATTGAAGCCTTCAAAGGAAAGATGTTCCATTTTGATCGTTGATAGGCTTTTTAAGGCATGGAAATACTTCAAAGTCATAAGAGATAGTACTCGCCAAAATTGTAAGATATGTGAATCTATTTCGATTATTTTCATGTCAAAGTATGTACGAGGCTGCTGATAGAACACGTACCTGCATGTGCAGTCTCTGATACGGTCCATATATGATTCAGTATAGGTCTTTTCACGTGAAAGACTTCCACCTCTGTCGTTACATCACAACCGCTGAAACATGTTTTATGATAATGTTGTGACATATGAACGTCGAAATTCGAAATATTCTTTAAATTTATTTAAATTAAACCTAAAACAAATTATTTCAACTAATTTGAATAGGTGAAGAAATTATTGGATTTTTTAATTTTTTCGTTGAACATTTTGAACGGGTTTTGCATACGCTTAGCTCGAGGTTGTTTGTTTGTTTTGTACTGTGGTAATGTGTTATGTATTTGTTTGCTTTGCTGTACTATCGATCAGAGTTTGCGAGCAAGCGAGAGTTTGGCTTGCAATGTTTTGAATATCTCAATTATAAAGAAATATAAATCTTCATAATTAATAAGCCATAGTTATTCATTGATTGTTTAGAAAATTCATTCGGCAAAACAAATTGTTGTTTAAAAATTGTTTCTAATTTTTTAACGATACAGAACAGAAAACAGGAGCCCAAAGGTACATATGATTGTGGGCTCTGGTGAAACAACATATTCTTACCAAAGTCCGCAAGTACTTCCTACTCGAACCAGCCCTTCGGCGGCTTATAGTTAATAGACTTCAGGATGCAAAAGCCGCCGTGGAGTCGTCTACTCTTAAATCTGCAATCTCAAAACATAGTTTTTTACTACAAAGTGTCCTGGGCTCAAAGGTTCACATTCTACTTGTTGGTAACCAATAAAATACCCCACAGTCTAGTTACACAGGTAAAGAACTCTGCCTGCCCAGTATACTCCAGAGCAATCGTTCCAGACTAAATTTACCTGTTTAAAGAAACATTAGAACAACTAAGAGCATTCTTATCCCATTCTTCATGCGTTCTTCAAAGCAATTATGTTGTGATTGATTTAACAATCTTTAACCAAATTAACCAAACCTCGTACCACCATTGCTTTGATGAATTACTTTTTTAAAGGTAGGTAGAATGTTTTCTTTAAATAATTTTATAAAACCCAAACTTGGTAAATATTTCCAATCATAATGGTATGAACCAACCATGATTATTAAGTTTACAATTAAACCAAAAATGAAAACAAAATCTGCTAACATTACTGTTCTCGTTCAGATTAACATTCGGACAAATGAAATAGACACATGTCAGTACTTTTTATTGCATTCGTTTAGCTTCCTGCGTTTAAACAAAAACATTAATATCATGAAAGTATTGCATTTTGTGTACGATTGGCAGTGCCACAAAGCAACCCTAGCTACCTACCATAAGAGTAAAATCAGTTAATTAACCTCTTGACCTGAAAGCTCACGGCAATTTCTGAAGATACGCTTGACCAAGCTTTCTAAAGGAAGACTGCCGCGCAGAAATATGCAAAACGAAGGATATATTTTTCCTTTCTGCACGTGAGTAAAATGTGAAATGAAAAAACAGATTAACTAATAAACATTAAGAATGCGTACAGTAATGTCAGCAGGCTGAAGCCCAATCAAGAAAGAACGAGAAAAGCAGAAGAAGAAAACAATTCCATATGTACCATTGCAGCCTATACCCTTGCCATCGGCCCTGTCATAGACCGGTGTATCCAAAACCTGGCAAGCGAGCATCGTTTTCTGCATAACAGGTATGAATAACAAATGCAAGACACAGCAACGGAAAGCTGAAGAATTGTTGCGCGAAAAGATACAAGAACAAAGAATTTTCCGAAAGAAACTGTAAGGTAGGGGAACAAAAATGGCCACCGTTGAAGGAATTGACAAAGCTGACTCGAATGTGGACGTCCTGAATTTTAACGTACTCTCCAAGATGAAGCCATCGCGTTAGTGTTTGCTACTTACCTCATGCAACGGTCTTAACGTAGCCGAGCACAACACAACGCCAACTCAATTCGATCGCAGCGATGCAAAAGAAGTTGTTGTGAGAATTTATGAAAATTTTATTTTACTCGCATCTGCAGGTTTCGGCATTTGCCATCTTGTAGACCTTGGGGGGCCATTAAATTAATAAATCTTCCAACTTTGTCCGATTGTGCTTCTTCTCCCCTTCGTTTTTACTTGAACCAAATCGAATTCCACGGTCTCCATTTCCGTAGTGCTCTTCTAGCCAATTTCTTGCCTGCCTGAACCGAATCGCAATCGATTCGTATGGCATGCTCAAGGGGGCACCCGAAAAGGCACCGCATCGTCAGGAAATGTTTCAGGCAGCCTCGTGAAATATCTCAGTACAATGAAAGGACAAAAACATAAGCCTAACGATGGCGGCAAACAGGAGGATGAAGCGAAAAAATGAGCACATTATGAAGATGTACAACGGTTACGTGCGTCGATAGGTTTAGCCACCAACAGTGGACTTGGCATAAAAAGCGAGAGCCATTCTATAGCACAAACTGTTTGTGTCCCAGCACTTAAAAAGCTTTCTCCACATTATGTCGACGGTTAGAATTTATAATTTTGAATAACACAATATCTCTCTCAACAAGAAACACATTGTACAAACAACGTCTGTCAGGCTTAGTTCTGAGCAAAGAAACGTTTAAAACGCGATATTCTACTCATACACATGCCATAATGGCAAAACATTTGATAACACCGTACTCGTACTGTCGAAATAAACAGTATTGAAACTTCATTCCATTTTTAACCATAACATACTACGAAACAAACCAGTTTTATAGCACGTGTACTGCATGAAGTATCTACAAAACAATCCTATAGTGGTTTTATATCGTTTGCTATTTTGAATGGTGAAATGGTTGGTGTATATTCTTGCAAATGCGTGCGTTTCTACTGCACGTGCTAGTGGAATAGAAATTGTATCCGCTGCCAAACGATTCACCAGGGGAAAACAGTGGTCGATGTTGATCAGCCAAATGAGGAAAAAACGGCAGCACAATGTAGAGGTAAATAGGGACGAATGAGGCGATTGAGGGAGGCGGAGAATTTATCGCCTTAATAGCCTGCTATATCTCTTTTTTATGTTTATAAGAAAAAGAAACATTTTAATGGGAAAAGATCCTATGGCAGCGGGTGCCTTAGGGAAAAGCGAAAAACTTTTCAAACACTCCTCTTGTGTTAAGACACGGTCGACGATCAATAAGGATAACGACACGAACGGCTGGCAAGCAGCGCAGGATTTTGCGTTTCTACTATCGCCATTTTTGAGAAACATTCATCGGTACGGTGGAAAGCGAACTGCCACCAACGTTATCAACTTTCCATCCTTTCCTTGTATAATGGGAGCAGCATGTGACTTCCAGAAGTTGGATTTTCGCGTGGAAAAATAACACTACAGCTTGACTTTATTCCCGCAACGTGCTTGGCTCGCGTGAAATGAGGATTGAAATTTTGCTACAAAATATCATTCTGGCAACATAGCGCCACTTACGCGTCCCATCGCGAATGCAAGACAATGTCCTGTCTCGCTTTGACGCAGGAGTATTGTGTGTCGTTGTCGCAACCGCTGCAGTGTAAAATGAGAAGTACAGTACAGCCTGTCATACAAGCATATCCTTAATGGAAGAAACCCGAATTTGTTTCCTAAGCTGCCAAAGCTGCGCCGAAAGATTTTCTTAATAAAATGTTGTATGGTTAATTAATCAATAAGTTCTGATCATTTTCAAGATGCTACGTTTATTTCATACTGTACTGTAGAATGCTTCAACATGGAAACGGGAAAAATAGAACGGATTAAACGGGGATATTTTATAATTTCAAGTATAGTTTTTAACTCGAAAGAATTCACTATAACATGACATTAAAGCATATAACTATGTTAGTATTTTTTCCTACAAACGTATCAAATCTATGCAAATCAATAGTTCAAACCCTGCTTAGTGACGATGAAAAAAACTTATCAATACTTGTAGGTACAAATTAAAAAAAACCTGATTAAAATTGTAACGCTAATGTTAAAAGCATAAGTTCACAGCGTTGTGATTTGCTTAATTGATTTTATATTTTAATTATGTTCAAAAGAAAAACGTACAACTATTAAAATTGTTTGGGGCGAGCCGGTGGAGTACTGGTAGCTGTGCCGGTTTTTACACGACAGGGCTGGCCCAAAATCCGGACCAATACTCCATACGCAGGACTGACTATCCGGCTGTGGGTAAAAATAAAGGCACAGAAGTAGTAGTGTCGATTAAGAAAAAGATTGTTTGGCTCTTGTATGCATAGTTATTATTTAATTGTTGTCACAACTGTACATATTTCCTTCAAAGATCTATTTAAAGGATAACGATAAGTTTTAGTCCTTCTCAGCATTGAGAAGCTACTGCCAATATACTACATTATCATACTATCATATGATTTCCGAAAATGATTTTGAACATTACTTCCTTTTAAATAAAACTTTCAAAAGTTCTATCAGATACAAAACCGGAAATATTTTTTTCAATATTATTATATATTATAATAATATACATTATATATATTAAAATAGCACTAATATCCCCTAATACTAGCCCTCGACCGTCATAATGGAAATAAATAAAAAATAAATAAAAATAGCACTAATGCATAGTACTAGAAAAAGACATGTTTTCCACATTTCTCCTATTAAATTAAGTAACTAGTAATTAAAAACGAAATTATTATTCTTCACACCAAAGCCAGGACTGGCAAGAAGTTGAACAAAAAATATAAATCGATTTTCCAGTAAAAAGGTTAATTAAAACATGGTTTTATCAAAATACTTGTTTATACTGGAAAAAATAGTGGCTATACACTTAAATTTTCTACGATTATTTGATTTTATAGCTACACCACAAATAGTCAACATTTCAACCATCATCGTCTTAAGCCGTAAAGTCAACCAACACAGCCTTTATCCTAGTGGGTTTAAGAATGGTTCATACGTGCTACGTACTTTTGTTCCCTCTTGCCATATTTACATGCTATCCAATAGAACCAATAACCATAAACCATTACACATTGCACATATGCCTAAGTGCTCGTTAACTGGTATCTAATTTACTGTCATTCTAATTAAAACAACCGCAATATTATCAAAAATACGTGCCCCGAACCTATTCGCACACACCGCAAAAGGCACACGCAACGCATCCTTTCATGTTAAGGCAGGGAAACACAACATCCCAACGAGACCATTAAGGCGACATAAAAAATGCATCGTTGGTTCCATAAAGGTGTGCAAAACGACGTATGAAATTTGATTCATCCCAACAAAGCAAGCTTTGCATTTACGGTAGAAAATATCATTGAAATTCGAAATTTTGTAAATATATAACTTACAGAGCGCTTATACAGAGTAATTGTTCCAGTAGTTGTGCAATTAGTCAGCATGCAAACAATTTAAACTAAGTTGGAGACGTTTCAAAAGCGTTTGATATATCAACAAAACATGATAAAAAATGCGTCTCTCAACAACGATATTCACCATTAAAAATAGAGAGATCAATGAAAAAACACACTTTTTTGTTAATGTTCTTTACTACTTATAATGGTGGTATGGTTTCTATTGTGGTGGTATCGTTTACCAATAATGGTGCTATTTTTTTGTTTACCACTTCATTACTAACAATTACTAACAACCATATCACTTAGGTAATGATTTATATTCGTTCTCCATCTTCCATATGATCTGTGTGTACTTTATTCCAATCTTTGGAGGACAATTTGTTCCTGTACTGGAAGGAAACGGTGGACTGTTTCATTCCGTAAAACTTCTCCCGAACACTGTACGCCAGGCAGACTACTATTGTTTCTTCATTGAAGTTTTCTTTACAAATGCTACAGCACCCACTCTAGGAAAATGCCTGTTTTTGGTCCGTATAGTAGCACTATGGTCAAAATCAACTACCAAAAATTATGAAATTACAGTGAAACACCGCATATTTGCAAGATTTATAAAATTTAAGGGTATTCATGCTGACATCGAATGATTTTAATTATTTTCCTGTCATTTATAGCCTTAACAAAAAGATAACATTCTTTATGAAATCATAGGAAATTCTGCATAATGTTCTTCATGTTCAAAACATCAAATATTTGAGCCATTTTAACACAGAATAACACAGTTCGATTTTGTTTTAAACGATTCTAAGAAGAACATCTAAAAGAACATATCCTGTTTCTTATTTTTTGATTGAATTAAAGTTTTACTAGAAAAAAACAAACAGTTAGTTAGATACATTAAAATTTAATTTTAGTATTATGAGAATTATCTTAGTTAGATCATCGAGTAGGGATGGTATTTTATTTGTGTACCGCCACTATTGGTACACTTACTCGGTTACTAAAAAGCGGTTTGTGGAACAATTGTGGAATATTGCTTTTTTGACAATATTTGAAAACCCCTAATGCTTAGCTTGAAAAATATAATCCAACATTTTCGTCAATCTATTTTATTGCATTGCGTTAATAATTTAAATTAGGAACTGGTCCTTCCAAACATTTATATTTTGTCAATCTACGGTTTGTTGCCACATACACATAATAGATGTTCTTCTGTGATGGGTCCAAAGGAATACGGTTCTACCTCCATTTGTGCATTCTAAACATCTAACATGACAGTGTTATGCTTTTCATCAGCACCACGCAGGAGCAGCTCCAGTCATCTATTTCGTTGACATTCCCATTAATCAGCATATAATCTTTCAACAGTAACATATACAGTTATCTTCTACTTCTTTTGGCGTAACGACCTGCAAGGTCATGCCTATCAATTCTGGCTTACTAGCCTTATTGTACCAGTTAATGCTAAGGGAGAAAGGTCTGGATGGGATTTGTACCGGTTATGTCGTGTGGAATCAGAACCGCTGTCACATACAGACGGCCTTAGCGCTTAAATCTTAGAGTTATCCTGTTATCTTTACCCTGCAAACTGTTTAAAATTTCATCAAATCCGCGAGAGCCAACAACTTAAA
Organism: Anopheles moucheti; assembly: GCF_943734755.1. NCBI lineage: Eukaryota > Metazoa > Arthropoda > Insecta > Diptera > Culicidae > Anopheles > Anopheles moucheti. Next base: position 59,778,851 of record NC_069140.1, read on the forward strand.
CTAAAAATATGCTGTTGGTATCCGGACAAGTTTCTGTGTAGAAAATGCTGTGTATAATGCATCAACTAGCACGTTTCGTTCGCGTTAGGGTTATATTAACATACAAAAGTATAAGGAAAACTAAACCCATGCAATGCTCGTACATCGTAAACATCCTACCAAAGTCTGTAGATCTGGATTCGAAAAGCCATAAGAGCTATAGAATAATCTTTACTTTGTACGGTACTTCTAGACTGTTTTCGATATTTCCATGGTATCAGGTGATCTTATGTGAAGAGTGTACAAGCAAAAAATCTGAAGCTCTCCTAGACTGCGAACAATGAGTAATATTAGTGAATTATCCAGAAAGACGACCCATTACGGTTCAGCCGTTTGATAAAAATTGCTGAGCCACGGGTCGTTACTGTTTTGTGAAATGCAAGCGTTTGTAAAATATCTAACATGTTTCTATTGCTTATTCGAATTCACCGATTACTTCAAGTTTATCCATTAGGTACACAGTTACAGTTACAGAAATACAGTTATACAGTTATAGGGATTTAATCCGGATGACGTTTATCCCACATCCGTTTATACATCCGATTCAGTTAATCAAAACAGGAACCGTATCAAAACACCGAATACGTACTTGTTTAATTTAGTCAATACACAAGTTATTTCATTGTCGTGCAATTTTCATGTTCCTGCGCTAGTTTGGTAAATAGTAGAAAAGTTATTCTTTTCATACATTATTTTTATTGCATACGCGGATGGAAACTTTTCCGGCGAAGAAAATAATGGATGAAGCAAAAGACTTACAAAAGAACCCACCAAATTGGCGCGTAACAACAGTCCTTTGTTCGACGGTGTGCTCGTAATGAAGAAAGAAGGAAAATATAAGAATGAGTCACAATCTATGGTTATAAACCCGCTGTACCAGAGCGCATTGTTTACTTAAGAAAGTTTTCACTGGAAGGAAAAAAGAGCGTGATGGAAAATCAACTACCAACTGGAATGGGTGCCAGCTCGAAAGGCAAGCACACAGTGGACGTACAGCTTCCCAGCATGGAGTCCACGCCTGCGTTTTTTCCTAGACACACGCCATCTAGGCACCCGCATCAGGATCAAGCATCAGCAACGTCAGCAACACTGGTTGGTCCACGAGCCAAATCTTTATTCCCTATGGCCCTAAAGGTTTTCTCAATTCTCGCACAATTGAACCACCCCATCCTAATACCCCGCCTGGCATCATACTGAATAATAAAGTTTATTTTTGCTCCAAGGAAATTGCTGCGATAAATCTTTGAAATGGGGCAAGTCTTTTAATGAGGATAAATATTTCAGTTTCCTTTCTCCGCCGAACCATGTCCTTAATGGTTTCTTTGCTATCTTTGTGCTCGGTTGCACATTCTTCCAACCACGCCGACGCCACATAAAAGGACTCATTCGACTTGTGAAACGAAGAAGTTAACGAATCTTCGCCGCAGGCTGTGCCACTGAAAATGGCGTCAAGCGCAGAACTTGCCGTGGTGGTGGTAACATTTCGTACGCACAGCTTTTCGAAAAGATAACGCACAATGTTTGATAACGCGCAGGATGGACGCTTGCCAAGGGTGACGATATTGTGTATGTTCCTAATACTGATGGTAGGAAATGGTAATTTCCATAAGCTGAGGTATGTTTCCGACATTGGTTTTATTAATATTTAAATATACTATGCGATGAATTTTTCAACCGTGATGCCTATGGCTAAAGAGGGAAATATGTGCAAAAGAATAGTTCACATGTACAATTGTTGTGTTTTTGTAACAAAACACCGAAATTGAAATATCATATGATGCTAGCAGCATCTTAGAGTACTATTTTTTAAATATATTTTACAGATTTATATAGTGAACTAAACTGACAATTGTACACCTTTCAATGTCCAAGGCGGTCCAGAAGTGTTGTTGACGGTGTAACAGTTTTGATGTTGAACAATAGTTTTGAATCCACTTCACGTATGGATTAAATAATGGTTTGCCGAGAAAGATCACCCTTCAAACGTTCATCATTAAAACGATTCCATGTTTGATCTTAGCAACTCATATACGGCGTGGTCCGGTGGTGTATTGTTAGCGGTAACAGTCTTCACACGACATGACCGAGGGAAAATCCCATCCAGACAAAACTCCCGTAGCAAGTCGGTACGGCCTTGCCGTTCCAACGAAACAAAAAAACAACTCATGATGGATATCAACACGTTAATCCTATTGGTATGATATGCTGTTTTGTAAAAACAAATGTAACAATACATTTTTTTTTCTAACAGTACCGAAACACCGACACACACATATATACATATATTTATTTATTTATATATTAATATAAAAATAAAATTAAAAAAAATATAAAAATAAAAATATAAATATATTAAAAATGTAACAAGACGGCATTTGCAATATTTTACAATACTATACAACTATTTATTATTATACTAACAAAATGTGCCTCTTGCTCGATAAAATATTTATTGGATTTTAAACATCTTAATCTTGAATTTGACATTTCATGTACATAAAGTTTTTCGTTCGTTACATGACATCATCTGCAAAATATCATTCACAATCAAAGACAGCTGTGCATACATGTAAAAAAATTATTTACCTCTTTTGTATTTGTATTTTTGTAATTTGTATTTGTAGCAAACATACCAAAGGAAGTTAACATCTCCTAATAGTTTAATGACATTCATCGATGCATTAGAGCATTCAACATTTAAGCATTAATCCATCATGGAATTTCATCCACTTCTCAAAAAACACGTAAATATACCAAAGTTGTAGTACAGTTTCACATCTCTAGAATATCAGAACAATCTTATCTCCAGAATAATTTTGCCCTAGATGTATACATCAGCAGAATCGACCATTGTGCGCATTTCGAGATAATAGCGCCACCTTACTGTCGAAAGTTGAAGCTGTGGAATGAAATCAGAAATCTGTTCGAAATTCTTATTACACGAAGTGTAGACCAGTTGCATATTTCGTGTACATCACGCCAGTCTGTTTTCGTTAAATTACACTGTAACCAATATGTTACTTGTTGCATTCCGGGACACCATCACATAGCTACAATACACGAACGAATGTTACAGCCTATGGAAGAAAACTGCTCGAGTAGGTAAATTAACAGCACGCTGTCTGACTGGGATGCTATCACCTACAGGAATATTTTCAATACTATTTTAAACATTCAACATCGTTTTTGATGGTTTTCTAAAACAGTATAGTAAAATTCAACAACAATCAAACCCAATAATCCAAAAACTAACCCTATTAATGTTGTGAATAATAATAATACATATTAAAATACTTACTTTGTATTTGATTGTTATTTTGATTTTGAATTATTGTTGAACAAAATAGAAATAAATGAATTATTTTAATGAAATTCTATCCTTTCAAGTTCATGTTAATCATCATCTGCCTTCACCTGAATTCATGAACATTATGTACGGTTCGATTCTAGTGTACAGTTATAAAGCAATCAGGATTTCTAATTTCCAATCGCATAAGAACCCTGTATTAAAAATTTCGAACAGTTTTTGATCTCCTTTCACGCTTCTAAACTCGACTTCAAGATGGCGCTTTATAGATGTGAAAGCACACTGCGGGCTGGAATGCTGCAGAGTTTAAACAATTCTAAATGAACTTGTGCAAAGCTGCTTTAGACAGTACAAATAAACCGTGCCTGTAACAAGATTATGTTTGTTTTGTATTCTCCAAAAAATCACAACAATAAAAATTTGTAAAAATTAACATTAATGCTAACTTGTGCTTCCGGCGCATCGAAATTATATGTTTCGTGTTTGCCCAATTTATCGTTCGCAAGGAATGCTTATTGTTCAAGTGGCATTTTTGGCATAAAACAGAGGTATGTATATGACAAAAACTTTATCCTAATTTCTAACTTTCGATTTACGCTTGTTGTTACTGCAAGGCTGCTTAGGTATTAAACATAAAAGAATAAATTCGTTGTGTCAAATAAGGATAATCAAATCGATAAAATTGCTTCCCTTTGTTCGTTAAAATGGAAAACGGTTGTTTAGACAACAAGAATTAGCACAGTGAAAATGAGTGCCTCTCGAAATCCATCTGTATAGAAGAGATCCATTGCCAATTAAATGTGCGCACGCATTCGTAACACAAGAGAGAATGTTTTCCACCACTGAATTGATCTCAGAGAGCAGAGTGCAAAACAGGTAGTTTCAAATTGAACAGACTATCAAATACGCCCTTTATGGGTGTGATAATATTTCGCCCTGAGCAGCCATGTTTTGTTATCGTTCCCAGCTATTGGAGTGAGCGAGTAAAATAGCTTTACTCTGCTGAGTTGTCAACGAAAAACAAGGATGTAGCTAGTGCCTTCCCAAGCTTCATGAGTGAAAGGGATGTCTACTTTTAAAGCGTACCGGTTTGGATTCTCCATTTGATATCAATTCTTTCTCATGTGGAACGCAGGCTTAGATTGATCAAAAAAGAACAAGTACAGGAAATGAAGCCAAATAAAAATAAAATTGAAGATTCGATGGTTTATAATTTCCATATAAATTCAGAATCTCCAATGAAATGTCTTTTGGGCTTAAGGCTAACTCTACTGTGATTTTTGTTTTTCAAATAATAACAAAACATATTATTTTTATCAACAACATGCAGAACCGTGTTTATTTTGCGAAAAACCAAAATTACACACAAATTAACTAAGGCATTCAATTAATCCTTGGTTGTACGTTAAGCTATTGTTATTTAAAACATAGCAATACAAACAAACCTCTATGTAAGTATTGAAAACAATATTTTTGAACTGCGCAATTTTTAAGTTGAGTTGGGTTTATATTTTTTTCTAAGAATTGTTAAGTATGCTTCCTAGCATAACCTAGCATATGCATAAAAAACCTAGCATCACGTTGAGGTTATTGAGTTCACAATCTTACAGTTAAAGCTTCACAGGTAGACGATGGTCGGTAGATAGTAGACCGAGAAAAGATTTTCATCACACTGAATATTTTTATAATTTTGATTCAAACCTGTTGTTATATTATGAACTTTAATGTAATGAAATTTAACGTCGGTAATATTTATAGGTGGATCAATGATTGTTGGCATTGAAGTTTATTAAATATTTTTTAACTGATTTAAAAGCACATGACGCATGCACATGTTTGTGCAGTTGCATGTGGATAAGAAGAGATGAAACAGTTTTTAAAAGAAGTAACTTACCACCTGAACAACAAGTTTTTGTATTTTCCAAAGTAGTGGCTTTACCTGTAATGGAATAAAAAGAATAAAATTACTGTTAATTCCCGTAAAAGATCAGTATTGTGAACATCTTATCAATGTTGTTTTAAACATTACTAAGAATTTACAATTCTAACCAAAGGATTACATCTCAGCACATGTTTTCTAAATGTGTTTCTTATGCACTAAAATAATCACGAAATTTTGTCAAACAATTTACAATCTTGAAGGGTCAAATCAAAAATAGATCATTATCTATGCTAAGAGCTAAGCTATGATAATACTATATACAATTTCCAATCACAGCCAAGGTTACCATTTAACCCTGCTGCTAACGTTCATTGAAGGTCAATTTTTCAATTTTGGCAAAACTGTTAATGGAATGGAACTTGACTTTACTGCACAAACACTCATATACGAGCTAAATAGCTAAAAGAGGTATAATCAGCCTTGCTTTTTCTCTATTTTTTCATCGTCAAGGTTTCCTGTTTGCTAAGAAAGGCTTGCAAAAGAAAGTGTTGGAAAGGGTACAAAACTATTCAAATATATTCTCCCGCTGGATGAAACTAGAAAGTTTCTTTTCGGTTGACTGAACCGAAACCTTTTTTTCAGTTTTCTACCTTTCTCCAAAAAAAAACACACTATCGGTGGTTTCTTGTTCGAAGCTCAACTGAGGTAAAATATATGACGGTGTCATAAAATTTGTTTCTTGTGAAATAAAAAAGAATTAAAGAAAAGCATCAGTTTTTTATCATGTACGAATGGCACCGCTCAGTTCATTCAATCCCAAAACAATTACATTTTTGAATCGCATAAGAAAATTGTCAAAAGATCGTGCTCTAATATCATGGTTGTAAAATTAGACATTACAAATTTCAAATATCCACTACCTTAACTTCAAAGAACACAATGCTAGCCAAATTTTAACAATTTCACTCTCACTTCTGCCACTTTGCTTTACTAAAGCAAATCACTTTATCACAAAACCATCATGCTTTTCGAAACACATCGAACATAATCGCCGTTGAGAAACGCTAACTACACACTCTACAGCCTAATATTATGCACTTTCTCCAAAACATGGCTGATTATATTGATTTTCACAACGCACCACAATTCACTGCTTTTGCAACACATCCATATTCACAAAACTATTCACCTTACACCGGTGCACCAACCACCGCACAACTGTGCGAATGGAAGGAAAAACGATCGTGGGTTTCGAGAACAAGTACAGAATTATACATACTAGTGCACATCGTACAAGTTAAACCCACAGAACAAACGAAGGAGATTCCAAAACACCAACCACACCATGTAATCGTGCGTCTGGTTAGCAAGAACTGACACTCAATGCGGTAAGCTACAAACGGGAATCTGCAGACTGTCACCACCGGTCCCAAGTTGGTGGAACTGTCAAAAACCAAATCATCGAATGACGAGGATGGCGGCGAAAGACGAAGGCCAACAGAGAGCACAATAATGCCATGTTTTTAGTTATACTATGCGTCGAGCTCAAACGGGAGAACTGAAAATTATAAATCCACCCAGGAGTTTAGACGCAGGGAAACAAGCGTACGGTCCCGAACGCTTGGTTGGACTTCTACATGAAACCGAACGAAGGTGGTTGCGATGGGGACTGAAACAAAACAAAATTCTCTTCGTTATGCTGCAGGTTAGGGCACCACACAAATATCAGTCCTTTGGAGGCTCCGGCGCAGTGAAATAAAACTGGCATCGCCCACGACCTTCGTTGGCCATACTGGTAATTTTTTTTTCTTTCTGCGTACCGATCGGCGATACGGCGGTTGCCTTCCCGCAGCATTTTCGGCTAGTGGTTTTTCGGCAACCTTTATGCTTCGGTTGCTGTCTCTTTCGTATTACCTCACCCTTCGACGTGAGCGGGAGAGAATCATGAAAGGATTCTCGAGAGAGATCTTTTCTGCATCAGCTAAACAAAAAAAAAGAGTTGAAAGAGGGGTAAAAGAGTGAAAGAGCCTATACAGCATTCAGCAGTGAATAGAGAGAGAAGGGAAAACATGCTGACATTTACAAAATGCAGCATTTCCTTCTCAACCATGTTCGACATAGTTGGGTGTACAAAACGAAAAAAGAGCACAAAAAATCGATCCACGAAAATAAAACTGTGTGAAGAGGATACAAACACTTTTGAGATCGGTTATGCTTGGAAGGTTTTCAACGGTGGGTGAAACCGCCGAAAAGCCTTGAGGGCATAAATGGTCGAGTTACCAAAGTTCGAGTATGGACAAAATATGGGTAGGTTAACGCCACAACGTGTTGGCTTGGGCTATAACTGAAGCCTGATTTGTGCAATCGGTTCCTACTCTTACTTGCTTATGAAAATGCAATGATGATAGATGGAATAGAATAGTTGTAATGAGCAGTTAGACGGTACTAAGTGTTAAACCCTTAAGTAATCTGTCTTGAACGTTGGCAACGATGTTAGCTACATTAAAACATCTTATTCGTTAAACGAAATATTAGAATCAGCTACACCGCATTTACCAAACGACAAATAACTTTATTTCAACAACAATCTAATTGGTTTATAAAAGTGTGCTCAGTTATTTGAAACTTGATTGAACACTGTATATAAAAACAAAAATATGTTCGCATATCTTCACTACCGTTCAAAGTTGCTAAACGGTTTCGAAACATATATTAAAAAAAACATTGACCGCAGAGCAGAACAACCAACTCATTTTTCCTATTTTTCTTGACAGCCTTAAAAAGTTTTCACCGTGTTTGATTAGTAAGGCGGAGGCTGGGAAATAAATGGGTGTACGTAAATTATAAAAATAAGGGGACTTTTTCGGTATGACACGAAAAAAGGGCACCTTAACAGAAGGAATTGTGCCTTCACGGAACGATGGAACGACTGTTGCAAATATCGCCGAGGGGAAAGCTGAAAAAGGAATATCACGGATTGGTTGGATGTGCCGCAATAAATGGGGTTCGTTTGAATTATTGCATGGTATGACCGCCAACGACAAGGGACTAGACGTAAACCCGTCATGCCGGTTTATGAGTTGACGAAGGTGACGGAAATATCGTTCCCTTATCTTATCGTATTAAATATAAATCCCCAGTTTTTTGGGCTGAGTTTAGAAGTGAAAGAAGCAGCGGCGCAAATAATTCTTATAAAATGTTAATTAGCATATTATTCGATGTTCGCAGAAGCTGTTTAGGTTTAGGTTTTGAGCGTTGTCTGTAATACATGAACAAATGGTTTCGCTCAGTCTAGGAAAGATTGAAACGATTTGTGAACAGAGTGAAATACATAACTTATTGTGATAATTTTACCTGTAAATGAGGTTATAACAAAAAAAAACGACATATTTCATTAGACTCATACAGTTTATTACACTTTTATTTCTTTTATGCTCTTTTCCAGAAGACATTACACTGTCATGTAGAAAAACATTCCAGCCATTCAGGTTTCTGTTGTTTGTTCCTCACCATTTGCACACATATTGAAACTTTTTCACATTTCATCCAATCCTATATCCTACACCAGATTACGTATTCAAGGATAGCATTCTCAAGGAGTGCCTTATTTAGTTGCTCACCGTTGAGCAAAAGAACGCCTCTCACTTTCATCCAGTCATTCTTAATTAACTTATTATTAAGAAGTGTGCTCCATTTTCCGTCTGATTATGCCACATTGGCTCATGCGATGTTGAATGAGATCCAGAAGAATGAAAGTCAATGAATCCAGTGCATGTTATAGTTACAAGTGTTTTGATAGAGAGAGCTGCATGCATCAGTTATGGCAAGCTGGCATTTTAGACTGGGTATGATGTTGCTGTTATCGCGACAATGCTTACTTTCCGCGAAAAAAAAATCGTTTAAAGTGGATGAAGGCTCTTACACTAATGAATGACTTGTTTCTGTATAATGCAACTCTGGTTTAATTTACGTATTTCATTTTATATGTTCGAATTTTAGCTTTGAAAAAGTAAAACATACAATCACAAACATTCATTTTCCGTCCATTTAGTACAGTCATGTTACTATTGCCGAACTTATCTGTATTCTTTTCTGCATTTGTCGATACGAGCACCACTATGATGCTTCATAGTTGCAGACTGTCTAATATATATAACAGAAACGAGGACGAAACTATATTAAACAGAAGCAAAATTGCGTTTTGCCGGAAAGCATTTCAATAAATTAATCAAACTGTTCAACTCATTTATATGAAAAGAAAAAAACTTTAACTTCTAGCACCTTCTAGCACGCATACGAACCGTTAATACGAAACGTTCAGTAACTGGCAAAGCCAACAAGTAAATAAAATTAAATGTAACTGTGATGTACCGCAACGTAAAACAATTTACCTCTATACTCATGTACAGAACACGAATTTTCTAAACCATTTCTAAACATATATCGAATTATGCGAGTTATCAAGATTAATGAAAAATGGAAAACATGAATAATTAAGATCTGACAAGCGCTTTCATCTGCCTCACTGCTGTGAGAATCTTGGAGAAATTTGTATTCTTCAGTTTGGCCATATTTGGCCAACTCATACTATAATTGCGTTCGGTATTTGATACGCTAGTCATATGAATGTGTATATGTATGTTTATATGTATATATATATATTTATATATTTATTTGTGATTTGTTCGCATTAATTCTAACAAATGGACAGATTTGCATTTACGTCATTAATATTTCTTGAGGTGTACACAGTGAGTAGAATGCAATGTGTTAATGGCATTACATTGCAATGGGAAATGCATATTTCATGCAGGTAAACGGAAAGCATGAAACGTGATCGTTTACCTTTTCGAGCTTGTAATGATGGCAAAGAGGAAACATGCTCTGCTTTCGTTTCAGTTGGTTTGTATCTTGCTTTTGTTTGACTAAAGTACTCACTTTTGCCACAAACGGTTAGGGACTCTTATACACATGCATTAGTGTACAAAAATCGTACCTCAAAATAACTTTTAAACTTTTAATTACGTATATGGGGGGAGGAGGGCGCTCTAAAAAGCGCATATCCTTTCCTAGCTGTTAGCTAAAAGGGCGCAAACGCACGCATGATCCTGATTTTAAGAAATTTGCTTTGCGTTTGAGCAAGGTTCATTTGCTTTTAAACCGATCGTTTAACAGCTTTCCTATTTTTATGATCTTATTTAAAATGAACCTAACGTCTAAATCTATGCTTACGTACAAATGATAAACAAAACATAGTACGAGAAAAAAGAGGACGGGTGCCACATCAGACGATATAAAAACGAAAAATGTATCCTATGCTACTAACGATCATGTTAAGCTTGAGTATGATTAATTTAATTTAGTTTTGTTTTATTCTTTTTTCGTTTGTTTGCAGACGAACAGACATTTTGATTCGACCAAACCAACGTGCTACGCTGGAAATGTGTCGAATGTGTAATCTTAAGGTATTTCACACCCAAGCAGCTCGAGCTTCTCGAGATGAGAAAACACTGCTTTTTCTTACATCAAACTACATGAGTAGTATTATATAATAGAAAAGAAAGATAAAGTTTTTCAGGCTGCAGCTCTCAGTGTTCCTCAATTGCTGTGGGTGAAACTTCATACCGACTATGATCATATATTAGTTTTAATTAGAACCTAAATTACATAATGGACACTGGATAGTTTAACTTATAAGGAAAATTTGTTTCGATAAGGAAAAGGGGGATAGGTGGCATTGATTCATTACCCAAGCAGATCATCTACTAGCTTACAGTAGGAATCGCAATGTGGATAGAAATAGTAATCAGTTTCTTACATGCTAGTACGTATATTTGTTCATTTGTTTTCTAACTTAATATTACGCACCTATCGATTTATGTTTTCTGCGTTAAGTTCTGTCTTGCTTCGTTTCGTTACAGAGCTTTAGTATTGTTTCGTTTGTTTTTGTTTCCTAGTACGTTACAAAACACGCTTACACTTAGTTGGCTGTGTGGCAAAATACGTATAGGCAATCATAGTTGTCTATTCCTTCGAATTCCTCTGTCGTGCTATACTTTGTATTTGAGTGAATTTACTGCTGCTTCTATGATCTGATGATGGCCATTTTATTATGTTTAATCCTCGCTGTGATCGCAACTATTTTTAAGGTATGTTTGTAAATGTTTTATGACTACTAATCGTGTGTTTCTGGATGTAAGAAAATGCAGGTTGGTGGATTCTGCCCGGTACTGGCTACTCTCAATTGTTCCTTTTGATTACGGGATTTAGGGGATCCATACAATCACCGTTATCTTATTTTCTGTTATGCGGGAATCGGGGTTGTTGCTGCCAATTTTTCATTCCATATGTTTTCGATTGCAGTTGTTGTAGAGGAGTAGCTTGCTTTCGCAATCTTGCTTTAGCAATCTTGCTTTTGGCAATTAATTTGTAGCCATGGATGTTGTCTCGAATAAGTTTTTCTTCCAACCGCCAGGAAACACGTACGATACATTTGTTTATATTGTTGTGGATCATCTGAGAGTACGATTGTTTGATTGGGCAGGAGTTTATGTGTCAATGCGCTAAAATGAACCAGTCATTGCTAGTATTCAAGTTTGTGCTATGTTTGGAAAGAATTTCAGCGTGTAAAGATCACAGATGATTTCGAAAATGTGATCATAAAGAGAACACCAATCGAAACAATCATAATTAGGACAACAGGTGCATTTAAGGGTAATGAAAAGAAAGAGAAAAAGAAAGAATTAATTATGGAAACGAATAGAATAAAATGCAAGGAACGTAGATACAATCCATAAGCTGTTAGTAGGTATGAGGGGTATGGGAAGTTCAGGAGTAAGTGATGGGTAATGATTTTTTTGTTTGGCTCGTAATAATTACTTTGCTAACTTCTCATGATCTGATTGATGTCCATCTGAATTATCTCCAGCTAACAAGAGATCTTTGATACAGTACGATTGCTTCATAGTGCTACATGACAAGGTTTACGATAGCTCATGTTTACATAGTTTTCAATGAAGTGTTCGATAGATATTCGAAAACAAAAATATTTTAATCCCATCGTTTATTATGTTGCATAACCTGGAAAAGAGAAAAATAGCGTATCATAGAACAAGCTTTAGTTTCAAAGTTTTCATTTTGTAATTTGGTAAATGTCTGAAACAGCCATTATATATTTCATTCTGGCATTCATTCAAGGCTAAAGTTGTAGAAATGAACTTATCAGAAGTATGCAACTAAAACAACAAATACACAAGTGAATAACTCAGCATGGGGCAAATCACATCGCATCAAGAGCAATTATTTAGTTGTTCTTTAATAATTTCATAAAGAATAATGATAATAAAAATAACTTGATCGGTATTTATAAAAAAAACTACACCCAAAAAGCCCAACTACTCCCGCAGCCTTTAGATATTTGACATGATATTAAATGGATCAATTCTACAACTGAATTGTAACTTGCAATGGAATAACTATTAAAATTTTAACTTTTAACTATTAATCAAAAATGCTAAATGACTTTCAACTATGATCTTTATCAAAACATAAAACAAAGGAAAGAGCATACAAGATTAAGCAATGTAACAAACTGTTGAAGCATTTCAAAAATCAAATGACAATCTTTAAAAATGGAAAAAAATGATCAAACAAAATATTTAAACCGGAAGCAACTTAGCCAAAGACTCAAATGTTCCTTTCAGTTTGGTAGTGGTATGGATAGGTTTAGGAATGAACTTTACTAACTGCTTTCAGGATGTCTTGATTCGTTTTATTATCCAGACCTCCCATCATACTGAGATTCCCTCCGACGCCAACGCCCATTCCGCCGAGCCCAAGTTTCAGATCGTTTTGCGAAACGATTGACGGATGGTGCAGGTGGCTCCCGAGGTTTCCAGTGCTGCCACCGCTTCCAGCGCCGCCACCTCCACCGGCTCCACCTGCTCCAGCACCGTTACTGGTTTGTTGCGTGCCAACAATCGTGTGCTCTTGCTGGCCTTGTTTTTGGCTGTGATGCTGTTGGGCGGATTTTAGCGATTCATTTTTCATTTTGTCTTGTTCCTCGCGCTCGCGTCGGGCCTGTTGTTAATGTTATAGGACAAAATGACAAGAATGGAGGTTTTTTTTCATTATAATTGTGATAAAAATCAATCGATGAAGTGGAATGCAATTTCATTACTGTTGGTCATTCAATACACGTAAATGTATCGTACCTGTTCGTTGATTTCTTTGACTGCACGAAGCTCTTTCTTTAATTTCATTCGACGGTTTTGGAACCAGATTTTGATCTGTCGTTCCGTTAGACAGAGCGCATGCGCAATTTCGATTCTTCGTCGGCGGGTGAGATAGTGATTGAAATGGAATTCCTTCTCCAGCTCCAGTGTCTGAAACCTTGTATAGGTTTGACGACCGCGCCGGCGTGGACATCCGTTAGGACCTACAACAGAGGAAAATTTTCTACAGAAAGACATTTTGCTTCGTTTATTTTACTAGAAACCCATGTAACCTATGGTGCATGAATCATGTTAATACCGGAGCTACGAGTAATCAAATTATTTATTAAAACTGCATTTGTCGCAAATGCAGAAAATCAAAATGTATAATATAACTTCAAGAACATTACAAAAACCGTACCGTACCGCACAGCTTCAAATTGCGAACATTCTTCACTGTTCATCTGCACACCCAAACTAAAAGCACACGGCTTATTACTTTTGGATGATTGCCATGATATACTGGAGTCAATTTATAAAGTTACTTGCATCTGTTAGGTGCTAATTTTGCAATTAAATAAATGTTTTTCATCTAATGCTACCGCTCACTTCACCACTGAAGACTTTCTTACCAGTTTTGCTTCAAATTGTATCTAGTGTAAATTCATCAATTCCAGTGTGTAATTCAGAGTAAAGAGCATACTCTGGTCTAGCGGCATCAGAGTACATGAAATTCGATTCTTGAGGTAGTTAGCCATGCGAAAAATGTGGCGCTTTATCATCATTCACAGGGGTTCATTCTTTCGTTCGCAAGAGGAAACTACTTTCAAGAAGCAAACATGTAAAAAAAAATTAGCGGACATGCACGTCTCTTTATCTCCATTTGGACTGTAGTAAGTGAAAACCAAGATAACTGTACTTTTAGCATTGAGAGTGTATGATTTGTCAACCCTATTGACGAAGTATCTATGTTGTTCGAAATTTGAATCAAAATTTCCATAATATGAAATAAAGCGTCTAAAGTGTCCGTACTTTTAACCAAAATAAGGTTGTATTTTTTTTCAAAATTTCGAGTTTTTTTTAGAAAACATCCGTTTGTTTCTTAAATTAGAATTTAGAATAAGAGAACAGGGAATCTCTTAAATTATGTTTTTCTCTATTAAATCGGAATGTACTAAGGCGTGACCGATTTCATTTGTGTTTACTACATTATGTGTAAAGGATGTCTTAATTGTTCGTAATTTGAGGGAAAGCGGTAACTAGATCAAATAAAGAAGAACTCCTCTATGACAAAAACTCCAGAACTCCTCTATGACAAAAAAACTTTCTCCTAGACGTGGGGCACACAATTCAAGTTTAAAGAAAATATTACATTGGTGCTATTCTTAAACACCTATTAATTGACTTAAGATGGCCGCTTTCACACCTCGGCGCTGGCATACCATTCCATTTCCAGCCACGACCAAGAAAAGATCATGTTGAGAACCGAATGTCTATTGCCCGTCGCTTTTAACTGCTTGCTGTACAGTGTTCCAAATCTTCGGCAAGACAACATGAAGATGTGTCCAATGCTGAGGGAAGTGCGGTTAGCTCGAATTTTCCCCGCTGATGATGAAATATGACGGTCGTAAATTGTTGACATTCCACTATCAGAGAGACTACAGGGAATTGCTGTAATATGTTTAACCCCTCGAGTGAAAGAGCAGCGAAGGTGGTGAAGGACTACACTAAAAGGAGAAAGTTTTTCTTCTCCTGTAGGATCCCACTTAGGGTAGAAGAAAACAGTCAGCAGAACAAGCAGAAAGATGTGGCTAGAGCAGTATTTATGACTGTCTGATATTAAATTCTTTCGCAATGGCGATCATCGGAGAAAGAAACATATCCTTTGCTTTACATCCTACCATGGTCGATGAAGTCATAGTTTACCCCAATCTGCATTTCCGTCGAAAACCAAAACCTACCCGTATCGTATACGGGAGTGCACCATCGGTCTAACGGATTCGAACGCTGTATGTTATCCTCGGGAACTACACGAATCCTTTGGGGATTGATGTTTGCATGTTTGTTGGAACCATATTGTTGAAATTTATATTAACCGTTAAGCTGTTAGGATCTTAATGAATTTTTAAGGCTATATCCGATCCATGAAAACTATCGACTTTGAACATCGTGGCGCGCATGGCTGTAGCAAATTGGATATCTGACACAACGAAAACATACGCTGGCCTGGGTACGCGGAAAACGATTGCCTAAAATCGTTTCTATTGTGTAATGTGTGCATCTACCATCAACAGAACTGAACTAAAAAAAAGAATAGTGGATCGGGTCGATAGTATGGCACTAGAGAAAATACTACAACCAATGCATACTTCCACCTTACTATTAGTAACTGACCTACGCTATGTTCCGCTTCAGATTCGGAAAACGAAACTTTCATGGTTTGGTGTCGTCGTAAAGCCGTGTTATTTATTACGCGCCTACCATGCATCAAAAGCCCATACACATACTCCATTCGCATCGAATTGACCACTGCAAATGGTCTGTGACACGCTAGCGAACGGGTACAAATGTATTCCATTGAGGCCAAACATTCAAAGAATGCACTTGCTAAGAGTAATAGCCAACATCAACCATACCTTCGTGAATAGAAAGTGGTAATGCGCACATAAAACCACGTGTTCATGTTGTTGATTATATTATAACCATCATAAAACCAATTATTGTCAATCCTAGTGCCAACAGTTTCGTACACACTATCGAGCAGTTATTCGAGTCGCTCTCTTGTTGAATTCTTCTCTCATTGTTGTCTTTGACCATCTAGCGTAACGCAATGCATATTAAATGCGTGCACAGTATTTCTTCGTCAACCAACTTATGAGACAGTATGCCATCAGACAACCTGCAAAAAAAGATCAGTTTGTGCGCAAACCCCTGCTGTCTCATTATTTTATGTGATTAGGACTTTGAAACCTTCCTGAGAAAAAACGCAAGCAAAATGAAAATGTTATGAAAACGTTATTTCGCATTCTCATAAGCATCCGAATTTTTAATAGACAACTTATAATTATAATAAAATTTGTAAGTGAGACACTTTTTTTTCTTCTTAGCTTAACGACATACAAGGCCATGCCTACCATTTCCGGCTAACTAGACTTATTTCACCAAGTAGCCAGTTAATCAGTCCTTGCTGTGGGGGTTAATTAGGATAGAAGTTGGACCAGCGCCGTTGTCAATACACCACCGGGCCGCTCCTATACTTTATTTTTTATTTAAAAGAGTTTTGTCGAACGCAATGTTTAACATTATTGTCGCATCACCCATTGGCACACAGGTCACACAGTTTCAAAAACATTTAATTTCCTGTCAATACTATCTTGACTTCAACGTATCTAACAAAAAAGAGATACTTGTATAAAACAAAGTCACATACTATTGAAGGGACTCTGATAGATATACTATCAACATACATGCAGTGGAGTA
Organism: Anopheles moucheti; assembly: GCF_943734755.1. Lineage (NCBI taxonomy): Eukaryota > Metazoa > Arthropoda > Insecta > Diptera > Culicidae > Anopheles > Anopheles moucheti. Next base: position 59,795,772 of record NC_069140.1, read on the forward strand.
AACAATATAGCTGATATAATGTTCCCGTATGCAGCACTGACTATCCAGCTACGTGTAAATAAAGTCAAAGAAAGTCAAAAATAAAAGGCCTACACCTCTGGAGGTTGTTTTGCCGATAAATAAATTGTTTGTATATAAGATAAGGAGACGTAAGGTTCTATTCATTTATTTTATAACATTTAATTCAGCAGTTTATCGTCTCCCGCAAACAAATCAGAAACATTGTACCCTACAGAATGAACATTGCTACAGAATGACTGTAGCAGAACGAATCAATATGGAATGCACGAAGCCATAGCTCTTCACGATACAGTGTTTGTTTAATAGTAATTCATTTGACACATTCTGCGTACAATGTAACGGTAAAACATTGTTTTAATGGTCATTAATCTGCCAGCGTATTGCTTGCAAACGACGAAATTTCGTTGGTATTTCGAAAACCTCCGCTCCAAAACTGACGGGGCTAAAATACAAAACAATTAACAGATGGAATAGAAAGCTGCGAGATGCAGCTAGAGAAACAAAGTTACCCAGTAACAGCACAATATTACCCCATGTGGTTTGTAAGTGCCCACATATTTATGTATATATGTATGTATGTACATGTGTATACATATTTACATTTTCGTACCTATTAATGATTACTGAACCATAGACTATAAATCGGTCATGAAATAAGAAAATAAAACTTCAGTTATTCTGAAATTTCTACAAAAAGTATGCTAATCTTAAGAATGCTGTACTCTTCATTGCAGTATGCAATGACGCTGCCTTGTTTCAATTTTTATTTATGGACCTAGTAGGATTTCGATTCAGAAGGGCTGCAGAAGGGCGTTGACCCGAATGGGAGGATCAGCTGTGTACACAATTGTTGAATATCTTGGTTGATCTTAATGGCCTCTTCTACCTAGCGGGAGCAATGCAGAAACCCCATTTATCCCGACACTAAGGATAGCCATAAATAAGTGTCATTTCCACGTGCTATTTAATTTGCTCAAAACTTATTTCAGCTTAGTTGAGAGTATCGTCTTTCCCTATTTTATGTGTTCACAATGAGTCGTGACCCATTGATTTTGCCTCTACATTTATTTTCGGCTGATATTGCTTACCCCAAGCGATTCCTTGCTTTTATTCAACGGTGGCATACAGGTTTCCGTATACAGCAGCCTTCGTTCTAAGTAAATCCCTTGCTCTTCATTCGCTGCAGCATAATGGGCGTTATATATAAAAACACTGTTTAACATCACTGCTATAAACTATTGTTAAACATAGAAACTGTTGCAACAATTGTCAATTCATTCCAAAGTAAAATATCATCTCAAATCTATTTCCATCTGTAAGGAAATGTTGTTATTTAAATTTGTATTGATTTATAATAGATATTTCCACACAAGTGAAGAATGTTCGTTAAAACGAATATTAAAGAATTTTTGATCTTGCAGATTTTTGAACGTTTATGGAATTAGAAAACATAATTAATTTCAACTAGATTGCAAACAGTTCCGAGAAAAAGTTTATCCATTCAATGGTTTTGGTCTGGTTTGGAATTGTCTTCAGATATTAAATTATCACACCCTCGAACTGAATGATCTGAGCTACGGTTCATGGTCCCCAACCGAAATGGTTTCCTGAAGAATCACATTCATTTTGTGATTGCCATGGCAGATTCAGTGGCCATTTCTTTTTCCCCTTCCCTCGTCATACAAGGGTTCGTATATTCAACCGGAACACGTTAGTGTGCCGCACAACATAGTACGACGTTGTAGAGTTAATTGGAATTTTTCTTCTGGTACTGAGCAAATACAATGGCAGGGGTTGGATGTCATGCTGGCTTTGAGGGCCAAAGAGGGAATACGTGATGAAGAGTGACAAGAATTTGCATTTATATTAAAGCGAGAACCATTGGTACATTCCCAACAAACACAAAGAAAACGAGTAGAGCACACAGCAACAAAAGGTGCAAAATGAAGTTTTCAAGCTATGCAATGTTCAATATTAAAGCTTCTTATAATAACTTCATCGAATTAACGGAAGTAAAAAGATCACGGCATCTTTTAGACTATGTTATTTATAATGATTTTGTTTAATGTACATTAATTTAAAATGAGCTGTGTAAATATACAAAAAAAAAATGAAAAAAAAAATTTTTTTTTTTTGTTTCATTTGAACGGCCTGGCCGTATCGACTAATTTTACCACGTAGCCGGATAGTCAGTCCTTGCTACGGGGGATTGGTCCGGATGGGATTTTGGTCCGGGCCGTTCGTGTGAAGATCGGCTCCGCTACCGTCATGCCACCGGGCCGCCCCATGAAAAAATTTATCTTAGAATAAAAAAAAAAGTTCTCTTCGTTTAGAGTAGGGTCTCCAAACCACGGCCCTCGAGAGCCTCCAGTGTGGCCTGTGACACTTTTGTTAATATTTACATCTTACGAAACTATTGTTCAAGCGTTCAAATATAAATTATTGTTATAGTAAGAAAAATTTTTAACAAAAATTGCGGATGGAAATATCTTGAGTGCAATATTGAAGTATCCCAACAATGCAAGAACAATATTCAAGTGGCCCCAGTTTCAACTAATGCAATCCACGGGTAGAAAATTGTTTAGTCCAACGGATTGAAGAAACAAACACCGACGGTAGTTAATGCAATAACCATGCCGTTACTATTCGCAATATATTTTTCTTATTGCTTAAATTTACCAACCATATCGTGGTTGAAATTGTAAGAATATTTCCAGACACTGTTTTCCATTTTAAAGGGTACAAAAAAATATAAAAATACAATCAAAAAAATTTGTCCTCCATCTTTCAGCTCTGCCAAGAATTACTAAAGTTATTTTAATGTGTTTCAAAAACAGCCAGCTTATTATAAATTATGCTTTTGATTAGAAACTAAATCAACAAACCATGGCACAAATGATGGTTGGTACGGTCAAACATAAGATAAATTACCATCAACTTTAGCCATAAAAATTAAAACAGAGTGTTTGTGTCCGCACGGAAAATATGCAATATACAAACGGGACACAAAAAATCCAAAGCAAGTATCAACATGGCACACTAATGGTAAGTAGCTGAAGAAGATGACCCAAAGTAACAAATTACAATTGAGCTATGAATACGAGGGAAACAGCAAAACAACAACAAATAAAGAATGGAGGGCCTTAAAAAAGAAAGCTTGTTACTGTTCAGGTGGTGTTTTTAATAGGACATCAAATATAAATGAATTCAATTTTCTTGATTAACCATAATGAGTTTAAACTGCTATTGCAACAAACAGTTACCATTCACACTCGGGTGCAGTAACATTCGGACTCAAACAGGAAAAGCGAAGCAAAACAAACTGTGCACCCCATTAGCGAACAATGTTATTTGTTATGATTGTAATAGAAGACGGTTACATTTTGTCTGCCATGCATAAGTTGCCTCGCTAGTTGGAAACAAATATGTTGGCACTGGCAAGGTGTATCTAGCACGGTGCGGGAGAGGCAATGAGACCAACGTCTGGTAATGGATATCTAAATATTTACCATTCGATTCCAGACGTTGTGTCGACCGAAGCTTTCCAGCGCTTGCTGTTCGTGAACGACCAGATACTTTTTGGCTCATGGGAAAGAGGAATAATTTATTATAACTTCATTGTAAACATACCAAACAAAACGATCTTAAAAACAAGTAAACGATCAATTTGAGTGCGATAGAAATGAATAAAAATGTTTTCAATCGCTGTTTAAATTAGTCCGAATTTCATACAACACTGTGTAACTTTCAGAAAATAAGTGATTATGCGTACGATAATGCTGTAGAATATCCTCAAGGCCTAGGATTCAATCACAGCTAACGTAAAGCTATGATACTTTAATCAAAACATTCTGGTCCTTTCTAAATATACATGCTAGAAGTCTACGATTGATCATTCTTAAGTTTATGCCTTTTCACAAATCCATTATTTCAGACATTGCTTCTAGCCTCTAGGTGCAGAAGTAATATGTTTTTATATCTTTCACGTTTTTTGCAATAAACAGAATCTAAAGGATGAATATTCTTATACATCAGTTCTGGTCGTGTGAAATTAACAACAATAAGATTCCAAAACGAAACGGAGCAAACAATTTTCAGACAAAGAACGTAGGAAACCAGATAAGTGCACGAGATGAAAAAGTGCCATAATATCACTAAATTCCCCATCTGGGCGTGGCATTAAAGCAAACTCCGAACGCATCACGAAACAGACACTCACACTTCCTGCTGAGGTGCATAATATAAAGATTCAACGAGAGTGCAAAAGATAGATAGAGCTTGGCAGAAAAATCGATTTGCTATATCACACAAAAGGCGAATCCTGATTGACCTAAGAAGGAAGAGAAACGAAACACCGCATAGTTGAGAGCAAAAAAATCATCCGTAACGACTGTTTCACGCGCTACAGTTATTTTACGACAGTTTTGCTATGATTTTTCGTCCATACTACCAAAACTTCACAATATAACAAAGGAGATGTTGTTAAGATCGCAAACCTATCCTTCGGTAGTACAAACGCAAACAAACAAAAATACTTTCAACTTCTTTTAGGAAGTATAAGGAATTATACACATTCTCAAATGGAGAAGCTTTAGCAAAATTTCCATAACTGTCCGACATTTTCCACAGCTTTTTGCTCCCGGATGGCATCAGTCTTGTTACGAAGCTATTAACATAAATTTGCACCCGCTACGTGTTATTGCTTAACGAGTAAATTTGGTATATTAATCGAATATTGCGTATGAAATTTTCACTCATATTTGTCTAAGATATTCAAATGAAACGCCCTTTCCCATGCGCTGGGGATGCTTGCTAGAACATTGTAGCTGTAGGTGTCAAAATACAACTGAAACTGTTATTGATTTCTTTTTATGCGCATGCGATAAAACGAAAGACACTTACACCATCAAAGAGATTGCCTCACACCTGCTTACGAGAGAGCAGGTGTTGAAAAGAGTGGAACCTAAAACATTGATAGAGCGTCATTATTTGTATTCTAGACATTATTATTCTAGGAAGTAAAGAAAACATGAAACGTGAATCTTTCACTGTTGTAACCGTTTAAAACTCACTCAACACGAAGTTTGAATGCTAAAAACAGCAATCAAGAGTGTATATTTTCTTAAAGGCGCATACAAAATATGATCCTCGCTTAATGAATTTGTTTTTGGCTTACTATAGCTTACACTGAATTACAATATCATCCGTCAAAAGCGATTTTATTAGACAAACCGAATGTATGCTTTTAAATGATTAAATAAATGTTTCGATAATTTGGCCATTGAAACTGAATTCAGCTCATGATCAAATTTCACTTTATAATTTGTGTTGCACGTTAGACAATCTTTTAAGTTATTTAGATATGTGAAATAAAATGGAACAAAAATCATCAGGTCCAATAAGCATTTGTTGAGAAACTTTCTTCCTGTCTATGGTTTCATCCTTTCTTTATCACGACACATTGCCAGGCCCTGTACCCCATAGAAAGTTCTATCCGTATGTGCGGTGCCAACCAATAAATTATTACAAACACTGCGCACTCAAAGACTTACGCTCGAAACCTTGTGATCACATCCATCCGATCTTTTTAATCTATTCAAATAAATTAAACCAAAAATAAAGAATCAATCGTTTTGGGGTTTGCGAAGATAAATTTTAAAAAATCACAACGAAAGAAGTGTCACTAAAAGCCATATAACTTTTCTTCAATGATAGCTAGTTTATCTTCGATGCCCCTTTTAACAATTTTTACTGGCAAAGTGTAAGAGTGGGATCGAACGTTAATATCATTCTAGTTGTGCGTTCTTTTTAAATGCTGATAACATTGAAACGAATTAACCTATTTCTTTGCTGTATACAAAACATGATATTAATCACGTTCGAAAAGAAAGCTCTTTTACTTATTTCAACAGTAACCGCCCAATATCTTCTAAGAACCGATTTCATTGATCATTTATGAAATTTCAAATATTTCTAGTTCATTCTTCTGTATCACATTACCATAAGATTAATTTTAAAGTAATTATTGCTTCAACGTAATATCCGATTAATGAATGAAAGAGCGAAAATAATAAGTGTGTGAGCAGTTCATAAATGCAGATTAACACATCCTACTACTTGTGAGTTGTATTTTGTAAGTAAAATATAAATTAAAGATTGATTGTGTATATGTCACAGAGCATATTTACACAAACTTTATAACGATAAACGACATTCATTTTTGAATGTTTCATTCAATTTATTATCCATTCGCCATTGCATCATAGTAAAGATCAAGTGGCAGGATAGGTCACTCAGTTCAAACAGTTGAGCCTGTTGCAACGTTATATTCACCAAATGAAGCCACATGTGTCCGAGTCGTATTCATTATAACATCATTTATTTATTGAAGATTTAAGATTTAATCTCTGAGGCGATAATCTTATCACTGTTTTTGTTTGATTTCATTTTTAACTCGTTCGTCAATCACACATATTTGTAATCTTCTTGTTTTTAAGCTTAGCCAAAATATATAATGATGCTTGCACAGCGCAACGCAAAAGTGAGCCGGTCGATTTTTATTTCGCATTTAAACACATGTTCAACTGTGTGGCTTTCAATGTAAGGTATTGCTAGTTCATTGCAGTTTGTTTTCCACACATTTCAAAACACATCCTAATGGTGCTTGTGCTTGAAAATATAAGATCAGTGTTAAGGTGTCATCATTTTCCAAAAGGTAAAATTTAGTTCCTTAACAACAAGTTCAAATTCTTTGTGCTTCAATTTTCGATACTGATGATATCGAATATTCTGTTCGAAAATTCAGAAAACACAAGCAATCAAAGATCGAATAAAACAAGTTATTTTGCCCAAATAAAACAAAAAACTAGATTGAAAGTTCTAACATATCTACAAACTTATTCAAAGAAGCTATTGTGTGAGAGTGGCCGTAAAATGGTTATTTACGGTTACTGAAGAGCCGCTAAATTTACGATCTTCATAAACACATGAATGAATATACTGTGCTGTACGAGCGGTCTACATTTATAACGATAGTGTAGGATGCGTGATGGACTGGGTTTTTACGGAGAAATGAAGTTGTTGCTGGATTTTGTACATCAATCAAAATTAATATACGATTATTATTCTACAAATTACAATACTATCCAATGATCTTCTTCTTATTCTTCTCATATGCGAGGAATTATGCTTCCTGGGCCTTCCCTAGTAACTCCGCAGTTTAGAGCCTAGGTGCTGGACTAACTCTAATTTACAATAGGCAGCAGCAGCTAATGACCCTATACAAAATTCGGTGTATTAACTATAGACAATAAGCAATACGGCCTGGACGTTCCTGAAGAAATAAAAAAAAACTATAGACAATAGTTAACTCATTTCTTCTCAACCATTTTGTTATTCACTGTTTTTAGAATCAACTCCTTTATCAATACGTCCAGCCCGTGCTAACGAAAAAAAAGAGTCAAATCATATTTTTTAAAAAATTATAGGTTTGTTGCTTTCATCATTTTCATCAGTCAGCATTTAGTTCTGCATTTCGAACAAAATTTCTAAATCATGGTATAAAATTTTTCTAAACTCGGTGGTAATTCAAAACTTAACCGTACAAAACTCAACGCATGCATTGCTGGACGCATGCAAAAACCGGTTTCAACGATATGCTTTACTTTCCAGCACGGTATCATCGTTGGCTCCACGATTAAACGTGTATCTTCAGTCTTCATGTTGAAGAGTGCATAACAAAAAAACAAACCCCTAGAAAATGAAGGCAAGAAGAATGCCTAGAAAATACTCAACCAGTTGAGTTTTTCCAAGAGGAACAGTTATCAGAAGGCAGATCAATGCCGCTATATCAAAGTGGTTTCTATGCTACAGACTCTCGAGGCATGATGCTGGACAGCTGAGGGAAGGGGAAAGAACAAGAAAACAAAGAAACTTTGTCTTGCTTTGGTAGAAAAAAGTCCTGCAGTGGACGCAAAAGACATGCGTCCAGGCAGTTTCGTTGATGTAGACGCATAAAGGAAAATGGCGGCAAATTTGCTTTTGTTGAATCTATATATTCTCCTGACGTGAATTTATTACACGTCCTCTGTTCGAGATACATTTTTTCTCCACAACGAACACCTTTTATTTCCTTTCTTTGCCTCACCATCTTGTGCTTATGCCGAGCGGCTATGTTGATCAGTTGTTAATAAGACAACAAGTTGTAGCATTTTGTAATCACAATGCATCTTTGCGATATTTTGTTCAACAAAGCCTTAGAAGAATCTACTGGCTGTTGACTCATATTTTGTCTTTTTGTGCCAACGCTTCGAAGTTGGTAAAAAAAATCTTCCTTAACATTTAAATTAGACGCGCGTTGTTGTTGCTTACTTACCCGCAAAGTCACCACAAACTACACGATCAAACGGGTTACTCATCCAATCTGAAACGACGAAAAGCAAAAACAATACCAGTTTTATAAAACGTATTAAGAAAAGTGACTGTTATTGAATTAAATGTATAAACATATTTCTTTTGTAATACTCAAACATCCTTCGCATACTATGTTTGTAACTTTTAGTAATTAATGACTTTAATAAACTATTGTGATCTTAAATTGTTAATCTTAAATTGTTGATCTTAACGATCACATTTTTTACAGTACAAATTAGAATTTTGTACCAACATCGGTACATCAAACCCAATACAACACGGGCCACCCGTTCTACATTAATCACAAGTTAATAACATTAATTTTGTTTGTGAAAAAAAATGCATTTGGTTGTGTTCCGGATGTGCATTGCTTGTTATTGTATTTCATTATGTTTCATTTACATATTATTTTTGCACATCATGTTAAAATACTACTTTGCATATAACAATGCAAAATGCAACTGGTATTGTATCTTTAACTTAACTATTTATTCTGTTAACAAAACACCAAACACAATACCTTTTTCGTCTCTCTTAAAGTATTCCTATTTTCCCGAGCCACCCAAACTTGTTTGTATATTGCATTCATAAACAAAAAACAATAACAACATCTACAAGGCGCATCCGAATAATCATGTTCACTACTTTCTAGCATGAAGTTCTATACCAATTAAGTTCTATACTAGCTTTATAGCTGGCGCACAGTTTTAAAAGAACATTCCATTTCAAAGAGTTTGCTGTTCTGTTTGTGTCCGTATTCCGCTCAATTTCGAATTAAAAATGCAATTTTAACCTAAAAACAAGCCGTTGTGTTTCGCCCAACCCCTAGCACAATTGTTTCTAAATGCATTGCACAGTAAGACGAAACTTTATTATCATAGAAAGCATGAAGAAATTGTTCTTTGTGTTCCCAATGAACATGAAGCTCATAAAAATGCAAAATAAATCGGTTAGATGGAAACAGTTAGAAAGGCTTCTATTTAGTTTTTGAGTTAAGCGCATTTGAAGAGTTGTTTTGCGTTGCAACTGTAAATGTTGCATGCGAAGCAAGATGTAACGATATGCTACGGAAGTATCGTGATATCAAATCCGAAACATGCAGTTTCTGTGCACCGCACCTTTATGTATGGACCCATCTATACAAAATCCTACATTCCTGTTGCAAAAAATATATTAAATTAGCTTTGTTTTGACAAGCGGACAACGACCGTAGCTGCAAACACCCTACTTCCTGCTGGGCTGAATGCGATAGCAGTATGACACCGTATGGAGACTCGGGTTCATTACATCACCTACAATGAAGAATGTAGACTGCCTACAATGGCGACGCCTTCGAAAGGTGTACCGAACCTCCAATGAATGGAAATCAGGAAAGCAATACTCGAAGGGTTGTTCCTTTCTTTTGAGTAAGGCCAATCCTTTCAGATTAACTGATTGCTTGAATATTGAATAACTCGACGGATGCTTCCTGTGGTGTGCACACTTTCTAATTTTAACAGCAAGCGATGCGGCAATTTCTCTTCAACCGTTTATTCACTATCTGTACATGTATGTGCTATTTCCGACGGTGTCCTTGAGAAAGAGAGAGCGCTGGAAATTTTATTTTACATGTTTGATTTCATTTCATCAGTGAAAACAGCCTTGCAAGTTGAATGCATTTTACTGCCATGTATCCATGTTTAAATTTAGTTTAAAAAATTCTGAATAACATAACGAAAATTAAATAAACTAATATTGTAACTGTTTTACACATAGAACAAACAACTGTTCAAGCATTAACTTTATTTCAATTTGTAATAAATCGATACACATTCATAAATACCTAAAAAAAAATCAAACATTCTATCGCTCTCGTTCAACTTTTTCTTTTGTAGCATTGTGTACCGTATACCAATACCGACCACACGCTTCAAAGCATGTTGAAAAGCCAAGAATAAGGTGACAATACTTTAAGAATGTCGCATTCGAAACACAGACGAAAGAAATGCTGTTTTCTTTTGCTTTCAAACGAGGTACAAGGGCGCTGTGTCTTGATATTAATAACAAAATCACCATAAATTTACGAATTAAAGTTCTATTCTGTCGCTTTGGAATACTAAAGTTTGGAAAATAAATTTGAATAAATTAAGCTTAACTTTCAATCTCCACCGGCAGAATCTCCAATTGGATGTACAATCTTTCCACGTTTACCTCCTAGTCAGACACATTCAAGAAACGATTCGTTACGCAAGACCCAAATGTAAATGTAACCGTTTAAGTCTTTTCTGGTGGCTCGCTAAGGTTTTTTGGTAACCTAAGAATGGCTAGCGTTAAGAAAATCTGTAGTTTTTTTTAGTTTGTGTTCGCTCTTGCTCTGTTTTCTCGGTCTTTTGCTCACACTTGTGCACATTCAGTGTTGCCCCACGCATATCGTACACTAGACTTGGAAGACTAGGTGAGCTGCATGAAATATTCAACACAATCCTAAACAATATGATAATATCGAAGTAAGAGTGACCAAAATTTCGTTTCATTCGTCGCCAACGGAGTTCATGAACATAACGTAACACCAACAATGTTGGGAAGATATAAATAATGACAAGTTAGGGTTAAATTATATTTTACAGAATACTGTCAACAGTCTGAAAATACCGTTGAACAAAATACTTGTTAAACATGAGTTTTCCCCAGATCATACGTTCGGCATGACCCGGCATCATAACCCGTTTATCGGATATGACGCTAAGTTTTAAATCCATTTCTAATGGAATTTGTTTACTTTTAGCATCCAAATTATCGTTATTTAGTTATTGTGCTGTAACTTAACAGAATTTTTTAAAGCAATTAGTTAATAAGTATTTTAAAACAGTTTCGCATCTACTAGCAAAACTATGCCACTTTTATCAGATCTTAATAATTTATTTTCTATTACCCAATTTTTTTTAACTTATTTTAATATAATACAACTTTGCTGTAGAACGGATTCCTTTTTCATGCATGGTAGATATTTACTATCTTGCGTGTAGTGTAGTTTAATAAAATATACACTTTTTGATACTAACCTGTGCTTGCAAATTTCTGAAGAGCTGATTGCGATGCTACACAGGACGTCAGGCCAGTAAATAGAGTGTGTTACAGGTGTTTTATAGGTGTTTTATTACCAAAGTGAAGTGATAGAAATAAACGAAAAAGATGAAATATTTAATGGATCAGATCGAGAAATTCAATACTATATAGTATGTGTTGTCTCATATATCATGTATTCAAATATTCCTTAAACCACTGTTCTTAGAAACTTAGACAGCCTGTCATCAAACGATTGCAGAAACAGATTGAAAACTTTATAATTTGGCGTAGTATTAAACATTGAACAAGCCAAAATAAACGCTTAATGTAAAGAGCTATTTTTAAACTTTAGTTATTGAGAATTATAATTTCTTTTGATATATATATCTACATATTAATTTATTTTCATTGGCATGCATTGATGCTTAAAGAGTGGCACATGATTTGAAAATATTTTACAAAGATCAGAAATTCAATTATCGACAACACATTGCAATATTTAGCCACAATTCTTCATGAGATTAATAAATTTTTGATTCATTATAGTATTTAGTGATAAACTGGTATTCTGATTCTGGTATTTATTTATTTAAATTCCATTATGACGGCAATGCCGTATTTTCGTTCTGATTCTGGTATATTAGTGATAAATTTGTTTTCAAAATTAAGTACATTATATCGACTACATTTGAATTGGAACAAGAAGTATATTCACCACCAAATTTAAAAACTATAAGCATAAACCGTGTCGCATCCAGCGTATGCTTAGAAAAACGGACAAATAGGAATACTTTGAATTGAAAAAAAAATAAAAATTTGAATAATCACTTGCTTTCCCATGCACTTTTAATTGTTATATTAGAATGAACAATTTGTTGAATCTAACCCACGGACGTTTTAACATATTACTCACCAGTCACTAGCCACGGATGGCGAGTTATATCAGGCAAGCCCGATTGTCCACCACCGACGGATGAAGAAAGTTGGGAGCAGGCTGAACCCAATGAGTCGACGCCAACTCCCGCAGACGCGGCGGAAACCGCAGCAGCCTGTTGGTAAAACTGTGCGATACTGGCGCTACCAGGAACCCCCATCGGTGGATAACTGTTCATCACACTTTCGGTATACCTACTACTGATAAGAGATAATACAAGAAGAAAATAAAAACATTTGTTCACATATGAGATACGTTTATTCGATTTGCTGGCAGTGCACGTGTGCCATGGTTACCTGCACGACTTGTCATCTAGGCCAGAAAAGCCCGGCATCGTCGAGTAGCTCGTGTGTGTAGTCGGGTGATTTGAGACGAAAGGATACATTTTGCTAGTTGGAGGCGAGTTCGGGCTGCCTTCACTACCGGTGGTCAATGGACTGCCTTCCGAGTTCGGCGTTTGCGACACTGTCGAGTTCGAGTTGGAAATGGACTGTGATGAGATCTGAGAGCTTATGAACGGCTGGAACTGGGCGTATTTCGGTAGCATGCTATCGATTATAAACTTTGACATGACCGCATCACCTGGAGCACACCAAGGGCGCACGGTGTTGCAAATGTTCGTATATAGATCGAAAGTTTTGCAGCGGTTTCAATAGAAAAGGAGTGGCGACGATCTGTTGACTACTCCTGACGTTTAGCGTCTCGAGGCTGGGGTAAGTTTAGTTAGAAATGTTAATAGGGATTGGCAAGAGCTCCGAGTTAGTAGAGAACCAGCAGTTAGTTGAAGGTATCAAACAAAGCAAAAAATACACTTACAATGTTGCGGTTGGAGTGCTGTTGATGTCTTCCACTTATATTACTCTCAACAGTAATCACAATTTTAGGCCAATTAGTATTCAATAATATATTTTAATCACTCCGTTATATTCTATACAACTTCAGTGCTATTTATCACCAGAGAAGTTCTGTTTGTTTGAAAATGCAATTAATTGGCGTAATATGACGATGCTGATACAATTGCGTCAAAATTATCATAATTTTTCACATCGAAGCAATGAAAAGTAACACGTTTGCTTCGTCGCTACAATGCAGCGGTTATTTACACCTAATATTTTAAGCACTTTGCATGATTTTACAAGTGTATGTTTGAATGACTAAACCGTTTGTGTCCGAAATAATATCACACATATTTTTCGTTTTCCTCCTTAATATAACGTCACTTTTCAATAAGTCGACCATTCAGCAATATCACGGATACCACTAATAATCGAACAGCACTCAAACACTTCCAGCTACACTTTTTTCTGCTTATTTCCAAAGAGTCGCATTGCTTTGTGTGTTGGTACAAAAGGAACTATTTTCAATCACTGAAATCGTCACTGCAGTTTTATTTCACCACCTATTTCTTGCCGCACTAGCGTGTATTATAAAAAATGACAGCCCTGCGTTAGAGCAATTTTACCACGAATATTTCGAACAATACAGTCACACTTTGCAGTAGAATGTGGAAAACACGTTCAAAAGGTAAATGCGACGGTATTCGGTTTTCCTTATTCACGCCGTTGAAACGATGGCTATTTTAGAAAACACGACCACGGTCGCCTTTATTCCTACAGTTGCCCACCCGATCGCACGCCTGCTACAGAGTGTTGCTTTATTTTTACTGTTATTAATATTATAATAATAAAAATGCGATCGTAGAAGTCCGAAGTTGTTTACGTTATGACAAGTAGTTCGTTTATGACACAATACAAAAGTTTCGCATATAACCACGCAAAGCATGAGGAGGAAAACCAGTGCGAGAGATGACGATGGCTTCTTCTCTGCCGTGAGAGAGCGAGCGAAGCAAATTGATGTTTTTAACCAATCTGTCGTATTCTGCAGGAAAAAATCGGGAGATTGCTCGTGTTTGCTCTGTCTCACATCCACAACGATCGCTCACTTGTGCACTTTCCTATTCTCTCGAACGCAAGGAGATAAGTTGTCTCGTTCTATTGAACAATGTGGAACTCTTTCCATGATGAAGATGAATTTTCCCCTGTGGAGAGAGCCGGGTTCCTTTGCGACACTCAGTAAGCTTGAGGATGAGTGCACTGGAGCCCAAATATACGCATTACGCACCGGAAACTTTTATCCTGGAGCTATCAAAGTGTACCGCGTGCTAAAATAATTACCGGAACCTTTATTTTAGAACGACCTGAACGAGTGACTGTGGCTCTGGATCAATTTTCGATGGTTATCCTTGTACCGTCATAGCCCAACGGCAGTTTCAAACACTCTCGATCGACACAGAACAACAAATGTTTTCAGTTCGCGCGTTTGCTGGAACGTACAATTCACATGCTCCTACACGGTTTCGCGACAGTAATACGTATGATGAATAGAGCTTGTGGTTACGGTGACCAGCACGACCAAGTAAATCGAGATCACTTCTTAGTCGCTCATGGGTCAGCACCGTAACTTTTCTCTTTCACGCGCATTCTTTTGGCACCCGTAGGAAGTCTTGAGCTACTGACTTCGACTTGCTTGCCTTTACTCGTAGAACAATTCCAAGCCACTGGAATTGTTGCTCTTCATCCCACTCACCAACGAGAGGATTGGCCATCTGCAAGTGTTGTAACCCGATCACCGGTGTGTTCGTTTTTACTTCACCTTGGTGCATAGCATCAGACAGAGAGAAAATATCGCTTGGTATAAACGTGGTATCCAAAGGACGCGAGAGGTTTCAGGAACAATTTGTACAATCTCAGCTTTCGCTCTTTCTCGCAGGTTCTTGCCAGAGAGACAACCGAAATGCATTTATCTGGTTGGAAAATTTAGCTGGTGTTGACGTTGGTGCAGATAAATGCAGACCGTCTACCATAAACCGAGATCCCGAGGTGTGGTGAATGTGTAGTGAAGGAATGTTTCCGAGAGAAAATTGCCCATAGCTGACGTGTTTTAAATCGGATTAAGGAGATAAGAGGATTTCCATTGTTCGATTCACCTAAACGAATCGAATTGGTTCTTTGCTACTTTCTTTGGCAATAATAGTAATAGTTTTGAGTTACGAAAAACCACATCAAAGAAATGACAGGTGTTATCTCAAAACAGAGCACTACAAAATTATGCAAGTCGCTCAGTCGCTTATGTGTAATATGTATAGCGCTAAAACAACTGCAATTATATTCGATAATTGTTGTCTCACATCAGCAATTGAACACATTCTTTGTGTTTGTAAGCAGTCTGGCCCATATTGCATAACAGTTTCAAATCTATTTATTTTTTCAATGTGCAACAATTTTAGATTAGTCCTTCTTTACGTTATAAATTATAACCATTTGAGCCGTTTTTTTCAATTTGATATATCTTCTGAACTCATAGAAAATTAAATATGCTGTCATTGTAGCATTGGGAAATATCAAGCGTTTAAACGATTATCGTTATCGTCTACGACTGTAACAAGAAGCATTGAAATATGGAAAAATGATTCATCAAAATGAAACTGCTGAGGTGGCGCAGTAATAAATTTACACTTTATTAGGTCCCTCAAACACCTTCTCAGAAACGTTTTTATATGCTTACCTCACGCCAGAAAAAACTGGCCATTTCTTTGCAAAAAAATAAACGTTCGCTTGAGACTAGAAACATGTTATTAATAGTCAACCAAATGACAATCCGATGCCAATGAGTATCCTTTACCTGCTAATCCATCAGTATACGATCAATCAATCACTATTCATCCTATACTTTTTAATTGTTCATGTTTTCTCAATTTATCTGTCACTGTCTTTGCAGTTGAATTCCATTTGCGTCATTTCTACAGGATATTCTATTGTGTTGGCAAACCGCAAAACCGGCGTGTTTAAGCAACAACGAATTATACTGATATACTTAAATCAAGTATTTGTATGTAATGTTATCATGCAATAATCTTACGTAAACTTGCATAAATATCGTCAGTTTGGTCTTTATTCATTTGATTGCTTGATTTCAAGCCCATGTGATACGTAGTTCGTATGGGTTATCGCTCAAGCTTATGGTGTAAACAACACGTTAGCATTACGAGTCTAAATAGTCCTTCTTGGCATAGTGAGACTATAAAATTCTGAGGAGTCGCTGCTAATCAAATTTAGCAAGCCTGTAAAAAAAAGGAATAAAAGAATACAGGGGTTTCCAACTCAATGTGTTAACTAGGCATGCAATTTTTTAAAGTTATCAATTTGAGTTCGATTCTGTTGAGATATCGTTTGTATTTTCTAAAAATTAATCAATTTGATAAATCTGTATGTTCCACAGTTCTATATAAAAAAAAACATATATAATTGGGATCAACTATACCATGATCAATTTGTGATTGCATGCTATTGAGCGTTTGTACACGTTTGAACATTTTGCGTTACATTTTCATAGCTTTTTCTATAAATTGCTCCGATACGGTTGCGTAACATTACAGTATATCAAAAATATCAATCAGATCCAAACACATCTTTCAACATGATGCTACCTGGTAACAATTCATCGTTCGATAAGTACTCGATTGGCTTGCAGGCACCCCAAGTAAGTATGATGTAAGTATGTATGTAAGTATGTTAAGTATCCTAACTTAAGGTATGATTGCATCCATTTACTACAACATCGCTTCTTGAACAGAAAATCCCTATCAGTAGTTTCTTCAAAAAGTCTTTTGTATCGTCTAAAATAACGCGCTTTAAAACTAAAATTTGTTTCGGCTAAAATAAATCTACGACTACAATTGTATTGGTATGAATTATATTGAAACCATCACTCTACAACAATATTTTAAAGTTTTCTGACCAGTAAAACAATAGTTTTAAGCAATACGACGTTCTTCTTGAATAAAAAAATATTTAAAAAAAAACAATAGTTTGTAAATCAAACAAGCACATTATTTTTTTCCGATTACTGTTAATTTATCACACTATATTGTTATCAGAGCTACGTGTGATGCCACTATTTCATACGCTGTTTCAGGGCACGATGCCAGTAGGCCATATGATTGCACACACAGTTACACGCTCCCTTCATATATATACATGGACACTATAATCCGTTGGGAAACTATTAATAGGCACATAAAACAATTTAAAACCTGTAAAAGTTTTTATTTCTATCATAAAAACCGGCTACCCTCGAGGCTTCAGCAAAGATGCGAACGGCGGGCAACCATGCTCTAAGTGAGGGTATTTGTTTATGTTTCATGAATTTTATTCTCATTCATTTCACTTTTTCTCTCACCTCAATGAAAAACAAACGGCGGCATTAAAGGAACAAAACCAATAAATATACCCGTTCGGTTTCATATTCGTGCCCAATGATAGTAAACTGTTCTATCAATAAATCTTGCTAACAAATAGTGGGATTGATAGACAGCAAGATCGAAAAATCTGAACCCTGATTACTGATGGGTTTTAATAATGTAAATTCGAAATCGCCGTGTCATAAAAAATGGATATCACATAAAAGAGTCATCAATCGAGTGTTTGATCAGTTATAGGTGTTGATGCTTTTTATAATGTTTTGCTACCGTCTATTCTTCACATATGTCATACATAAAAAAATCCAACAATAGATCGAGTGTGCACATCCAAACACTTTCAGATTGTAAAACATAACGATTTCAATCGAAATGCGCTTTCAGCAATTGCAATTATAAGAACTTAATGCTACGGGTGAGCCTTATTGCCATTATTTAATAGATAATAATTGAACTTAAAACTTACCACACCATAATTTTGCAGTATCTCATACTGCATACATAACACGTAGTTGGTCATCATCCATCATCAAGTTGCCTCGACCACTACCTGGCTCGATCTCCTAATTCTATCACTCTGGTTACATTACAAACACTCATTAACTTAAGATATGATTTTTGGAAAACACTCATTAGCGCAATTTTTATTCATAAAGATCGACATTACACTTTATAATACACGATATTTAATAAAACTCATTTTTATAACTTCACTAATTGAGGGATAAACTGCATACATGCAAATATTTCCATTAAATTGCATAATTAAACACACATTCACGCACATACTATATTTTCCCATCATGTTTCTTTTCAAACATGTGACATTGGCTTATATGAATAATTTGACATTTTTTTGTTATACTAATTCACCTTCACATTATTTTACGATTCACGATAAGTAGAAACAACACTTTAAATCACATTTTGTCGAATAACGCAATATACCATGCTCGATCAGGGATTTTACGACGGGTACCTGCAAAAAAGAGGAAAACAAAAATTAAGCTTTAATTAAGGAAAGGCGCATTTTGGGAGAGTATGCTATTAAAAATTTGTAACACGTTTTGCAAAAGTTAGATTTTTCCATCAATTGCCATGTTAAGCAATAATATATATCCATTACTGTGAAACTTTCAAGACAAAAATCATCATCATATGTTTGTGAAACATAAAAGCAGCGCAGCACCACCTAGGAGCAAAAACTGGAAACATATTTTTCGTATCGGATAAACTCGTGTTTTTGCTTCTCTTTCCTTTATCTACGTTTTTCGCTTTATTGACAAGTTTGTTGGTCATGTTTTATTATTAACATAATTTGCGAATATTCCAACTAGATTCCGTTAACCTTGCTTTCGCTTAAAGATAAATTAAATGCGAGACTTCTAACAACAGGCGAAGTCTATCGTATATTACTGCAATTTTTAAACAACTTCAACAATCAAAAACAAGATTAAAAAATGAAAAACTGATAAATAACTCCCAAAATGAATACTTTGAAAATCATTAACTACAAATACATACCGATTATCATTAAACATATACACACATGCGTGGAGGGTACTCGACGAGGAAAAAACAGTCAACAAAAGAAAATAGCGGACATCAAGCAGACAGAACTTTCACGCCATCCTTTTCAATGGATAATTTTTATTAGGGCATATAATATTTTACGATCCATAGATCGTAAAAAGAAGCCTAGACTCTGTTTAAATGTCACGGCTTTATCCCCGAATGACACGCATGGCTCTATTGCTTCGATTGTAAAATGATTTAACGTTGTGGTTAAGTTTTTCCACTTTTTCGTTTTGGTTTTATGCATATTTTGGATTCTCTTTCATAGGTTTGGTATTATAGAAATACAGTTACAACCCTCACTAGTTGGGATTATTTTACTTGGGTTACTCGATAGTTGGCACATCAATAGTTGGGTTGCATTCCCAATCACCAAGGTTGTAAATTTCACTGTATCTGGCCTGCTGAACATGATATTTTTTTTACGTAAATACTTTGTGTTCGGTTAGCGCGACTTTGTATGTTTATTCGATTAATTTCTCGATTTTGTCATATAGGAAACAACCCAACTACGATAGCATGCATTCATATCGCAACCAGTGAGGCAAAGTCTCTATAGGATACTGGTCGATGCATAGTCCAGCCATATCTAGTTTGATTTTGACATTAAGATGAAAACGTGTTTACAAAAATTAAGTAACGGAATATAACGCACAATACGTAGCAACCGTGGCGGATTCAACTACTTGAAGGCATCCACCATGAACCATGGCATTCTAGTTGAGGTCCACCAATAGAGGAAGGCTCGCCGAACTTCAAGGATCCCATTTTCTTTCCTACCTCACACGAACAGTGGCGAATACAAACACTTTTTACAGCTTTCTCCTAACTTTCTTCGGAGCTCCCCTTGATGACGCGGCCCCACATCGAATGTTATGGGATCCAAAAAATGGATGTTTGGCGCTTGAAGTTCGGGACCCTCTTCGAGTCCGCTCTTCAGAAGCCAAACTTTGGTACGGACGATACACATTAACAATTTTTCATACAACTGCCAAAAAAGTCTCGATGGTTACTTTTCATTTTGCTCTATATACATCCACCATACTGACTGACCTATACTGACGTTGCAGTGAAGCTAGACTGTATGGTAATACCTTACATAAATATATGATTATTTGTTAGAAATAAATTTTATATCTTTAACAATATTATTGAAAATTCAATGCATAATGCTTCATAACTGTTAGCACCCTGTTCTTATATTAAACTTATAAATCATTATATCCAAAATACTGTTATAAGAGCAAATAAAACACTAATCAACAAACAAGGGCTGTTATTTATTACAAATCTGTGAAGCTGTCGATGCCTGAAAGCATTTCTTTTGAAACAGCTTAATGTACAACTAATGACAACCATTGTACGGGTGCTTCTCTCAACTGAAGTATGTCTCCCATATGTAGGACCTTAACTGGTAATTCTAGCCATTAACAATCAATTATTATTTTTCTTCTTCTTCTAGGTAAATTGACCTACTAGGTCATGGTCATGTATCTCTTTTATAGCTCACTAGTGTAACTTAGTATACCATATACCCGGAAAGTCAATGATTACTAAAGGGAAATGTTCCAGCAGCGCTTTTACCGATCATGTTGGATGAATCTAGCGCCACATTCACAATATGTTTCACATATTCCATCTACTAAAATTAAGTCATAGGCTACACAGGGTAGGTTTGGGCTCTGTCGAAGGTTAAACATATTCTCGAAATCTACTATTCAAACTCAAGCCTGCAAAAGTCCGTTTGGGAAAGAAAAGCAATAAATATTTTAATTGCACGAGGATCCCCAGTTGTGCCACCTTTTCGACTGTTACTTGTTTCACTAGCTTGACATTAGTGGGTTGATCACTTAAAATATTCCAGTATTGTTAAAGTAGTATTGTTGTATCACAAATATGAACATTATAGCATTCATAAAATACATGCTTTAAAAATCCTGTTGCAACTTCATTTGCCCCAAAATTTGCAACCTTCAAATCTCCTTAAAATGGCTCTTTCATTTGATATCTTCGAAAATACGCAAGTCAATTAAATCTGATGAATAATAATATTTTGGAATCGTTTTTTTAATATTAATTTTTAAGATATGCCCTTATCTGAAAAGTACTAACCTTAATCACTAAATTCAACCATTCCCAACAACGTTTGCTTGGTTTTAATTCACTAAACTGGTTTTATCAAGTAACATAATGCATAATGGTAGCGGCGCCGGTCTTCACACGAACGGACCAAACCAAAACCCAATCCGGACCTATCTTCCGTAGCAAGGAATGACTATCCGGCTACGTGGTAAAATAATTCTAGTATGCAAGAAATGGCAAGAATGACCTAGGCCGTAGCGCCGCCAAGAAGAGAAAAAGAGAGAGACAGAAAGAGAGAGAGAAAAAAAGAAAGAGAGAGAGAGACTAGCATGATGGTAAAGACCTTATTCCATTCAATTGTTTGCATAACTCTCCAGTAACTCTCCGAGAGAGGAAGTATACATCTATTGATAAATTCTTAATATAATCGATATATAATAATCTGATCGATTTGAACTCATTAAGTGATTTGAAAACACATGAAACAAACGTAAAACTAACTCCAAAAAAGTTTGTTGAAATGTAGGCTGTAAGACTTTACGCTAATTCTATCCACCAGACTATTGGAAAGCAAACTGTTATATGTGACAGCACGGTTATTAAAACATTCATAAACCTTCATTTTGCCTGGAGTTGTACTTAGTGGTGATGGGTTATATTTCAAATAGCAACTCATTTTCAAATATAGCCATTTCAGTAGAGCCTCGTTTCACGCAAGTCCGCTCAAGACCTGACGATCCCATACTTTAACAAAATACTAAAAGCACCAATAACTAATATAAGCCATGAAACCATCAGTTAATAAAATGATAACGCCCATAAATAATGCAAAGATTAGAAAACACGTCACATTTTTGTTCCTTATTTTCAAATGAATTGAAAAAGTTTGGCATCTGCAAATGGAAGAGCAGACTGTTATTGAATTTACAATGTATTTCAATTTTGTGATGTAATACAATTGTAATTGTAATTGTTATTGTATACAAACCCAACGAATCTTGCAACTAATAGCAATGATTCCAAAATTACACAGATATCGTTCAAAGTTTCGCCCCTTCATCCAGTAACGAAAACCACCAAACCAATGGTGTAAAATAAATTCTTATTTTGATAGAAGCATAGTTACAGAGAGTTATACTTAAGTGATTGTTTTTCATCTCGTCCATCTTCTATTTTGAACTCTCTCTACTAAAAAAAAGATTCATGCTAAGTAACATGAATCAGTATTCATGAAAAGTAACCATTCTTTCTACCTTGGAAGTGGATCAATTAGGTGTTGCAAGACGACAACGACTTTGTTTCTCACTCTCTACCCCGTAAACGATGTCTACACTAACACGATTAGCTGGTTTTCTTATTCCCTCGATGAGATCTTAATGAAAAATAATATTTCCAATAGAAAACATCGAAAAAGAAGCTTTATGAAAGATCAATGTCGTTTAAATCAACTCCAAGTGATACAATATTTTACCAGTATCATGAGTGTGTTTGGTCCATTTAAAATAGAAGAATGCTACGCCGACTTGAACAAGTGAGAATGCAGCGACTAATTCAACAACCGCACTAGACAAACGGCTCGCGGCAGAAACCGAAGCTTGTTCCATATTTCATATTTGTCATATTTGTGATAATTTGTCTTAATCCAAAAGCACACACGCCCAAAACGATGTTTAAAAATCTTCTTACATTTCTTCGCACTTGCAGCAGACGTTAATAAATATCAAAACCAATACTTAATAACAAAAGTAGAAAAGATAAGCAAACAGATTGGCAACTAGACGCAACCATAGAAAAGGGTGCTTTGTTTCCTTAGCACACATGCAATCAATTGCTTGAACTGAATCACAGCAACCCTTGAAACACCACCAGCAGAGAAAACCATGTGTTTCCAAAATAATCTAGTTTCAAATCTACTTCAAGAGGATTTCGGTAAAAAAGAATGAATGTGAACAAATCACACAACCAACCTTATGACAACGCATGCTTCACACGTACACCAGTAAAATTTCAAACTCAGATTGGCCGAATGGTCCATATGAAGCACCTCGTTTCTTTGCTTAGAACGACCATTCAACCATTGAAAGATTGTTGACGGCCCATCAACGATTTGCTCAAGTTTGATGGTCGGAATGATGATCCATCAAATGCATGATTAAGACGGTAAAATTTAAATTTGATGTACCATCCGAATCGCAGACAAAAGATAACAACAACAGCAAAAAACAACCTACTGTGCTTTTTGGTCGTTCTACCACCCGAACTACTCATGCATAACCGTGTAGGCAAATGCATTCGAACAGCAAATTTATGACATCTTCCTCTCCCTTTCTGGTTCACCTCACTTTGTGTTTTTTTTCCTTCTATTCTTCATTCTGTTTCCATCACGTTGCCGTTCTGTGCGGCCAGCATTTATGCCTTTGGCGTTTTGTTTCTCCCACACTAGCCACAATGTCTATGGTATTAGAAACGTTTCAACATGTTTCTGTGGCAGAAGATCCCTGGGCTTGGTAATAGACCATTACAATGCAGAATCAGCTCTTTTGTCATTTATAAATATTTATTTTTATTCATTAAATTGCTCGTTTGCTCGATGGTAAAAGCAATTGTTGGTTCGTTATTTCATTCGAGCTCGGCTATGGAGGCTAGGTACCATGGTATAATGTTTTGGTACAATCGTTTTTTTTTTATAATCTGTATACAACACTAACGAAACGATATCGATTGTTTTTCGGTGAAAAGTGTTTTAATAAGAACTGGTTTTACAAATACATTTTACTCATTACCCTCTTCCTAAAGGAATTCCTTGAAGTTGTGAACAGTTAACTACGGTTGTGGAGCTAATAGGCAGCTTGAATTTTTCGAACATTTATCTTGGCAGTTGTCGTCGTTGTCGATGAAAAATATATTAGTTTTTAGATGTCACTACTATCTTAATCATAAGTCCAATGCAATGATCATACATAGTGATTTAGTGATTTAAAAAAAACCTTATTGCCAATACGTTACCTGATAAGCGATCGCTAAATGATACACGTCAGAATGTGTTAGCAAAACGAGCCGTAATTATAGCGCAATATAAATGTAGCGTTGTTGCAGCATTTTATTACTACTTTTATTACCCGTGCAGGTACACAGCCACAAGGTGGAAAATATATTTCGTCTCTGAATACTACACACGTCTCTTTCTTAATTGCTGAAGTATATTTTTCGTTTTTTAGTACCACGCGTGTTTTCCTTTCATTGTTTATAACAATAGCAAACCACTAGCCGCTCATTTTCGATCGGAATTCATTTGAGTGGGCACGGCTAGTTTACGAGATTTAATTGTGTTGATAATTGAGTAGTAATTTATCAGTTATTTGCCATAAACACTAACAACATCAAACTCTAGACAATGTGCGCATTGGGACCGACAGCACGATCGAAATTAGCATGGTTGTTCAGTGAGCTTGTTCGCACTAACACTTACAAAATGAGGCGGAAGCCATCATTGCCGATACCCACCATCATCAGCGTCATGGCGCGCGCGTACAATAAACATTCCGAGAGATACATTGATCTCGTTCTTGCGCGTTCTTTCACGAGAGAGTTTCATGTTTTTCGAGAGAGTAGAAGTTTTATGAGTTCGTATTTGCTAGAGAGACGATTGGGTTTGGTATTGCGTTTGAGTGAAAGCAATCTATACGCATCATCTAAAATCAAAAGAGATGCAAGGATTAAAATCAAGCACTTCACTAGTTATGGCTCACATCAATGGCTGTTGCTTAATACCCAAAAAGGTCTTGTCTGCATTTGACTGTTGTGCAAAGAAACTCTTGAAACAAAATTAGTTGTTAAAGATACATATGAGCCACTTGAAACACGTTCATCATTATGATAAAAAAAATATCAATGTTCAATAATAAAATTCAACAAACGAGCTAACAATATTTTTCAGTTACAGCAAATAAGTGAAAGAAAGCAAATATCATTTGATGTCAATCTCCATCGCAGGAACACGTGTCGAACAAAATAAATTAAATGCACAATTATTATTTACAACATCACCTTTTGAAGTCACCTACAGATAACATACCTTTTATGTATCAAAATGGTTTAAAATCATACAATATTTAAAAAAATGGAATTTCCGTCTAGTTGCGCGCTGTAACACGTCATTCGACAGTGAAGAATATCATATAACCCAGAACCAATGGAGCATTTCTGTGAAAATGGAGAGGCAATCTTAATCTTCAACAGCAATTATTTGCAATAATTATCAAGTCATTGTTTTTTTATAATTTTGTCTTTATCACGCGTCTAAATAAAAACAAATTACTTTCAATTCTGTGTACAACAGATGTCATAAAGACAAGAAACTTTAGAAGTTTGTCAATGCTTTTGCAGCTTTTTGCTCGTATCACGATTACCAACCATGGACTATCTAAAGCCGGCGTACGAACAACCTGCTCCTATTCTTTCTGCCCTGAATTAAATTCAGGGAGATTATGCAATCAATACAAAAAATTGAAATATAAATTAACAATAATCTTAACTGGTTAACAATTCTTTGATTGACCATCGGGAATGAATCAAGGATCTTGGTTAAACTTTTGAAGTAAATGCAATGTATATGAATTCAAGTCCCTTGCCTACAGAGTTTTGTTCTGTTACGAACACGTTAAGCCAAAGCATTGTAGCTTGCTCATTATATGTATGTTCCGCTGCTAATAGTTCTACTTATCGATTTCGGTCACTTATAATCTACATTCATTACTGAGAACATTTGCTTTCGCTAGATATAGCAATTTATTCTGCAAACAAAAATTTACTACATCAGCATTTGCTACTCATAAGACGACATTGGAACTAAAAATTTTGCCTCACAAAGCGCTCTGTCCGCAGAGGCCTTTCAATTGCGGCTTCAGCGAGCAGAACGTAAGTGGTCCCTCCTTTAACTTCGAACTAAAACGCAGCACATGGAATCACGCTCAGAGCAAAAATCGAAACAAAAGAATTAAATTACCATAAACTTCAATATTTATGGTCTTTTGGGGAGTTGCTTCTCCCCGTTGTCCCTTGTAAAGGAGCCCCATCGTCTACCTATCCCCATTACCGAAGGTCGTAAGCACCGAAAAACTAGCCTTTAGGGAGGAAGTTTTCAGTACACAAAATTCAAACGTGTTTCTTGGGGAAAATGAAGTTTCATGGGCCCTACTCTTACCCGTACCGCTCTTCCCCATGACGCCCTGCTCGACACGACACCACCAATTGTGCGTACGCTCGGCCTGCTCTTGTTGTTCGCTATACATTTAACAAACCGCTCCGTTCTAACGAAGGATTCAGTTCACTGTCCTCCCTTTTCGGAAGCGAGTAAAACATGCCCGCTTTGCCTTCGTTTCAGAACTATCGGTTGGTGATTCTTGCGTGCAATCTTTACCGGCTCCCGCTGGGACGCGCATCGAAACTTTGTTTGCTTGCGGCCGCTGTCGACTCTACGTGACGGTGACACGAAAATCTCATTATCTTTTGCGAAAGAACGTTTCATAAGCCTGCCTTCCATGTCCACCGTCAGACATGTTAGCTTTTTTGTGCTGTTACCTTTTTGTCTGATAGTGCTGCTCCATGGTACAAGCAAACGGAATTGGCAGGGGCTTTCGTGAGAGAAGGAAACATTTTCGATGAAAAACTTACATCGACAATTCTCGGTTGCTGCAAAACGGAAGAAGTTCTTTCAATTTCTACCCTCCTTTCCAACCAAATTGAGAAAGAATTCAGGAACGCACATACACTCAAGCACTGCGGATTGTGGTTTCTGCTATCGGCTGTAATATATTGCAGCTTTTTACGGGTTGTTTCGAGGGAACTGCATTGTATTGAGGTAGAAGAGTTTAAGGCGAGTAGGCTTAGAATGAAAAAAGGAAAAGAAGACGAAAGTAGAAGTCACTGAAAATTGAAATCACCTCCACATGGTAGAGACGCAAAACACTGCGAATGAAGCAGTGGGAGCAATGGACGAACGAGAGAGGAACTCGGCGGCTGGGTAAAACGATGTGGTGTTACGCAGCGTTTCAGCTTGTTTATTTAGCCATGAGCTGAAACTGATAGGGACACAGCAAGGAAAACAGCAAGCGGTTAGGAGGAGCTATGTTTTAATTAATATTTACTCGTTTAGCTTGCGGATGACTTCGAAAACCATCATATCAAACGATCGTAATACGAGATAGGCTATCTGTTTTTAAGCCATTTACCATTTGAAAGACATTTTCAAGAACATATTTGAACGTGTTCGCAAGGGTTGGGAGGTACAATTCATTTTTCTTCCGGCGAATCCTTTTAATACTAATTGTCGATGAATGTTAGTTATCTAACGCTATTCAATGGTTTGTTAATGTTTCAAGATGGTTTTGTCAAACAACTGCCTGAACTAACTTCCTATTTTGCCCCCCACCATACTTATATCAATAATAACTCAACTAAGAAACTAAATTTATTCATCATTTCTGACCAGACTAAGCATCAATGACTTTTCATAAAGCGGTTCCTTTACTTAACTTTAATTTCAATCGTTGAAATAGCATAAAACTTATTCTTATCGATTGCAAAGAATCATGAAGCCATTAATCAATATTGTCTTAAAAATAACAAATCATCAGAATAATTGTAAAAACAAAATGAGCAGAAAATCATTTCACGCAAAAAGAGATACTTCAAATACGCATCAATTACTGTGTTTGGAAAATTGAATCTCGTACCCTATTCCTAATCTGAGTTGAATTTCCAAACAGCATGACCTCTGACATATCCATCATAATCAAATAGGTTTATGTATGAAGCAATTGCTGTGCGATTAAGGCAGCAGGTCAATATAACAAAGTGGTCGTACCAGTTGATAAGCACGTAAGGACGTGAGATTAATGTCTTCAAATGGCCAATTATAAGACATCTTTGGTTTCTACTTATTAATAATATTGTGAATTCATCAATAATTTGTTATGGTGGTTGCTTGATGCTTATTTCTTATTGATCGGGAATTCGTTACCGGTACAATGCGCAACTCTGAACGTTGTTTCTGAGAGATTATTATCTGTTAGATTATCAAAAGCCGTCCCATAAACTTAAAATTGAAGATCGTACAAAACTATTGTTATTCGAAGATTAAAGCAGCATCTTTAAATGTTGTGTTCATTGATAACGACCACACCAACTGGTTATGCCAATTTCTTTTCTATTCTAAATATATTCTTAATGCTGCTAAATATTCAGGTAAATATGTTTCTTCCTTCTTTTATTTTCTAAGTTCAAGTGTGAGATGCGCATTGGTATGCAATCAAATGACCTCATACATACCTTCATACCTTTCATTATCAACACATACTTTAATCTGTATCATCAACTTACATAGAAAAGAATTTAGATATTCGGCATCTGCTTCTGTCGTGGTAGCGATGTAGCATGAACAACATTCGTATTATTCGTACTATCTATAGTTCTTTCGTTCTCCTTTGCGTCCGCCACATTAATTTTGTCAGCTCTCTAAATGTTCGTGAATATTTCATTACTGCACCTTGCTGCTAAATCCACAAGGGCAAGTAAAAGCATTCATAAATAAGCTAATCTTTTACAATTTCTACTTCCCCAGCTCGACACCTGTTTTTAGAATGTAAAAACTTTCCATCCTATTTATAAACGAAGTGTAAGAAGTGAAGCATGTCTCTCAAGTCCATGTGAACATTGTAAAATGTAAATCTGCCGTATAGCTCAGTAACATAATATGCAAATTCAATGAATTTATGCAACCGTATGTTAAAGTAAACTGTACAGTGGCTTTTTAATCAGCATTTCAAGTAACATTTGTTTTAATCTTCTTAATTATGCTGCTCGCAGTTAAATAATCATAGTACGGCTGAAGAAGAAATTTTACCTATTGCTAAATTAGCTATTCATGGCGAAACATCGACTGATTGGTAGTTTCTTATTTAAAATAGCTTGTATACTTATGTCGTATCAAATATGTTCCTCTCACTTTTGTCAAAAACTACTAACTAGCACACTGAAGATTTGTTGCTTAATGACTATGACTGAAATCTGGACTGATCGAATTTGCTCGCATCATGTAGACGCTATGCCGTGTCTTACTAATTGCGTAACTTACTTGGGTATACTTACTTGATAAAACAGTTTTTTCAATAATGAGATTCTTTTTCGATATGTGTATTTTTAGCCTAACTCTACGGATTTATTTTGATTATTTTTTTCAATTTCGTTGTCGTTGATTTCGTTGAATCGTTGACAATTCCCTGATGTTTGCCTTCCAATTAACGATTTCTTACACGGCGTATTCTTGTTACATGCAATTCCTACCATGTATAATAATGGCATATTAAAGGGCTTATTTGTACCACCAAGTCCAATAAAAAATCCATATTGTACAACGTGCAATGTTTCGATACAACATTCAGTTCAATTCAGATTCGAATTCAAGACCTTTGATGTGTTGCTTAGCTCAGGCACATGGGACTTATGCATATTCAGTTTGATACACATCTACGCAGCTACCTTTTTTGCACTACGCAGCAATATTTTTGTTCTTCGTTATCTACCACAACAAAATATCACTACAATGACTGGAAGATGCATAACACAGTACTACAAGCAAACACTCCGTCCACTCAAGATCAAATTTGAAAACAAACTAAACAGAACGCTAGAAATAGCAAAAAGAAGCAATTTGAATATTTTGCTTTTTGCATTCGTACATGCATTCTTTGACCTTAACAGAACAACCTGTGCTTCAGCGGAAGAGTTGCAGCTTAGGTTCATCGGTTCCTTCTGTGTTCATTATTACTCAACAATTTCAAGGACATAGTTTCTACATCTATAGAATTCGTGAGGTAATCCTTGTAGACAAATCTTCCTACCCGTATTGTTCAGGTTACATCAGAAGGCTTGCAATAAATAACGATCGTATAGGCTCAAGGGCAGTAAGTAAATAGCATCCCGTGCAATCGAAGCACTCTCCCGGGGTAAGATAACGGCAATAGAACCCTTTTACAGCTCATTCCCACCATTGGTGGCCTTAACCTGCCTGTCAAAGCGAGGCCGACGAACGTCTGGAATAAATTGTCGTTCCATCAGTCTTTCTGCATGAAGATACATGTGTGCATGTATGTGAGGGAATGTGTTTTGTTGTGAATCAAAGCTAACCAGTCTTGTGTAGATGCGATTGCAGCATGGTGACACTCCCGACGGTGGACGGGCTTTAACTCTTTTGCCACTACAGCAGGATTTACACCAAATGTTGGCAACTTCACAATGCCAAAGCTTTACACATCTCGAGTCAAACTGAGTCCCTAGTTCGGGATAAAATGTACAACAAAACAGCCTGTCACGACACGACAGCGAATGTGCAGCACTTTCGACCGAGTAAACGAAAGAGTAAGGAAAACTTCAATGAGGGACAAATATTCGTACCCAAACATAAATACATAAAGAAATAGAGTTTATTGCATCGTAAAATATGCAATTTTGTTGTTATATTGGTGATTTAGTCTGTGCGTTCTTTTTTGCTTTTAATTTGTATGGAACTGAGATTGTGGTTGAGGCGATTGGAAAAAAATGCACGCTTTCTGAGCTAGTACCGTGCAACCGTTGCTTGTTCGTAGCGCTTGTGACTTCTCGCTTAAACTGAAAGGCATCGCAGCGTTTCTCCAAACAGTTTTACGGTGAAGTGACCGAGTGTCGTTTAACCAAATCGACAAACTTGTTTGCGGAAACGTAATGTTGTGATGATCAATACCCCATTTTTCTTTCTAAATGATGTTTTTCGTTTGAAATAATGGTCTGATGCTTGTAAACTGGTCATTCGCTTTGTAAAATAATTAATTATCAATAATGAATTAAATATGTATAGTTCATTAGTCAACATATTCTCTCACGGTGTTTTGACAAATGCCAATAATAGCTCAAATACAAATATCTTCTCAAAATCTCTCCTCGTGACAATTCAGAAGGAAAGGCATTATATAGCAGGTATAAGCTGTATGGAGGTCATAGTTACAGATTTTGATATCGTTGTAGGTTTGATGAAATTATGGTGTATACCAGAGGACGGCACTCCTTTCATGAATAGGTCCAGATAGTAGAAACAACTTTGAAGCTGCTAGCCACACATTCCAAACGAGTTTTTAGACAAACGAAACTTCCCATAATTTTTCCAAGCTGTATTGGTTCTACTGGTACACGAACGTCTTTCTAGGATTATGATTGCAAACAGTTCGCAATGCATTTTAATGTTTCATCTTTTTTGTAATCCTTTTTTTGCATCTCGTTACAACGTTACTAGGCTCAAAATACTGCGGATACCTACTCACATGGAATCGGTAAGCGTTACATTATTGTCATCAGGTTTCATTTTGTGCGTAGAATAATTGATTGGGCACAGATGACCAACGAAATCTTGATGGGAAATGTAGACAAATATAACACAATTAATGTCGATGATGAATCACATATATATATTGTTAGCGCCATGGTGAAGATATGTTGTGTTGTTTGTAAGGTCTTTCAAAATTTTCTATTTGCTGGATAAAATCTATTGGCGGGCTGGATTTGGCCCGCAGGCCGCATTTTGCCGACCACTGGTGTATGCAATACATCATGTTCCTTTTGCCGTTCGACCAGACGCATTTAAATCAGAACATTAAACAATTCGTAGATTTTTGTGCTAATTTGAATTCGATTCGCTAGTGATTTCGATCAAAGATAACATTAAGCATTATTTACTAACTAATTTATTATTTGCAGAAAAAAAAGTTTCTTTCCTTTAGAAGGAAAAAATCGTTTTTTTACAGATATGTAATTACTTTCATAATTAAACATAATAGATAAATATCATTCATATATATTTCGTAATAATGAATATTACGAAATCTACCATCTTACCAAGTTTCGATTTTCAATTAACAAGGCTATATTCAATGCTGTTTCAAGCACCAATCTTTTATAATTTAATTTGTAATGGCATTTCTAGTCAATAATTTCTAAGTAGTAAATGATTCGAAACAATATTGGGTTGAATTAAACCTTGAACGCATTTTAAATTTCAGGTCTAATAAGTAACATATAGATTGAGATATAACACAATGCTGATTTATACATTCGATTCGATAATAAATTATTAATCCGCTCCCCAAAGAAACAGCGCTTTCTGTTGCCAGTCTATGCATCTCCAGTGTAATAAAAAATGGAAACTAATTCGTAAGCGATGTTTCTTTGTACGAGCTAACATTCTTCCAATGTCATGAGTATTGATTATTATGTTGGATTGTTTCTCAAACGAAGGTTCGATGAGAAGGAGTATTCGAGTTAAGCCCACAATCTACTGGTCTCTAGGATTTGGAAAAAGTAAGGAAAAAAGCGGAGTGAAGGGCAAGACAAGTCATTAGTAAAGATAAATAGCTTAACATCAAAGGCCACTATTTACGACTACGATGTGAATCTTATTTTACTATTTTATTGTTGTACATTCATTTAGACTAGACACCATATGTAGTTGGGCAATATTCAAACCAAAAATAATGCACATAGTGGTCAAAGTGTTGAAAATAACTAGTCCATTAGAAAATTCCTAGAATTCCTAGAATTTAGAAAAATAACAAAACTCAATGCGAAAGCATGTTTTTTTTCTTTTTTTTACAATATCGCAAGAACGACCAGGTCTTGTACATTTTTCTACCATAAACAAAAAAATATTGAAAGATAATTTAATTCAATACAGTATAAAACAATATGATCAATTCTCATGAAAATACATGATTTTTGCAAATGCTTCATTATTGAGTTTTTTTATTATACAAAGTTTAAAATTCTATTAAAAACAAATGTTTCTCAATGGGAGCTTTGTTATTACAATGGGGCAAACAATTGAATTTTTATATTTGAGAATTAAAAAATTTATTCGCAATAGATGCAATCAATTTACTGTACAACTCAACGGAGATCCCAAATGATGGAGAAAATGCCGACGGAAGCCTAACGAAAGGCTAGTTAATCATTTACGGCCACTTAGTGAATTCAAAAAGCAGTCATGGACAATGAGACTCTCGGTTCGAATTGAGGTTTTCCGACTTCTTGATAACGGTTAAAGAGCAATTATGAACATTCTTTTCTTTCTTTCAACATTCATCTTGAACCATCTTTAACATTTCCGACGGCTCTTACATAAACAACAACCAAATTCATGTTAAATTGGGTTAGCTCGTTTTATTTATTGTATCTTATTGACATTTGTAATAAACCTCAATATCAAGTTTAATTTAGCAACCGATAAGTACCAATTATGCCTGCACAAATGTCCTCAAGCAAGTGCCAGTATCAGAATCTCCCATAGTACATAGTCGATAATGACTGGCAGCATAATTTGTTTTTTAAAAGAAAAACAAAACAAATAAATCTCACACTCTATGAAAAATGATTTAACAACCGCATCTAACTGAGCTGCATAGCGTTTATGAAGCATAATTATTTGTTTACCTCGTTTACATACGTTAAGCCATCGTAAATACATTCATCATCATATCTCAACGGCGTGTGGTGGAATCTTCCTTCTCAATATTGATGATCGCAACAGCTGAGTTCAACTCGGCAGCTATTTCAATTTTTGCTATACTCTATCCGAGCGCCGGAAAGCTGTTTCGTATACGTTTCCTCGAAATTCTGCACCTCAACTCTAATTTTACTTATAGACCGAGTTCACAAGCATGCAGTGTTGATCTCTTTTCTCCTGTAGCGTCCACAATGCGAACTCGACTATCTTTCTCTTTAGATGAAAATCAACTAAGGAAACCATAATGGTTGCCTTTTTCGGCAAAATGGGTATGCGTATTGTACGAAAAAGCAGGCTCGCTAGAGTTGCTGGTTGGGCTACGCTTTTTAGTACAGAAACCAACACACAAAAAAGAACGCAAGCAAAGAGCAACAAAAGCTCATAATGCCCGCCCCTATTTCGGTACTGCCATTTTCTTTCTCGCTTTTCTAACCCGTATAGTTCGACGAGAAAAAGTAGCTACGCCATACATCGTCATTTTCTGCTGCCTTTAGCTTACAACTTTTAGTACAGATTCGGAGGGTCTGTTACGCTCAAATACAAAGTCTTTTACTTTACCAAGTGCTTTCGTAGGTATCACCGGCAACCAAGGTGGAGGATTCCTCGTTGCTCTCTGAACAGGTTTAGTAGAGCTCGGTAAGAAATATTAACTTTCCATCACACCGAGTGCTAACTGTGTGTGTTGGTAGCTCCCAGCTAGATGGTTTGTGCCTTTGCTAAAGTTGGGAAAACATTTTCCTGTCAATTTCCTGGCAGTCCTTTCACCACTGGAACTTTGGAAAATTTCCTTTTTCACCTCAGGTGAGGTATATTTCCACCAACATAAAACCAACCCACTGGCAAGAAGTGGTTCCTTTGGTGAGAATGTGACAACCTACACCACCGCACAAATCATCTCTTGTCATTGGCAGCGAGTCTTGGTTTTGTTTATCAATTTTAAGTACTGCAACGTGTGAGTGGTGGCAGATTGTGTCTACAAGGTTGTCGGAGCTGTTGGGGTTAAAATAGAGGGTTTTTGTTTTGATCTTGTCAGCTGAGTTCAAGGAGAACTTGGTAGCTTCTGTTAACGAATACTGTCGCTTAGAATTGTATTTTCTTGACATCTGTTTAACACAACGGTGTTAAAGGTGCATTTTTTTGTGTTTTCAGTATTTTTGGTTTACAGTTTTTAGTTGGTTGTTTAAGTAAGTAAGCAAGTTGATTTTTTGCTGAAAAAATCTATCTGTTTTCTTTTGTTGCAAGTAATGCAAGTAAGCATTAAGCTTTCAAAAATTTACTTGTTGGCACAAAGTTTTTGTTTGGGAAAATGAATAATAACTTTACATGAAAATTATCTTTAAATATGCTGCCTGACCGTTAAGGACATTAAAATCATAAAGATAATAAATTTATCTGATATTCCAAAGAAAACTTTACATTAATGATATAGGGTTTTAACCATCATCAATATATATGAATCATGTTCCTTCAAACATTCAATTAATATTACTCACACGCATACAGTTACTCACGAAGAGAAATTAATAGAATTTTCTCAGTTCTTTCAATAAAAAATCTAGCCAACCATAGTTTTATTAACGAATGTTTGGTTTTTCGTTTATCACTTCATCTTTTAAGGTTTTTGCAATTCCTTCTGTTGTAATCGACAAGTTTAATGATCACAAGTGTGATTTATTACTACACTGTTCCAAAGTTTAATGTGTGATACATCCTGCATGCATTGCAATTACTTTACTAGGCTAATAATTAGCATTCAAAAATTCAGGCGTCTGGGTCACTTCAGTTCAGAGTTCCGATTTGAACTCGCAACCATCAATACGTTAGATTGATTCGGCACTATGGGAACGCGGTACATGAACGTACAAAAGGAATCAAACTATTGTGATAGAATATGCACCGATTCGTTTATAATTGGTAGAACGGTAGCAAGTGATTATTTACTCCTATTCTTTAATTATGCCAAACCCCTTGGGTAGTAATACCTTTACCCTCTCTGAAGGTGAATCAATCGAAAAAAACAAAAACAAGTATTGCAGTATTGCTTATTTTGCCGGATATTTAATAGTTTGGACATAGTTATGACCATAGCGGATGGGTATGTGCGTATGTATTCCTCTACGATACGAATTGAGCCGATGGAAGCAGTGGGCCAGTGCAATTATCGGTTTCTTCTATCTACTGTTTGCCACCTACGCACACAAACACATCTATGTTTAGCATTTGCTCACTCACCCCTTGAAATAGGACCGGCTTGAGTTTACAAACACTATTTCAACTGTCAATCTGTTTCACCAACACTCGACCGTGTAGCATCCATTCAATTTCTTTGTCACATAAAACATATCTCCGGTTGCTTGGAGCTGTCCGATCAGATCATCCCACATGCCTAACACACACTACCCAACGCTTCTAGTTGTATTGCTGTGTGCGTGTACCTTTTGTGGTTTACTTACATATTCACATACACTACCACATACACATACACTACCAACAATATGTAACTCGCACACAAACGCAACTCTATCTACCACACAATGGTTGGCGTATTGTATTTACTTTGCAAACGGTTAGCTGCAAACGACAAAGGGGCTCATGTTTTTCACTGCTGAACATTTTCCGCCTGCCGCCATGGTAAGGACGAGACCAACGTGTAGACTATCTAACTAGGGCTCGTGTCTGGAACGGTTTTTCACCAAAACGTGTTCAAACGTTGCCGGGAAAACATCGTTGTTAGTAGGAATCAAGCATCGTTCGTACTCGACACAAGTCTTTAGGTGCTAAAATCAACATTCGGTGTACTGTGGAAATAATTTTGGTTGCTATTTGGAGAACTTTATCTCACTGTAACAAACATAACGTCGCATATGTTGTGCCTAGGCCATGTATTAGGCTACAGAGCAGAAATCTATAGGGTACCGCAAGTTGCATCACCAGTGAAACCCCCTTGGGAAGTCGATAATGTCGTGCTAACAACTGTAACGTGGACAGTTTGAGCATTATCTGCGGCAAAGCTCAATTTATAAGGAAAATAATTAACGACTCTTATCAGCAGCTTTACCTGTTTCCTATTTGTTATTTATTATTTATTTAAATTATGCAATACGATTTATCCAATAATTGTGTTATGTGTAATTGACAGGCGGAATCTGATATCTACTAGTTTAATGTGTGATTGTACATATTTTTGAAAGTTTTGCACCACGAAACTATCTTCTTTTTTTTTGTTTTAATACGCACACGCATTTTTTCATTCCAGTATTCCGATATGTTTCATTCTCTTCTCATTTAAATGTTTCATTTTTGTTCAATTCATTTATGTTACATCTGCAGGATTAATTGATATTCAATTATCGCGTGTCGTAGCTGTGTTACATGAAGACTCTGCACAAGGACCATGCCGTGTTAAGGAATCCATAAACCATTCAATGTGAGTATGTATCTTTACAAACAAAACCCAACATTTCCCCATAATAACAATTCGACTCGAACGTCATCGGTGTCTTTTGAACCATTTTCAATCCAACCGCTAGTGTATTACAGTATGTTGTGTTTTAAAGTCTCGAACCAGGCGTACGAAATTGTTACAGTGCTTAGTTATTGCCCTGAAACATCGTCAGTTCATCAAAAACAACACGGAATGACACAGGCGCTGCTTCCACCTGTCTTCCTACTAACACACAAACAACGCTCGAAGCATATATAGTCCGCTCACGATGGTAATGGCACGAGCTTTTAAACGTTGTGACCCTTGCAAACATACCTTCTCATTCTAACGTACGTTCAACCGTGCCTTTCATTCATCCCTCCAACCATGCATTCATCAATACGTCAGTCGATGACTCCCTGTCATTAGTATTTCACCCACTGTGTTGATATTACGCCGTCTAATGTAAACCGTGTGCCTTTTTCTTCAGAGTATGCGAGACATATTAATGTAGCAAATCAGAGAAAGGATGTACTGCGTGATGCGTGTTTACATGTCAGCTGGTGATCTGTCATTTATGCCTTCGCAGCGATGTTTCATTGCTATACGCAACACCCACACTATCCACTTTTCATTCATTCACATCATTTCATAGCAAGACAGAGAGTTTCTATATACAGATTTACTTTGCTCCAAACGCACTGATTTTTTTTAATTCTTCTTTCAAAATGTTAAATCTTATTAATGGTATCGGCTGTGCCATATTCTTCTTTTTTATGGCATTACAAACTCTAAGTTCTTGCCCTACCGTTGCTAGTTTTTATTAGCTTTGGTTTACTTATAGCCGGATAAGGCTAAACCGATGTTTTACGACTATCAATACCAATTTTTTCCTAATGCCATATTATGCGTAGTTAATACTATTTGAATATCAGCCAGTAATACATGTTGCTCAGCCGTTCCTGTCAAAATGAACAGAAGCAAACAAGCGTATAAGGGAATGTTGCTAATAGCAACACAAAACTGAAAAGAATGCCTCCCAACCCGCACCAAAATTGCAGTATTAGCCATAATAATACAACGATGCTAATTCACACCTTGTGACTGTATTCTTTGTTTGTTTCCTTCATTCTTTCCTATACTGTAAAATATAGCATACCCTTTGTTCTGTATTGTATAAACAGAATTTTGTATACAGCATAATTATTTCGTATATTTAGATATGTTATTACACTCAAATGCACGTGCGCATATTCAGTAATTGACAAATCACACAGTCCGTAATAAAATCCGATAGCACAGATAAAAGCATATCTGGAGCAAATCCAATTTCTGTTCTTGGCCATATTTTCTCACACTAGGCTGCTGCGCCCAGATAATAACAAGAAGCGGCAGAGGAATTCTCTTTCTCGTTTTCAATGTCCCACACCCTCAATTCACGCACAACTACACAAGAAACAAACGGGAATTGTGCATGTAAATACTGTAAAATGTGAAATAGAGGCGAGAACCTGTTTTTGTTGCTATAAAAGTTGCTCCTTTCATTTCTTTACATTACGGTGCTCCATGGGGAGAGAGGTTGGGGAGGGAGGCTGTGGCTTAATACTGGGCAACGCAGGAAAGCTAGTTACGAGGCGAGTAGGATGGTAATAAGGTTCACTTTTCGTTCTGCATGTATTGTGATGGTGTTTGAAGTTTTTTTTTTCAGTACTGTTTTGGTTGTTTTTTCTTCGTCTTGGGCTTCGCGTCCTATTGCAGAATATTCCTACATTATCGCGTTAGGTCACAGGAAAGAAATCAGAATACCCTCCCTACAAAGCAGATAGCGAATGGCAGATAGTCGAAAAGATGCGATGTGGGTGTTAAATTTGCATAAGTATGGAGATGCCATCGCTTGATTTGCCCGGGAGAGCGTTTGGGTGTGTGTGCAGTGTCTTCATTTTGAGCATAATGCAGCTCTACACTGTTAGAAAGAGTCAAGTAAAGTATAAAAGATTGCGGTGATAGAACAACAATAACACCTACAATGAAAATAGTAAAAAATACTAATCAATACAAAGCGATTCGTTCCATCGGTTGAGTCCCAGTTAAGCTGTATGCCATACAAACTGTGCTTTTAAACGTTTGTGTACCCATTGTGAACATACTGACCACCATTTAATCAGTTTTAATTTTTTTCTTCACTATGCAGTGATAAGAACTGCGCATGGAGGGGTTTGACCTTTGGTAGGTTTGAAACCAGTACGAACTTTTTATTAAATTGTAATTCGATTTTGGTTGGCTGAATAGTGCTTTGCGAAAAATGGCACCAAAAAAAATGGCAAAATGCAAAATGCGAAAAAATGGAATTTATTGATCTGATCTGAACATTGACCTGATACTGACCATAATGTAGAGATCATTCAAATTAG
The DNA here is from genome assembly GCF_943734755.1 of Anopheles moucheti. Taxonomy (NCBI): domain Eukaryota; kingdom Metazoa; phylum Arthropoda; class Insecta; order Diptera; family Culicidae; genus Anopheles; species Anopheles moucheti. Next base: position 59,835,519 of record NC_069140.1, read on the forward strand.
CCTTCATAATAATTAACATTCTGTTGCAGTGCATCTTATCTGCTTTTCTATTAGTCTTTTGAAAGTATTCACAAAAAAGAAAATATCCATGCTAGAAATAGATCAACAGTTTTTCAGTCTTCAGTTCAGTAAACAGCACGCGAATCGTGCGTAATGTAGTTTCGATATCTTACCTTACTTACCTGTGTAAATATAATATTTGCATATATATTTTAAAACATTTTTATGCTTCTATTTGATGTTAAGTAAAAAAAACTAATGCAAGTTTGCCAAACAAAACGAATATAAGCAAAGCTAGAATGAAGTTTTTCCAGAGAGAATACATGCATACATACAGAACAGAAGCCGAGAGAAAGAGCGTAATAGCTTGTCTGAGTATGAAGAAGAAAAGTAAATAAGCACAAACTAAAAGAGGACTCCAAGAGCTAAAGGTAGGTAGACATTCGCTAGGAGAGTAGAAAGCATTTGACTCACAAAACTTCTCGCCACAACCTATCAAATCTAACATTATTGCACACTCGAGGAAAATCCTGAACCCGTTCGATACAGTTCTGCAAGAAAGATCCCTAAGGGTAGAGACTGATAAATCGAATTGGCACAAATAGCACAGAGCAGCAACCCATTTCTGCAACTAGAAGGAACTACCGAAGGATGTGTTTGGGTCGACGGGTGAATCGACGAACGAATTAAGAACTGAACACAAGCATCAATGACGTTTCGCCGGGAAGCAACCAGGAAACCCAGGAAAGTGCGCCGCGTCTTTGGTGCCGCTTCACGCTGGTCTCCGACCCGTTTGCCAACGGTACCGTCGATGTTCGCATCATGAGAACGATTTCGTTCCGTTTCATCAATTGGTCCATTTTGTTTCGGCTGATGTTGTGCATTTGTTTTTTTTTTTTCAATTTCAAACCCATCGTTGTGTGTGCACATCTGGCCACTTCAAACGATCGAACTAACCCTTCGAATGATATGACAGAATGTTGATGGTTCTAGAAATCGTCAAATCTTCTCACCCACCTAAGCTGTAAAAGGTAGGTTTGGGCATATTAAAAATATTGTATTACCTTTCTGTTTCTCTCTTCTTCCGTACTATTTATTGTTTGCATCCAACGGTAGAAAATGCCTTTTACCGAAGCAAGTGTAATTATGTCGAATATGGCGTATAGGATCTAGTATAAGGCGAACGGTTAAGTACACATATATATTAAAATTATGCATTTTTCTACTCTGATCCGCAGTTGCTTTTTTTATTTAATCTAAAACATTCACTAAATTAAATGGTGCACACGTTTACATAGCCGTATCATTAGCAAAATCAATTGATGAAATGCCTCAAAAAGTTATTCACATTTCGAGTCTGTTCCTGGTCGCATGTATTTCACCAAGTGTGAACTTTTGTAGAGTTTGCACTTCAGTTTTTTGAAAAGATCAAGGATTTCATAAATTCATCTATTGAATATCCTATACGAACCGAAGCAGCATATTTACCTACAATAAAAAATAAAACTACACAAGTTCTTTATCTGAACCGCTTGGTGGTAGAAAATCACATACTTCCCCTCTACATGGACTCACAGGTGGCCAGCATCGGGTTTGGTAGGTACAGTGAGTTTAGTATAACGTTTCGTAATTTCTATACGCACATTTGCAGACACCCCGAATCGCCGAAGGAAGCTGTATGCGTGCAGTGGGAGAAGCAAAAAATCGCTCAACGACCACCAGCGGATAAAATGAACAGACGGTTGAGGAAAGTGGCACCCATCCCAATCGAGATTTTCTTCAGTTCCTGTTTCCGACATCACCGTCGGCCGTCAACGATCCCACTTTACGCAAAAAGCGCACGCGCGCGCTGGGCGCTTAGAGGTGTGCGTGCTGACTCACATAATTATTTCCGAATTCTTTCTCTCCAGCAGTTTTTGGGCAGTCTTCCATCGCACTCTCTCCTGGCATCCAGTCCGCAGATGGTCTGCTTTTGGAAGTTGAGAGAGGCACGCTCTTAGTTTTTTTTTTCTTTCTTTTTTGATTGCTGAAGCAACCTTTGTCAATTGCCGGTAGCTACTTCTGCTGCCATTGTGTGGTAGCGTTTTCGGTCGTCTCTCGCAAGTTTTGGTACGGACGGTATATGCAACACGCTACACTCTCACAACCCAGCCATACGGCCAGCAGAACACATCGTCGTCATCTTTAACGCCATCGTAGCGGACGCCATACGCTGCTCTCGTTGTCATCAGGGTCGTTTTGGTGTTCGCTGCCTTCACACACCCGGTTTCCGCGCCATCGTTCACTCGTTTCGACCATTGTATGATGTGATTTTGTTTTCTTCAGTTGTTCAGTACCCTACGCAGTACCAGTGTATTCCAAATGCAACTCTGAATGAATCGAATCGTCAACATTGAAATTGAACGTAGGTGTGAAATAAAATTTGGGGATTTAGCACAGTTCAGTGGAACAGTGTGTGGTTTTCTGTAGTTAGTTTAACACTTTCAAAACACTTTTACCAGATCTGTGCACTTGGTTTCTCCAGAAACAATATACGACTGATGTAGGATTATAAGAACAGCGAAGTGAACGCAGTGAATACCATTGATAACTATCAACGTCAAACTAGTGCAACTGATCAGTTTTCCCGTGTGAGCCTAAGTGTTGTTCGAGTGCCGCTTCATGAACGTATACTGAATGTATCCTGAGTGCTACTTATCCGGTATACCTTCAGTATACGTAACAAGAGGCGACACAATCATCGCTGCTGTTGTGATTTACTTGCAAAGTGTTGTACAATCGTCGACCCATTATACGTTGTAATAAGTGAAAGCATTAGGTCTAGCTATAGTTGGTTTTTGGTTTATTGTAGAGACAATTTCACCCACTGTGATAGGCGAATCAAATTTCATTGGCCTCATGCATACGTTAAAAGGATAAATACTGCTCCTTACAATTCCAGACAAATGTTTCCGGCCTGCCGAATCTACACTGTTGTACCATTCATTGTTCATTCAACTCCACAGGTATCTGCCGGGTGGCTCTTATTAATCGTGTCTGGCGTAGATGGAAAATGTGATACACTATCGAATCAGGAACACAGACAAGACACATTATGCACATCATAACAAATCATGAAGGTCGCGTAAAGATGAAGCATAGCAGGAATGGGAAATAGAATTGCATTTAAAACTCAACACGAATAGTGCGAGAGCAGGAAAGTGTGATTGAGAAAGAGCGAGCGACGTATATAGCAAAGATACATAAAAGAAAAGAGAGAGGAAACGTTTTCACATCCCGTAGTAACCCATACGAACATAGTTTAAACCAGTGGGAATCAGAACCCTATTTGCAACTTTTAAGAAAATAGCTACAGAAAGGGATTTGAAAAAAGAGTTAGTAAATTAGTATCTAATTTTCGCATTGCATGTTGGTTGGTGTACGGTACAGTTTAATGCCCAAAAAAGTGGAAGCACCATTCTAGCTCAAAAAACATAGACGATAGGCGAGAAATTTTCATGTGACAGGCGCACAACGCAGCTCTTCGATCTCTCAAGTGTGTAGAATCTCTAGGATATACGTTCGTTAACGTTTTTTTTCGATGCTTTTATTGAACGAAACGGTGGCAGACTAGCGGATCAGATCAACTACCTTCAATCGGTCCCAAGAGATATGTTGGTGGAATGAATATGTAATGTGATATTAATATTAAATTTTTGTTGGAATAAAGCTTTTTGTGCGATACATAACACCAAATCGGGTATGCGAATATTTAAAAAGCACACACACAGCATTGAAAGAACTGTTAATCCATTGCATACTTTACGGAGAATACATGTTTAGCTCCTCCCAAAATTTCTCTCGCTCTTCTGAAACATTCTCTCAAGCTGCTACCAGCACATCTAGCGGAGTCTTTCGGAACTTGAAGCGAAACAGCGTGCGGTAAAAAATCGAATGCTTATGAGAAACTGGTTTTGAATATATAAAGGCTTACTCCAACGTACAACGAACAATTTTTGTTTACATAACTAAGACTTCTTCTCTTCAGTTCAAGATGTAAATTTATATTACAGACTATCGAAAACCGCCACAAACTTGGAAGCAGAGCAGTTCGCATGATATGTCTATTGATAGTTGATGCTGCGTCCGTTTCATGCTAGCCATTCAATTGCAAAATGCTTGCCAAACATGCAATGCTAGTACCGTCGAGTTTATTTATACGGGGTGAACTTAGTAGCATGTCCTTTGGTAATTTACAGAACAAACCATGACGAGTTGATGATAGGTAACAGAACGTTGTCTCCATCAAAATATACGTTGGTTAAAGAGCTTGTTCAATACAACAATACCTGCGAAATATCGCTTTGCAATGAACATAACATATTTACATTCCATACATATCTTCTGCAATAAGATTAATGCTCTAAACCAGCGGTATTTAAACTACGGCCTGTAGGTACATGCGGTTCTTGAGTACTTCCAGTGCGCCCGCATCGTTATTGTTTATAAGAAACGAGTCACAATTAATTGGATATAAAAATTAACGTTATAAAATCAACTATCTTACTTAAATAAAGCTGAAATAATTTTTAACGGCTTAACATTCAGGAATTCCTTTATGCTAAAAGACGCATTTCAAGAATATTAGATGACCCTAGCATAGCCAAAGCAACACAACAAACGATTGAACAAATGTTTTTTGCTTAAAATTTAAATAATATCGAGTAAAGAAGGCTTATTGATGATCGTCTCTATAGACAATGTTTATGATAATTATGCTGATAATTGTGCTGTTTTATGATAGTTGTAAAATAGAAGTACTTTCATCATTCGTTGTCACGAAATTAGTTATAAAAATACTGGTCTTTAACACGAATTTAAAGTAATCGAATTCTATCTCGACCTCTATCCGGTATCCAAGACTATTAAGTCATGGTTGAATTTGTGAAAATGGAAAACTAATCATTCAAACTCTTTGTCAAACTTTATATTAATACACCAATTAATACATCATTATTTATATTTTCGTAAACACAAGTAGCCCTACGCATGATGGGCGTAATTTCAAAACGGTTTCTGAATATATATGCTAACCTTTTTTTCTTATAATTTTATGTAAGACTTATAATTTATTTACCAACTTTGTCTCTTAACCACAAAACCACAAAACCGCACAGTTCTTTATATATCGTACAACACATATTATTGCTCTCCCTCACAACTTACACAACTATTTACTTCCCTTATTTATAATTTACAACGTATAGTTTTCTCGATTCAGAAGCAGTGTAGGACCGTTCTTGATTAAAATTTATACTAAATTATATGATGACTCAAAATAAGTATGTTCATCGGATTTACCCCTTTCCGTTTTTACTTTTAAAGTTGAACCACAAAGTTGTTGGAGATATTTTAAAAACTATTCTTAAAGAACGTTAAAGAATCTTCGAATTAGGAACATTTTTCCTCGATGGGTTTTTGTAATGGTTTCATATATGTATTTTATGTAAGCTTCTTCTTGGCCAAGCGACCATCTAGATCTTGCTTGCCATTTCTGGCTCACTAGACTAGACTTATTTTTCCGAAAGAGTCCATGCTATGCGGGAACGGTATGAATGAGATTTTTGCTCGACCCTATCGTGTGGGACTGGCGCCTCTACCAAATTCACTTCCGAACCGAATTTTATGTAGTTTTACTATCGTTCCGATGTGTTAAGGTACGAAACGTTTGCGCTAAAGTTAGCCTTTAAATATATATACTAAATTACCTATCAAATGTAAGTCAATTTTTGTAAATCTTGTTGTGACAAATGATTTATAAATCACAATCAAAAGAAAATAAAAGCATGTTAGTAACAACAAAAATATATTCTTTCAGTATGAATGAAAAGTATGGAAGTTTCGTCTTTGCTTATTTGGTCTGGTTTGCAATACATATACTGAAGCAAATTATGTGCTAATTGGTAAACATAACAATTGTTTTTGCATTCGTACTACAATAAAAAAAAACAATGAAGAAAATACTTCATATACTTCATTGCTAATACTTCATGCTATTAAAAATATTACTTATCTTCTTCTAAAAGTTCTTGTAGTTCATGGAAAAATTTAAATATGTTGTGAAATCATCACATCTTGCACAGGTTCCTGCTCCATTATTATGTTTAACTTTATCTTTCATTATTTTTTGTTCAGTCTCAGCAACGGTGAACCAGAAACCGCATTATCATCTGCCTATAAGGGCGCTACATTATAATTCAGCAAGATAGAATGGGCGAAAGACCGAAAAAAGTATGGAATCAAGAAAAATGTCACACAAACATGGCCGCCAGCTTCATCTGTTCTGCGCAGTTCCATTTCCCAGCGGTTCGACAGCAAAACGAAGAGCAGAAGAAGATGGGAACAAAAATGAGAAAGGGAAAAACTTGAATCTTACGCAGCCATCTGTAGATTACAGGGGTAAAGTGAGTCAGGTTGTGTGCACCGCAGCCATTGAACGCGCGCTACGTGCGAACATCATCTGTTTCGTTCTGTTAAAAGGTTTCATCTGGTGTACGGTCTGCTTACAATCCACCTAATAACTTTCAATCTTTTGCTTAGTTTCGGAACTATGTAAACCATTTTATCGAAACCACAAAATAACCTCTTTGTAGACAAAAGCATTTTAATCCTGAAAGCAGTGTTGTACGCATTTGTTGGGAGAGCGTTCTCTTTTATGAGCAACAAATTTTATAAGGAATATGATCATAACTGCACAATTTTAACCACCATAGAATACGAGCAACCAACAGTACAAGGCCGTGATTCATATACATAATATTTTATTCTATTTCTATTTCATGCAATAAAAATATAAATCAGTGTACCAGAAGTATTAAAAATAATCTTTTGTTTCTGTTGCGGTGAATGTGTAGCATTTCATAAACCTTTCTATCTGCTACTTGTAAATCGACATAAAAAAATCAGTAGAAGGATTTGCTAAGATGTGGTTTATCAGTAAATATTCCATTGGAATGTATAAGGAATGAAACACGGCATAGAAAATGGAAATATTTCTCAAGAATAATTATAGAATAATTTCAATTTTCTTTTCACACAATACTTCCACCTCAAGAATATCATGTTAGTTAATCCCGATTACGTTTTAAGTAAAATTTACTAACTAATTCTGCGTGAAAGTTGAAACATCGCAGAAAGTTGTTTTCAAAAAGTTCTTTTCTATAAATTTCAATCGCTGATCGTGGCCAGTCTCTGCCGTTTTATTTAGCTTTTTTTTTTTTGCAATTCAATTCAAGTTACTCTCTACAAGAGATACATTCTCTACTTTGACCGATCGATTATCTTTTGTTCTCACGAAAGATGCTCACTCACACACAGTCGTAGTAATTATGGATATGGGGTAACGTCCTCCTATACGTGTGAGGTTTTCACTGAGGCAAGCATCAACCTTCAGCATTACTTTCTCTTTCGATACTTTCTCCAAAGCATGGTATGGAAAACATACTATGAAAAGAAACTCATGCGCATATTACTAGCTTTCCAGTTTTTTGAGTACTGAACAAGAAAGAATACTGTTTCATGCTAAATTTGGAACAATATGGAATTCGGTTTACAATGTAACTAAAAAAATCTTGCTGCCAACAAATAATGATAATCCAATAAAGAATATTATTATTACGGTTAAAAAAATTGCATTAACATATGTTTAATCTTTAGCTCGCCTGTGTTAACGGCATACTGTAAACTTTGTCTTTTCTGTCAGCCTTTTGCCCCAATTAAGGTATGAAATGGGGATATTTTCTTAAGCTGAAACACAACACAAAATTGGGTATTAAATAATTTAATTTACAACCAATACAACCGAATATGCCCGAGATAAGTCAATTGGCAAGGACGAAATGCCTTGTAAAATTTGCAAACTTTGCAAAAAACAAATTCATTATAACGTTGTTGATAATACGGCGAAAACCGTCGTATTGGATGAAATATATAAATAAATAATTTAATTTGAAACATGCTATATACCATTTCATTCATACATAAAAAATTAATCAACTCCTGTTGAGGTTAGGCTGATCTGGTCTCAATTTATTAAAAATGTTACTATTACGTTTACCTTTTTACCATTGAATTTGTTTTGCAGGTAATATTTAGTTGTGATAAATTATAAAATTTGTCTTCGCAATTTGATTGTTCAACTATTGCTACCTTTATAACCATAGTTTATGGTGAAATCTTTTAAACATCCTTCTAGGTGTGATGAATAGCACACAAAAATGGTTCCTTTATTCTTATGCTATCATAAGAATTCATACTCGGGAATTGTAATAAATATTTTTCGATCATGGTGTATTGCTGCATTTAACAAAATAATAAGAACCACTGTGTGTGTCTTATGCAAGGGGTTAAGGGTCAGGTCGTTCAGACAGAGGTCGACCGCAAAGACACATCCTTATGCATCAATTTGGTAGCTGCAAAATGTCGGTTTTTATCTGCATTCTTCGTAACATTCCCACCAACCATCACCACCGATTGGTTTATCCAGTTTACATTGCACGCTGAATTGCCTGCTTGCAAACGCCTGGCTCCGCAATTGTTCATTTCATTTTACAAATAACTATCATTTATCATAAATGTCATCGATGCCAAAAGAGGTAATGCAGGGAGTGGTTCGCCCAATGGAAAACCTTCATTTGAGCCTTTTGTGAGGCTTGCAAAGCGACCGTTATTTGGAGGCCGGATTTTGTTTACGCTCTGTAAGCTCGGCTGGTGTTATCGGTGACGTTAATGGGTCATTTTTTAGCTAACTTTACTACCGCACCGTTTGTATAAGTGTTCTGCCGCCGTGGAATATTTGTAGCAGTCAACAAGAACAAGAATTGTGCACTGCTGCCGCCAGGCGTTAACCAAACGCAAGCAAACGTCGCATTCTGGAAGTGTCAATAGGTAGACTTCAAGACTTCATTCCAATCATAAGACCACAGTGGTTGTTATTGTTTGTACAGATTTTACAATGTTAAACGATATGGTTAACGTTTGTCAACACGATGCCCGAAATTTATGGCTCCGGATACGTACCCTTCAACTAGAAAATTTGGAAACGATTCTTCGTTTGTGCGTAGTTCAACGTAGCAGCTACAACGAGAACTCCGAAAACTCGCAGGGTTAGGCGGTTGTTGAGAATATTTTCAAACCATCGATATATCATGATTGTATATGCTACCCCCGGATTTGGCTCAAGTAACTGTTACATGATACGTGACTAAAACTGTTATTTCAACGCATAGTCTCATGATAGGCATCGGAAACTTTACCCAAAACTATAACACGCACGGAACCTTCATAAATCATGCAGCAGCATTGAAAAGCTATGTGAAAAACTAATTCATTAATCAATAAATGCAACACCAGGTGCTCAACCGCGTGAATTAAACGGACTGTATTCTCGTGAATCAATTAAAAATAGTAAACACAATAGACACTCTACACTTATACAAACGAACATGTTAGTCAAATAAAGCTCTACATCACTAATAAAGGAAAAATTATGAACACCTACACTGTAAAACTTGATTGACAGGACGATAACCTTACAAACTAGAGCATTTTCCCCATTCTTCAGTTACCGCGGTGTCACATAGTACCAAAACCTTGTCGAACTTGTTTTATTAAAGTAGAATGCTACACATTTGCAGTTTATCATGCGTCAAGGGAAACGACATGCCCAATAATTGATTAAATTATTCGGGAACTCAACTGACTAAAATCCGACTGAGAATAGTTTTGAGAAGAAGTATATGGAATGTTCCTTGGCTTAGCACCCAGGCTTTCTTTGCGCTTCCATCATCATTATTTGTATTGAGTAGAGGCTCACTTCGCACCTGAAATGATTCATATTTTAGCAATTGAAAGCCTTTCCGCGGGTTAGCCATTTATACTTTCAATAGTGTTGTTACAGTTGCTGTTAAGGGAAACACGGTCCATTTAGTAGCGTTTTTTATTGGACGCCACCGCAGACTAGCTGTCTGTTTTCTTTAATGCCAAACACTCAATGTCATAATGAAGGAATGAAAAAATATAATCAGCGTTGCTTGACATCACATGGTTGGGTCCCAAAACCATCAACAAAGATCCACAGACTTGAAAGTACAAAACAAAACGAAAACTACATAAACAAGAAATACTAAAGAACTTTGCTATCCACAACCAAGCTACCAAATTCAAAGCATAGGATGAGTTTTGGTAAAGTAATTCCCTTCCCTTTTAAATTTGGTAGTTCTTTTGTTTTCTCCACGGCCTTCTCATTTTAGTCCCCAATATTCCAATTATCTGCAACCACCCAACCTATCCCGCAGGTTCCCATCTCTGTTTCGTTAAGCTTTGTTTCGACCTTTTCTTTGCTCAGGTTTTTAGTTTACCATGGATTTCAGCTTTTGCCCTCCATTGAATATAAATTAGAATAACAAATTTTGTGTGATTCTGATATTTCGTTGGCTACTCTTTTCCTGTTGTTCGTTTAGCTTGGTAAGAACAAAAATGCCCGGTGGGGAAACGGTGCTCCGTAGAGTGGTTTTATTTTGTTTCAATTTTTTTATTTCAACAAGAAATATTACTTCTTTTAGTAGTTCAGAGACGATAACGCCAACTGAAATAAAAAATTTCTTTACCATCAACTCACATATAACCAGAAAATGATAAACGAATGTCACTCTTGTAACGTATATTTCCCACATTATAATATAATTTTGTATGAACAAGGTTTCGCAAGTGGTATAGTGCTATTTACTATAAAAAGAGTTTAAAAAGTCTAGTGCAACATTTTAAAAATTTTAATCCTAGTAATGAACCACGATGCATGTAAAATATGAACGTAACGATTAAAAAACAAAGTGTAAAATTCATTATCAACACAATACGATAAGACGAAAGTATTGTTATTAACGATATTAGTTATTATTCTTAACATATATACTACGCCAAAAGCCTTTTTGTCCATCTATGTGAAAAAAAAAAACTCTTCAGCTTCAGCTTTTTTTTGTAAATACCATTGCTATTATCGAACACGCTTTAGCCGGAATAGTATATCCTAGGGCTTTGAAACGTTATAAAATATGCACTGAAACACAACATTCTTATTTGCATATTAATGAAACTTCCAGCTTTCCGTGATCTTCCTGCTGGGAAATATTCTCCATCTAACAGTATACAACAGTAAGTATCCAACAAGTTATTCTTGCATTGGTGAAGGATTCTACAGATATTCAATTCAAACTTATATTTGGAAGCGATCTGGAGAACATTTTACAATGTAAAAGGTTGCACTAGAAAAATATTATACTACATATACTTTTCAACCAGGTAAAGAGTACCAATAGTGGCAGTAGTGGAATAAAATACTTTACGTACTTGCGACTAATTTTAACACAATAATGATAATTCTAGTAAACCGAAATGTTCTCTTGCCTTTTACGCATCGTTTGAAAAAAAACAAGCGGCAAAATTCGGTGATAAAATGGCTTAAATATTTAAGTTTTTGAAACAGGCAGCAAGTTTATGCAGTTTTTCTAAAGATTGCATAAGAAGATTTGAATGAAATCTGAAAACGAAAATGTAATGAACATTCTATCGTTTCTTGCCATTTGAGGGACAAATTGACCCATAAAGTTAGGAAAATGTGCACACAGGTCATACGGAAGATGGGGGTTGAAAATGAATCATTACCTTGGTGTGATGAGAAAAGCGTTTGTCATAAAGTTTTGAAAAGTTTTTTTTGACAAAAAAAATTATACACGATATCACCACAATGGGAACCATACCACTATTATAAGTACAACAGAACAATTACAAACAAAGTGTTTTTTTCTGTATTTTCTGTTTTTTATGTATGTATTTTCTATCATATCTAGTTGCAACAACAAAGGTTTGCTCCTTGCGAATATCTCCTACATAGCTTAACTGTTTATATGCGGACTAATTGTACCTCTGTTAGTATACTTCCCCTAAAATCATTCAAATCACGTCTTTTGTTTGACATGTGTTTATTTATTCGATGTCTTTATTTAACATAAATTCCATTAGATATGAAACGTCCACCTTATGTTTCCCATGTTTTAGCTAGAAATCAACACAAGCATTATTAATATACGCAGTATACAACAAAAGCTAGCTGAAAATGAAACTCATATTTAGTTTGTGAGGATTGACTAATCTTGCCCCCTATGCACTATATTGGCCGCTACCTTGCAATCTTCTGCTGGCCCAAGAAAAATATGAAGAAAATAAAGGCAATTCAGTGTTCCACTATGTTGGTTAATTAAAAGTGTCACATTTGGTTCGCCAAACTCTATGGCTCGGAATCATTCGGGGGAGAAATCTAATTACAGTATTTGGAAATGTATATACAATATGTTGGACAGTGTTGTAATCTCAACAACACGTATCCAAACTCCCACACATGGGTTTACCTACGTTTTAGCGAAGGCCAACTTTGGAAAGAAACTAAAGAGATATTTTCGTTCTTCAGCACATGTGTAGCCAATATAAAGGGATTGATCGAATGAAGGTACAAAAAATGAAGGTACAGAACGAGGGAGAGAAACAATTTTGCGAGTAATTCTTCCAGTCATTCTTCGGAGTCATTCTGCCTTGAATAAAACTTAGAACGAAACGAAATCAAAGTCTGAATGAGCAGCCCTACGATTTGGCTAACATACCGTAAGATTTGGTTATCATATGGTTGAACGTTTTTAAGTATAATTTTATCAACCATAATCATTGAATTTGCATTGTTTATCATACCAAAAGGCGATAGAACTATTCGGCATCTGAAGCGAAATCAAAGTAATGTGGGGTGTGTCTGTGTATATTGTCACGATTGATAGCATAGATTTTGACTACTATGACTACTTTGTGTAACTGCTACAAAGCTAAATATCCATCTCTTTATGGATACTCGATACTTTAAAGTGTTTTCCATATCAAAAAATCAATAAAACAATGGTGCAGATTATATGTCTTCTTATTTATCGGCACAACAAAGTCAAGTTTTGACTGATTTTATTTCTGGTTAGTCAGTTCAGCGTACGGGCGATTGATCCGGATGGCGCTTTGGATCGGTCCTGTTGTGTGATAACCGGCACTGCTGCCGAATGCACCACGGGCCACCTCAGACAGATTAATTTTATACCTTTTAATGTTTTTAATAAACCATGCGTTTAACATACTTTACCTTTTATTTTAATAAAATTTAACTTTCCAAGGAAGTAATAGCAACTTACCTAATAATCCACAAAAAAGCGTACGAATGGTTGAAGATCCCGCTTTTTCTGTGAAAGAGAGGATATTAATTAAAATTTCAGATACGTTAAAAATATTCTTGCGATAGGTTTTTTTTAAAATAAAATTTAGGTAAAAATCCACTAAATCTAGATCTATAAAAACAGTTTTTCAAGAGTAGTTTAAAAATTACGATACTATAGCCCACGACGCCTGTTTTTATCTTTCATAAATATCACTATTAACAGTCCCATTGCTTTCAACGGACAACCATATATAACTAAAGGTTTAGAAACTTTCACTTTTATTTGAACTTTGATAAATATTGTAAGATAAGGTAAACCAATTTAGAACTAACACAATGATTCTACTCATTCCAAATAGACATGTAAGGGATAACTGATGAATAAAACAGGAAATGAGAAACAATACCCCTTATCTAGCATCCGATGCGATGCTAATCCTAATAACAAGGTTAAACAACGTCTTTCTGGTTTCTTCATTGTTTGCACAGGAATCATAAGTCACGAAAAAGTCACGTGCGTTTATCCAGTAAGTAGAATTTAGTGCATATTAGCGATTTTCAATACTCGATGTTGAATCGAACTACCCGTGGAAACAATGTCTGGATTTGTTTCAACACATGTTATTGTACTATGCTATCCCTCTAAGGAAGAAAGTTTATTTATGTAAAGGTTAAACTACTTCATTTAACTGAATAATCTGACATAACTACATATCATACATTGCAACAAACATCGCACTTTCTATTTCTTTCGTAGAAAGTCTCTTTCTCAAGGACACGCCATCACAGATACTCCAAAGAAACAGCATCGTTTAACATCCTCCAAGGGCAAACGTTTCGAGCATGCTGGAAATTCTTCTGACAAACCGGAACGTAACCCTTTATCCTGTTTCGTCATTGTTGCAACGCAAACAAATCGACACTTTCACCCAAAACTCTCGGATATACAGCGTTTTTACTGAGTGCAAGCAACAAGTCTGTGGGTTTTCATCCAATCTACGGAATGCATTTGGAAAGCGCAACACCGCAGGTAAGCATACAAGAATTTTATGCTTACAATTACCTACCCTGAGCACGAAACCTTCCATTGATTTACAACAGTATCGTCTTGGTTTTGGTGTCCTCTACAGTTGGAAAAGGGTTAGGTTGCATTTTTTATCTTACACAACATTTGCGAATTATAACAAACGTCAAGCAAGGGCACGGACACACAGCAAAATTGTCAAAAAGTGAAACCGAGCAAATCGTGCATACTTCACAGAAAATATATGTTTTTGTTAACTCTGAAACACATTGTTTATAATGTTATTATAAAGCATATCCAAGTTCGGTGTGTAAACTTCATCCTTACTTCCTAAGGATAATGTGACCGAACGATTGAACAATGAAGTGCACACTGCTCAACTTAAAAAATACACCTAACATCTGGCTAACATTACAAAATTGTCATCAATACCTGTCTAGGCTAAGAAATGTTGTACCCAAGAAGAAACGAGAAGGTATATTTTTAACTGGCTGATAAAACGGAACAATATCATACAGATCATAATCTAGGTAAAACGTCTTCAATATTGCTATCTTCCGTATCCGTCCACCTTACGATTGTAGCCCAATTAGAACCTTTTAAAAAAATGTTTCGATTGCATTCTGATACTCTATCGTATCATAAAGACTAATTAAATGTCTTAACACGGAGATGGAATACGTGATTGAAAAATAATGGCCACTGAAAAAGCTAAACCGCTGAACCACACACATCCTGGCAACTGCGGCTAACATATCTTACAAATCTTTTGCAGTATTCCTGAACAACTTACAAAGTTTACAGTTCAGTTGCTTCTGATACACAGCTTGAATTTCCCATCTTGAGACGGTAGTATTATAAATTTCATCCATCCTCTAAGCCACCGACCTAAGGTGATGGTAAAATGAATGACCATCCTGATGAAACGATTGGCGTGGAATCCATCCTATCAGCAGTAGGGGCCCGCAAGATGCGCCACGCAGTACGGCTGCGCGCAAAGCGGTAGTCAATAATTTTCATAGTTTTATTGCTCTTCGCCAGCCAGTATTCTTTTCGAGGCAGAAAATAGGTGATTAATAAACTATCCCAAACGCTAGGGGTAACTATGTCAGCACTAAAGCACCCGCTGGGGAAAAGACCGCCTAAATAGCTCAGAAAAACCCTCCGAATAAGAAGGTGGGGTAGCAACATCGACATCTGAAACTAAATACAAAGTATGAAATGCTGTATATTGAAAGAAAATACAAAAAACCTTAGTTGCGCACGAGTTTCGCCCCATGCATCAATTGGGTCGATACGTTCTATAGGATTCATCTAACGGGCACGACGAAAGAAAATAGATCTAAATATTTAGAGATACTTGGTAAACCTATTAAATCTACTAGCAAAGGTAGATTGTTTCTCTGCTACCTCTACTGCTGTCCCGTACTTTACAAAAAGTGTTTCTTCACAGATCCATAGTTTTCATCAAAGTCCTTCATCCAACAATGTCATCCGTCGAAAGTTTAGCAATCGATACACGTCTTTCAAAACTGTTGTTACGCAGGATGTAGTCTTTACGCATATGACAACGGTACAGAAAGCAGTATCCATCAAGCAAAGATGCAAATGTTGTTGATTTCTTTTCTTTTTCTCTCCTATTCATCATAATACGGGTTTCCATCGATAAATATTTATAAGTGTCTTGGAAAAACGATATCCTTGATCTGATCAAACTTTTAGCGACATGGAACCGCGGTGTGCCATGTTGCGGTTGTGAGCATATGCAAAAATAAATGTCTAGCGAAATCGAATGATACTCGCACGTTCTAACATCCGTCGACATGTATGAGGATGAAGCCAATAGCGCTAGCGGAAATAAGCGTTAGGGGAAAAAGGTCGTTTACGATAGTGGACTTTGTAGAGTTCCCTAGACTTAGTAATGGTCGGATGATAAATAGGTAGAACGTGGCAGGTATGCTGACAGCCCTTCAGAGAAGAAAAACACAGCATTCTCCAGGCACCGGTGCTCGGTATCGACGGTCATGAAGAATTTAAAAAATATCCATTTCGATAAAATAGATAGCTACCGTTTCGGTTTGCAGCAAACTGTTAATGCGTACTTTCATGACTGCAAGACGGCAAAAGATTGGTTTTAAACAGTGCAAGAGAGTGACGCATTACTGGAAAGGCTAATTTGATGAAAATAGTTCCTTTTAATGGCATCTTCTATTAGTAGTTAAATATGTAGTACACATATTAGCCTTTTACTGCAATTTTATCACTACATTTGCCCAAAGTAACAGTTTTGCTATTATTTATGATCGATTATTTGTGCCTCCACTTACACAAATCACAATGTAACATTAGTGCACATAATGTTTAAAGTACAACAAAAAAGTCGTAAAGATGAAAGACTTTGTAGTAAAGCAAATCTCTATTTCATTACTTTTATGGCTTAGGCTACGTTAAAATGGTCATCATCACCACCATCAAAAAGTGACATCTTCCAACTCGACATCAACATCGATTATGGTGTAGCACTGCACCTACTTGCTTGCCACTGTAGCAATACAGCGTCAGATTTGAAACCATGATTACTTATTCAACTTTTAAATAGTTAGAAATTGATAACAGCTTTGACAGGTTAACCGGCTAACAGTAAATGTAAGGCTAGACTCCGTGGCCTTCAATAATCGGTTCATGCTAATAGATATACAAATCCATTTATAGCGTCGTTTTATGAAATAATAACTAGTTTTGAAATTCTTCAGTTCAACCTACATGCCAAGTTAACAAAAAAACATTCAATGTTATCTTATTTAACCTTTCTTTTCGCGGAAAACATGAGTGTTTTAACAAGCCGACGGCATTTGCGTTTAATTCATAAGGAATTTATGACGATTCATCAACAATCTGTTACGACAAAACTCTTCTGTCCTACAGCCGTGTATTGAAATAGTTCTTGTATAATAACACAGCTCTTTTACAAACAACTTGCTATATGCACTGGATTTTTTTCGGTAATCTGTAATGTTTAAACTAATCATTGACAAGAACATCAGTATGATTGGTATTAGTATGTATTTGTTTAATACATACTTCACTTTTGCTTCAAAGTTTCTAAATATTCATTTGGTATATCCCTTACTCACGATACGTGTGGGCGTATATTGAAATAGTTCTTATATAATAATACATCTTGCCATCTTAAAAACAAATTTTACTACTTGCGCTGGAAGTTTTTCTGTAATCTGAATTATTTAAACTTATCATTGATAACAACATCAGTATGATTGGTACCATGTTCTTATCAATATCAATCAATTTGTTTAATAAAAACTTCACTTTTACTTCAAAGTTCCAAAGCATTCATTTGGTACAACCCTTACTCACGATACGTCCACAGTTTTGTCATATTGTAACACTTTTCCCCCTTAAACTCAATTTTACAGTATTCTACCTATAGAACAGGCTGATTGAGAGTTTAGTCGAATGGAGAAGAGAAATAAGTTAAGAGAGAAAAACATCCTACGCGGAATATGTATCCTCCATTTTTCACCATGGCTTGGTGTTTCATGGCGAGATGGCAGGGATGTGTAAAATACTTTTGTCGACTATGAAATTTTCCATCCGTTTCCCAAAAGAATTCTATCTTCCGCTTATGGCTCAAAGGAACACCCTCTTAAAAATAAACCACAAAAATTTCTCGTATAAAAAATCTTTTCGGGTCACTCTGCGAATTTAACGCTATATTCCAATGAAGCGATAAGTATTGTTTGTTTTCACCGCTTTACAAAAAATATGTAATTGTCAAGTAATCTCGCGTTATTTTAACTTATGCATTATTAGGTTGCAATTTATGATAGTAATACATTATTTGAAAATTTGAAATAAAATAGACGGGAAATTTCAATCATCTAGCATGAGAGCCGTCAATATTTGAAATATAATTTAATACAAAGTATGGCTCAAATTTGATTGACGAAGTTATTTTCTGTTAACCCAAACCATAGAATGCTCTACAATTGATGCGAATAATGATCCTTGCATCAAAGATACGAACACAAATCATCATCTTTTTCGAAATACATAAATAGCTTATTCACATTATTTTCCAGCTCTTTCCAACTGGACTACAGCTAAAAGATAAAAATCCAAATGGAAAATCTCTGTACATGAACAAACATAATGGGCTCCATCTACCATGCAAGAAACCATGCAAATTCGGCATACATACAGAAAAAGAACAAAAGAAAATAATTTTATGCCTAAATAATGGCTAAATTTTCTACTTTGCAACAGCGTCTTATTACCACTGCAATAAAAATTAACCCCTGATGCTAACTTTGCGATATTTCAAATCGGTACAATCGATTTAAACAATCGGTATGAATGGATTTGTACATCTATAACCGTCACAACTGAGATGTATTGAAATATACTATGACACAATACTGTTAACGTAAAATCAAAACTTTTGGTGTGATCAAGCAAATGGTTTGATTTAATTCCATTTTTAAGAGATTCAGCTTTATTTGCATTCCTGTCCTCTGAACCGAAAATAAACATGACGATCCTAGCGTAGAATTGCTGAACTATTTTTCAACCCAAACCACAAACCCATTTTCAGCAAAGACACAAACCCTAACGACAACCCAAGATACCAACAAAATTAATTGAATTCCTTATAACAATTTTCTTATTCTTTAAAAATGTTTATTTTACTGATTATGCTGAAATGGGTTTTTGCATGACATCACATTCTCGCCAAACAAAACTAATCCCAAATCGAACCATCAAATTCCTATTACTATAAAATCGCCACATTTACATACCCTTGTGAGGTGCAGGGTTTGAAGGCACTTTCAGTAGCACATGAACCTGGAAATTTTGATTATTTGTCAAGACGTCGACAAACTGCAATATTCGTAACTGTCGGCAATATTCGACTGCCACAGACCATCTCCCAAATTTAGGTGATGCGGTCCTGGAGATGGTAAACCTGTGCACCAATGAAGGTTAACGAAATAAACTCTGTGCATCTATAAATAGCGTCATGTACATAATACGTACAATTACACGATAAATATTGATCCAATTTAAATGTATCAATTGAAGTACCATTTAGAGGGCCTGGCGAAGTTTGTGAAAATGACGCAACTTTTTCATATGACACAACCATTTGAATTAGAATCCGGACTGTTCCTTACTAGTAATTAATCTGACTTGATTATAATTGGTAAGCTCTAACAGGTTGTTACATTTCCAATTGAAAACAAAAATTGAACAACAATTGAAAAAATAAACAAAGTGGTGAAATCGTTTTATTTTACCAACTAATTAACACGACTCCGACACGCGTAATCTTTTCATTCCAATAGTTCATAACTCTGATTTTAAAACTTTATCACAGTCTACGACCCCTGTAGATTCTTGTTGCATTCAGAAAAGAGGCGTGGAGTTTTTCGTCTTCTACAGGGCATAACACACACTACAATAACAAAACATGGATGCCATAGCGTAATGCCGTAATGCACACAGCGCCTTGCAGGAGTGTGAGTTCGTTGCCATATGTATACGTGGTACGGTCATGCGCATTTTAGCTCCCATTTAATCGATCGACCATCATGATGTTACAGAAAGAATAAAATCATGGCGTTTATAGAACACACTGTGACATCAAGTATAGCTGACATCTGACTATATTTAAAGGACTAAGCTTAACTTATTCTACATAGAGAAATAACACTTTTGATAGTTTTTTTAACACCATAATTTTTTGATTTCACATTTTCGTAACATTCCGTACAACTTTTCTGAAAACTAGTAGTATAAATTACTTGATTTAAAAAATCTTATTTTACCTCGATAGCAACTAACAAATTACCATCCATTACATTTTGATTTCATAAATTTAATATTGGCCCAACCCACATTCAACCAACCCAAAACCGCATTTTTTCAACAAAAATAAACGTTCAACACATTGCAGCAAAGCAATGATAAGAAGCACATCACAGTGATTTAATTAATGGCAGTTACCATTTGAACAGATACACGCCGAAAGAAAACTTCAATAAAGTTGAGTGCAAAATGTTGAAAATCTTTCTCAAAAACGCACCAAAGACCCCCAGTTTATAATGAAAATAATCTATCCAATAAATTCAATATGTTTATAACCGTCGATTTGGACGATAAAACCGGTTTCCTTTTTTATTTCGTTTCGATCCTACTTACAAAGGTCTTCCAAAGAGAAACAAAATCAGCTCTTTTAATACCCACAGCGCTTGCTGAACAGTTAAAAAAATGCACAGGAAACACAACTTTAAAATTGTTCCATAAAGAAAGAAAGATTTCTACATATCAATAAAACTATAAATTATTGTGCGTATGTGTGTATTCGTATTGAAATTTGAGGTTTAAGGCTGTCTGCATTGCATTGAATATCAAGAAATAAAATCAAGCATTCAAAATTGAATACACCGAGCAGCAAAGAACCTAGTAAAATAAAATTCCATAAAAGTTACATAACTGAACTAAGTGCTACAAAAATCTCCCTGTGTATGATTTTTACAGTACAAATATGAATGTAAAATAAATGAACCAC
Organism: Anopheles moucheti; assembly: GCF_943734755.1. Lineage (NCBI taxonomy): Eukaryota > Metazoa > Arthropoda > Insecta > Diptera > Culicidae > Anopheles > Anopheles moucheti. The sequence goes on from NC_069140.1 coordinate 59,856,411, forward strand.
ATGCACATCAAATAATTGTCAAAAAGTTAAGGAAAACAGTACCTTCTGGACAAAGGGCGAAGCAGACGAGGCGCAAAATCGGATAGAGTAAGCATGATAATAAATAAAATTCTCTCCTTTTCTACCTTTGTGACAAAAGGTTCAAATATTTTGCAGTTAGGTAAACCAGTGTGTGGTTCGAGAAATTAAAATTTTTGTTTATTCAACTTTCCCTAAAAAATACAAGTTTATTCAAACCACGGTTCAGAAAAAGAACCAATTAAAAAGTTTACAAAACCCCTAGTAAAAAAGACGATTTCTTCCGGAGTTTATCTAAGTTAACTGTTATTTTTTCTTGCTGTATTATCTTTTTCCTCCATTTGAACGTTTCAACAGATTACTCATATCCTGGTTTGTTGTAGCAATCTTTTTGATTAGAGCTACTTCTTGGCCAGAGGATTTCAACCAAGCTTAGATACTTGGTACATCATATTTGTATTTATCATCATTGTTTGCCCATCCTATGTATGCAGTAAGCCTGAGCTGCTTTCATATTTGATGCTTGATTCCTACCAACAGGGATACTCGGATTCTTTTAGCAGTATCAAACACCAGCAGCTGGCTTTTTCGCAAGCCAATATTTGGTTGTTCATGCGCATTGAGGGAAGATAGAATTTCTTTTCTTGCGTTCAGAAATCTCACTACCTTTGCGATTCGAGGCATGGTAAAGAAATTGGCAAAAACATAAGATATGTACAAAAATGGAAACCTTTTCTGCGCTTCGTTTCTTTTGCTGTACATATTTGAGAAGACGTATGATTAAATATTAACACAATGAGAATTTTCGTACCGTAAATGCAAGTTTTGCCGGTACAATGTACTTTGCAAGCTGAACTTACATCAAAATATGCTTTGGTAATTTTACAAACTGCCGGACTTCGTAAACAAATGTATGAAGAAGATTTTTTTCCTCGTAATATATGCAAAGTTTTTCGTTCTTCACTTTATTCCTACCACTGGATGTATATGCTACCATGCTGGTGATTCCTTTTTTAACATTGGCGCATAGCCTTCAAGCAACCTTGCTTACATATACGAAATACATACAGTTGTTCGACCGAATAGGAAGACTTGAATAAGTTTTTGGAACATTTTCTATAGAAACCCTATTTCAGTTGCTAAATTGCTCCCCCGTCCACCGACTACATAAACATATTCTTCTCCCTAATCAACGGTATGTCTTCCTCCCATGTACTACAGATGCGAGTAACGTGCCGTTGTGAACGGAGATGTGACAACAGGGTGGGAATGTCAATACCAATTCTGCCTTAATTATGATAATATTTTCAAAACGTGCGTATAAGTGGGATAGGAACACGGAACACCCTTTGCACTTCAAATAAGGGCTTCGATGTTTCGCACATGCTACACATTTAGTTAGTATGCATCGAAACCCAACATTTACATTGTTGCTGAATAGAAGTCACGTGTTTAGTTTACGGAGCACAATATTTATTTTATTGGAACCAATCGAAATTTCGTAATATTACTTTAAATAGGACAGATACTATATATTTTTAAACGCTGGTATTCCGAATTCGACTTGTAAGAAATGTCCGAAGAGCCCTCTCTATTGTTAAACTTGAGTTTGTCAATTATTATATAAAATCGACTTTATCTAAACATTTCGTTAGCTGAAGCAAGGCATACATTTATAATTTTTTAAAATGACCATTATTTATTGTCATTTGCCACCCATACCACCCATTGGCATTGCCACACAATGTATTCCATTACCAAAGCAACAACAACAACCAGTCCTTGCAACTACGGTAGATGTGATGCTTATAAGCCATGTTGTTATATAAGCCATGACAGTAAGAAAAACTACATGCACAAACATTTTAGATAAAGTAAGCCTTCTCCGCTCGTGACGAGCAATATTGATTAAAATTTGAATATTTATCATAAACTCGAGAGGGGCTTTTGTGTACCCGGAAATAAGTTGAGACTTCGACGAAAAGTTATGTAGAATTAAATCACATAGGAGTGCGGTGGAAACATTCTGCTATGAGCGCCGTTGCCACCCTCCATTTGTCATTTGAATATGAAATTCGACTGTGCACCAGCGGTACTCAAGAACTTTGGACCCATTATCTGGGTGAGAGTGTTTCATTACCATGAAAACTGCTGACGCCCGCCGTGCAAGTAAATGAGCCCAAACCTAGCTCTGCGGCAAAAAACCTAATCAAAATTATAATTAAAAAACACAACACCGACCGCACCATTGCTTCCCTGGGATCAAGATATTTTACGCTAGCTTGTTTTGGTTCTTATTATTAAATAAGTAAATTATTTTCTATGCATTCACACTCCAAAAAAAATCTTATCAATGCAGAATACTGGTTCAGTTGAGAGACTTCAAAACAACAATGCTCATAGTAAGAAAATATAAAAAGCTATTTTAATACGATCCGGTTTATAGAAAGACGAAAAATAAAAAAAGTTTAACAACACATTATCATCAAGAATAAATATGTTCTATTAACATTTATAATTTTTAAAATGTTTTACACACAAATAGCACAAATTACAAAATAAAAAATACACCTTACAAAGTAAGTAAAAACTCGAATTAAGATCGTTAATCCGTTACAATAGAAAATACCTAAAAACAATTTTATTTAGAACAAATCAATCTAATTAAACATCTTATATAAATCCTTAAATCTTAAATACAAAAGAATTATGTAATAGTCCCCCGAACAATATCTCATAATCGCCTCATGAGATCATGAGCCAGAGGATATCCTGCAAAGCATTTAATTAATTCTATCAAATAAAACAAAACGTTCATTCATAATATCAAGCATTTCATGCACGTAGAAACTGGAAATCGAAAGCGTACCTGATTTGATACGGCAAACTATTAACTCTCTTTATGTTACTTTGGAAATCTTTTATAGATTGTATGCGAAACATTTGTCAACCGAATGAATGACAAACGTGACGAAAATAAGTATTGGAACATGTTCTAACGTTCATGTTTAGCTTTCCTCCTTGTTGCCGTCGGCTTACAAAACCGCAATTAGACTACAATCGTTTTCAGAAAACGTTTCCGATTTACGTAGTTGTCTAGATGTGCTTGTTATGTGGATGTACTAATTTCAACACTTTTTCCTCACACCCTATAAGACGACACAATGCAACGTAATACTCACATTTACGCTTGGTACACGATATGGCTTCTGCATTCTAATTGTTGTTTGGACGAAGAACAAAGAGATGAATGCGGAAAATTATGCTCTTCTGGATAATACTACGCAAGAAAAACATTTCATGTAAGTATTGCAAACGTGCTCTTACAAACCCAGTAATACCACAAAATATTTCCATGCATTGCGACTATAATGATCTATTCTTCTTGTTTTTGGCGTAACGGCCAACTGGGTCATTTTTCCATTACTAGACTTAATTCACTATGTAGCCAGAAAATCAGTTCTTGCTTCGGGGGAACGGTCTGGATGGGACTTTGTCTCAGTCCTGACGCGCGTTACTGGTGCTGCAATGTTAAACAAAATCGGCGACACAATGCTCTATTAGACAGGCCTTTGCCAGGCCAGGCCATCTGAAATGATCACACAGACACAGACGAAAATATAAGGCAATAGAATCTTTCACACTATTCGGGAACAATCAAATATAATCCTAGCTTCAGCCATACACCAGTGCTAAAAATAGAACATTGTTTAATTGAAATTCTTAATTGCTGCACATTGCAGGTAAGAGGTACGCTATATCTACGCAAGCATTTTTTACAAATAATAAGCGGTAAGCAAGCAATATTGCAAAAAATAGCAATTAACAATTGGACTCAGTGTAATAAATATAACCAATAACTGGTCGTGGTCAAACTTCAGTAAAGCATTCCTCTTCCATGAAGCTCCAGAAGAACGAAAAATGTGTTTATATGAAAAAAACTCGTAAATGTTGAACAAACGGTAACAAACATCCGTTATTATTACCGTCATAAAACGTAACGTAAAATGTCAAAACTGCCCAAGGGCTTGGCCACGCTGACGAGACAGTTACGTTTACGTGAGTCGCAGATCCGGGGATGTCTACGCTGCGTTAAAGTTACACGATAGATGGTGCAATGCTACTACCAGTGCTGACAAATAGCAGACGACAAGCAGCTGATTGACGAACGACTGGCCAAATACGCTTCGCTCAGTCTTGCAAAGGCATCTTTAACCATGCACTTTCGGTCGCATCGTCACGTATGCAACCGGAAGCCTAAGCGGAATAAGTGTGAATGAAATTCGCGCCACCACACTCTAACACGCTCAGAGCGCTACTCAGAGCATTTAGGGAAGGTATTTTATGGAACACTTTACAAGGCTCGACGAAACATTTGTTCTTCGTTTCAAGTTCTAGATTTATGACCATTGTAAACGAAACGACTGACTTTATACTACCCTGGCGGCCTTGGCTACCTTTATCCGAGGTCGTGGTACAAAAGGGTGTGTGTTTTTTGTTGCCACTTTTTATGCCCTTCAAACCAATTTTACTGCATCCAGACACGATCGCTCATCTTTATTGTCTTTATTGTGGTGCATCCCAATGTTATGCAGTTTACTTTCGCTCATTTGTCCTTGAAGTAGACGGATTCGGTGGCTTCCATTAATTTGTTCCTGTTGTAGGCGAAGCTTTTAATGGTCAAAATGATATGTATTTAACGCATTGATGAACCATCAACCAAGTATTATATGCCAATTCAGATGAACCAGATTAGATGGAACGATTTACAAAGCACGCCTCTTACGGTGGATGATACCAACAAGTTCTTCGACCTTCTTTTCAAACCATAGGGGCGATGACCTCTTTTCGTTGAAGTTTTGCAACAAAATAATTTAAAACGAAGCAAGCGAGCAGAAAGGTGATAATGAAGGCGTACATGATTTAATGTCATGTAATTTAACCATGTTACACCAAGGAAAACAAATATAAAACAACAATACTAGTGGTTTATTATCTCTTAAAATTTACTTTTTGGCGAAAATCGCCGTTCTTCAACAAAAATGTAACAAACAAAATCCGTGTTTGCTATACCGCCGGACATACTTTAGAATCTTTAAGGATGCATGAAGAGATCTAATAAGCAAAGATTTCAACGACCTTTACGCATGTAACAATACTGAATTCCATTCCCAACTAAATAGTCTTTTTAATTAGCTAAAGACGGACAGAACTTACTCTTATCAACAATGTTACCAATATAACTTTTGGAAATCTCTTAGTTTTGCATTTGGGGTTCCTTGTTACTTCTAAATAATATGTAACTTCAACATTCAATCTCGATTTGATACACAAATCGTCAAAGCAACATTCTTTGTAAAATACTAGTTAAAGCCTTTTAATAATATTACCCATCCGCATAGCAACATACTTTCACTCTTTGTCATGTTCCCCTGACATCAACGCTACGGAAAGTATATTTAAACACTTTTCCAAAACAATTTCTTTCCCCGTCCACCCGTTTCAATTACGTTTGTGCTCGTTATGTAAAAAAGTCCTACATTTCCTGTATAAACACATTTCAGACACTCTTACCATCGCTTCACTTTTGTGATTGCTGCGTGTAGAATCGATACTCCTTTCCCAGTAGCTACACTTTCATAGTTTCCAATGTGAAATACATTTTGGTTTCATTACGGTAAGATGTATATACGCAGTATGAAAGCAAAACGATGATGAACGAAAATAAGGAGGTAGAATCTACATTACGCCTACCAACATCAACGCTACGTTATTCAAGGTAGCAAAAACAAAATTATACATCCGGGTGTAATTTATTTTCCATGTAAGAAAGACGATGAAACACCAAGGTAGAGATGCTCGATGAATATAAATACACATGTCATTCTTACTATTTTTTCACATTTTTTGGCAGCTCAAACGAGCCTCGAACACAGTTATCTTATTTACGGGGGGTTCTACGCAATCCTCGAGCCCAGGCAATGTTTTATCTATGCTCCAGATGCTGCTTTTCTGCAATACCTACTGATATTGTGATATCAAAACATAATTCACCAACACCAGTCCTAGGTTTAGCGGTTAAAATACATAGCTATGTGTTGTACATACTACCGTATAGTGTACTACACACGATGGTGGTGTGTAGTAGTGTTCCGCTGTCACACACACAATTGCACAATTCGATAAAAAGTCGAAATGAAAATATGAGCTTCGTATATATCATACCTCAATACGCAGGGTGCTTAAATAAACGGTATGACAGCACTATGTACACTTCAAACTGCTAGCTCTGCCATTTAGATTACAGCGCATGCCTGAATCAGATATGCCGCAAAACTACAAGCCATATGTATGTGTGTGCGTCGTGTTCTGTTTCAAAGGAAATTTATGTACGATTCCTTAACAATACTCAACCAGCACAGCTTTTGTATCACGTGATTCGATTTCTTACTTGCCCATTTGCAAGAATACGCTTATGCATTGTAAATTCAGCACTAGCAGAATACAAAATACAAACCAAATTTTTATTTTCTATAGGTAACTAAAACACCTTCAACAAATTACATTTAACCCACACGCTGATATTAAAATTCATCCATCTGACGCAGCCCATTCAACTCGAAAGTAACTACACTGTACACTATGCTACCATGTGACAAACTGAATTCGATTCAATCGCAAATATATTACGACTTCGACTTGATTTAGTTTTTAACTACCCTCAAAGATTTAAAAAACTTATCACTCTAATCGCTCAAATTCATTTGCTAACAAAAAGAAATAATGCGATTAGAAGAAATTTTGACGAAACGTTGACGCTTATATTTCTCATCAATGAGATTTAACTGTACTGGCCCTTCAGTGTAAGTCAGCCTATTTAACAACCTATCAGCATCATAACATTCTGCAAATGAAGAGATCTTTGAAAGCAACATTTAAAGCTAGTTTTATTCGCTTAGCGTCAGTCATATCTTTACTTTTCAATGCGCTGTTTTAGATTACAAATGCATAGTTGCACAGTGAATACATCACATTGCAGGATTTTATACGGAACAGAATTAATTTTGTTATACGGTTTAGTGTTAATATACTACTCCAACGATGCTTATAACCAAAACAAACAAAAAACAATATTTGATGCAAAACTGAGGTCTAAAACACATTGACAATACAAATGATGCTTATCACAATCCTAGCACAGTTGGTGGAATCAAAATCATTCCAAAACTTTCTAATTGTTATCAACCAAGATTGACCTTCCAACCACATCTACACATTGTAATTGGTTGCTTCTAGCGCCCTCGAACAGAATATTTCCGTTGCACAATCGAAGCTGTTTCAAATGGTAAACTTTGCTCAAAGCTCTTTACGGTCTGCTAGGGTCTTGTGCTTAAGCAGTGGCTTATATAAAAGCGATACCACATGTTCTACGCGCAAAGGAACCAGTCCCACTACAGTGAACCAAAGAACGGTTCAGTTCTGCGGAGATATGCGGAACCACGATTCAGCCAAACTCCTGAACTAAAGGACGAAAAAGACTATGAAAGCTAAAGTTGGTTACGATGTTGTTTATTCGCTGTCTTACAGCGTTCATAATCGTTATGCAGTTTGAATCTACCGTTAACTTGCATACGAGTATCATATGCATAATTTAAATGTATTTTGAATAAATTTCAAACTACTATATGCTACAAATACACCTCATTCCAAACACTCTTTAATCATTCCAACACCAGAAAATACAACCCAATCAAATCGCCGTGCTTCCACCACGCACCATATTGTTTTTCCATCGCCATTTTGTTTTGGCTTCTGCCATTGGACTGAAGAAAAGGCTATGGAAGCTTCAGCCGCTTGGCCGATCCGACTTGGATGCTCCTACCGTCATTCGGTTGTGAATCGTAGAACGAGTAGGTATTTCAACATGTTTCCTGTTAGATGGAGTTACTTTCGGTGCTAACGTCAAATGTGTTTCGTTGTTGCTGTCAAAAACAGAACCCATGATCTTATCGTGGTCTTCAAAGAAACGCGCAACAGATGATATTTGGTCGTTTGCATCAAACAGCTGCTTTAGGTAGCGTTGTGAGCGACAAAAAGAAAACTCTTGAAGAATATGTTTTCTTCGTTAATAAAGCTAAATTCGTGAAAAGTGTTCTTAGGCTGTGCAGTGTGTGTGTAGTGCAGTTTTTTTCGATGCCACTATACATTTTCATGACAAAGATTTCACATGAATTTCGTTTCTTTCCTAACTTAACACATGTTCATGTTACACAATCAAGTAAAACATGATTAAGTGTTGTGTGTAGTCAAAGTATTAGTTGTTGTTCGGCGTTTTTTGCGTCGCCAGGTTTCCACAAGACAAATAAAACAATTTTGGCTACAGTGTTACCACGAGAATCAAGTTTTATTCTCTTTTTTCATTTGTGTTAAAATGGTCAGTCTGATACTGTAAATGTTGTGCAAAATGCACTTTTACTCTTATTCATTACAAAATATTATCACTATAAACACACAAACACACACGCACTAATTAGAACCTTAAACTATTCGTAGGACCGACAAATCTTGTGGTAGCGTTTGCATTTGGAAATAGAGGAGTGAAAATGTTTGAATAAATTATAAATAACCAAAGCTGATTAAAAGCAAACGAACCCAACGAAAAAAAACATCTACCTTTTTCTGCTCCCTCGGAGAAGATGGGCCCAAAAACGGAATGAACAAATTAACAATCCGCAAAACGTGACAGAAAAGGCAAGTAATGTGTACGAAAGAAAAAGATAGCAGAAACCCATCGATTACTCGCTTGCAAAGGGGAGGGAAACCAAGAATCTAAATGTTGCGGATACCGAGCGTAACTTGCCCAAAAACAAGATAATGATGATGGGAAAGGGTTAGAAGATGGCCGTCCTTGGACACTCACTGCAAAGGCATGTGTTGGCTGTTACACGTTTACTTTTTTCCGCAAACGATAAGTCTGTTTTAAAATGTATGAAATACAAACAGACGGGACCAAATGCAAAGTAGACGGCTGTTACTCATGTCTAGGGCTAGGAAAGAAAGAAGCAAAAAATAATACTTTTAAAAGGATGTGATTAACAATACAACAGATTAAAAACTAAACCTTAAATACGAAGCTTGGACCTCAGCTGTTTGAGTTTTTTTATGTAACTTGTAGAGGTTTTGATTTAATGTGGCTAGATTCGTCTCAATAGCTGTTTTGCGGATAACACGAAATAGTGAGTGTTTCTGTCAAATATGTTTAGTCAAATAAATAATTATGTCCATGCACAATAGTTTTTTTTTTTTTGTTTATTTGTTCAAATCCAGAGCAGTGTTCGTTCAATTTTAAAGCACCAACATAGAGTGTTATTGTCGCATAGATCGTATTGGTTGAATTAATTTTGTTTTATAATTTGAATTTGTTTATCAAAAATTTATCTCCACATTTATTATTTGTTTCACAAAAAGAAACCAAAAAACTGAGAGAGCTGTAAGGTCAAAGGTTTTCATTGGTTGTTCGACGTTTTTGTGTCATTTTACTGCAGCCACAGCGCGGCTTCTTGCAACCTGCAATCCATACAACATCTGCTACGTTTTTTTCTACTATCTCGTTCATGTGCATTCATTTTTTCAACCATTAATTTATTACAGAACTCTATGCTCCAACCGAAAGACAAATGCTCTTTTGGCAAGGTATTAATTTGAGGTGGGATTTTTAAACACGATGTAAAAGTCTCGGAACACTACTTATTAAAAGTTCTCCGTTTTTCCTATGCATCTTTGTTTATTGTCTTTGTTCATGTTTGGAAGAGGAGTAAAAGCAAAAACCAGAGTCATCCGAAAACCCTAGTTTGCCGTTTTGTTTGTCAACATTGAATGACGAGCTGAGAAACGTTATTGAGGACTAAAACTATCCTTCGTTCGGTCATTCTTTCGCTCCGTTCGAGAAACGAAAGTTTTAATGAAAAAACTTTTACTAGTTTGCTGCTTTGCCTGTACTGAACGTGATTCAGAAGTGTGACAATTTTGCGTTTTCCTTCTTTCCTTGTTTTTTCCTAGCTAGCCTGGGATAGATTTTTCGGGCTGCAACATCGTCGTCAAGCATTACCGTAAATCCTCGTTACTTCGTTACAAGATAGGAAAGTGTCAGAGAATACCGAATTTCCCAAAGGTGTTCCACTTTTTTCGGAACAGTTGCAAAAAATTGGCATAAATTAGCCATTTTTGCTACTGATCTGGAGTGTTTGCTCTTCATTATTTTTTCTTACCATCAGTGACCGTTGGTTATTTGTTAATATTTGGATATTTGTAAGATTGTCCTCGTGATAAACATTATTCAATGTACGACAAACTGTATCTCGTAATAACATGCTGTGAGACCAAGGGTGTTTTTATAACGTACATGAAACCAAAATGAGACAAAAAATGTTCCAAATGCATTCGGATATGTCGGAATAATACAATGCTGCAAACATTTGAGCTTAACTTGGTTAGCTACACACTGATTGCTGTTATTATTGTTTTTGTTTTTCATGGATTTTATTCTTCGTCTTCTACTACAACCCCTGAAGTGAGCTGCATTCTTCAGTGTTCTCACTTTTAATATGTGAAACATTCTCAAACTCACGCACACAATCTTTACTTCACAAATTGAATGAAATTAATTGCAAAAATATTTCATACGAACGGATTGAGTTACACATGCCGGGAACGCAGCAAACTACATTGCTTGCTACGGCTAATGCAATTAAAGTATAGCCGCATTGCATCATGAAAGAATCAATGCATCAATCAACTATCAACTAGACCACCATAATATTACGATGTCCATGCATTGTACCAATGTAGGACGTTCGGTTGCATGGAATGAAAGAATGTTTGATACATCAAATTTGTTTGAGTGTGAGTAAAGAGCGGCTGGTATCTTTTATTCATAAAAGTCAATGAATAATAAACAATTCAATTTTCTGAAAAGAAGGCGTAGGTCAATACTCTATTCCTCTATCATGAAGAATGCTGTTGTGTCACAATTTTGGGGAGCAATTTTTCTTGGGTGCAACACTATTCAAGGCAAATGAGTGTTGCATTCAAAATTGGGAGTAGTTAGATGGGAAAGGCTAACCGACCTCAAATTATCCTGCCACTAGATAAAATCAAACGTCCTATTTATCATAAAACCAATTGCCTCAAATTTGTTTCAACGTTTGTTTTGTTTCCTTTCTTTTCTACACCTAATGCTGATGCTACCCACGCTATACATCAAACCTAATAAAAGCCGCCAAGAGAACCACAGCAAACAACAGCGAGTTTCTCTACTTTGAACGGAGGCACCAAAATTGCACCAAATCTATACTGTGCTAGCTTTTGTCGTATGACATCCAAGCACGCTAGCAATATGTGTTTTATAAAAAATAGGTTACCCACCCACTAGGTGTACGGTACATTGCTGTGTATAAGTTCATGCATAATGCCGAATACCAACGCTATTCTAAAAACAAACCGTTCAAACATCATCAGAATAGCATACTTATGTCTCATGCATATGAAGATAGCGCTTTGTAATAAATGTTTTATAAAAATGTTAAAACTCTTCATCGATTTTACGACAATCTCTACTCTAGGACATTTAATCTTGATGCAAACCGCAAAACATCATGATATGTGTATTCACTGTGCGACTGCCCAAAGCGCCTGTTCTAACGATAATACTGTCTAGCTTTCAGGTTTAGTTCGAAGAAAACTTACAAAATATCAATTAACTTGGAAGTCATAGTGCTTCTAGTTGCAGAACATCAACCATCGCAGGTGGTACTCAATTTGAAATCCATCACGCCCCTCCAAAAACCACCAACTGGTCTGGTGATTGCTGTTCCACAAAACATTTCCTCACCCGTTTCGTTCGGACGCCGTTATCCAACTTCTTATCTTACTTTAAAGCATGCTTTAACTCGAGTAACCAGGCTGTTGTATAAAGGGCACGGTTCATTAATACAGCCTTACCTAAGCCGCTTGGCACGGGCAGCAAACGAAACATCTTTAAATTGTGCACTCACACCAAAAAAACAACAACCTGCCAAGAGGATTGCGTTCGAGAATGATGTTACCAGTTGTTAAATCGACCACAACCAAGAACAAACTGCAATAGACCTCGACTGTCAAAGAGCTCCAGAGGAAAGCAGTAGGAGAGATAGAGAATTGTACTTAACTTGCAGATACTGCATTGTACTGTGCCAGTAAACACAGCAAATAAATTCAATAAACTCCTTCCTTTTCTCGCGCACATTGTTTCCGCTTGGTCGTGTTCATCGTCATAGTAAAAAAACGACCAAATGGGAGAACCGGCGTAAAGAACGAAAATTGGCGGGTTTGGATGAGCAGACCAAAAAACAAAGCACCGAAAATCACGGCGAAAGAGAAGAACAGATAAAACTGTAATGATGTACAAGAGTGATAATGAAATTCATCAGATTCATTCTTCAACTACATCTTACACCAACGAACTTTTGCTTGCCAAAACTGAAAAGAGGACGCAACAATACCCCAAACAGACACACCCCAGCTGGTTGGACCAAAGCCTCCCTAATTTTATTCAACCCGTACAATTATGATAATGAAATCGGACTGCATTGTTGTTGTTCTTTTTGCCGTTTTTTCCGTGGCGTTCCGTTGACAGGTAAAGACAGAGATTGGTTTTATAATTAGAATACAAATAGTTCGGCAGAACGATCGAATTTTATAAAAAGGTGGCGTTCTAATATTCTTTATGCAGTGTTAAAGTGAACAAACGGTTTTTTTTACTATATATCGCCCTTTTGTATACATTTTTCTCACAAGACAAATATCGTGATATCGTGATTATTATGAACGGATGGCATTTGTAAACAAAATTTGAGAAGTGTGTGACTACGCATCGAAATTCAAAAACCAGCAATCAATCGAATTTATCTCTAATCTTATGTTCAACATTTAAGCATCGTTTGAATGCAAATCAAATTAAATTCCCATTGATCTACCTGTCCCACATATCATCATAATCGATTTCGATGATCAACTTGTACACATGCAATGAGCATAGCGGATCGGATTCTTTTACAATCCGGTCAATCTTCACAAGCGTCCATCGCAACTGTCGAATGGGCTGCTGATGGTCTAGTTTATTATTTTTTACAAGCAGCAATTTTATAGGGCCACTTGAGAGCCCCAATAAACCTAATTCTTTTGCTCATTCGTCCATACGCATGTAGTTAAAGACAACAATTTTGAAGGAGCAATAATAACATAAACCTTTTTTTCGTCTTCTTTTCATTCAATCGAACGCTTTTATTATTCATCAAAGTGTCATCAATTGACGCTGATAAAATGGGTTGTATCGTCAAGTCTTTAAGGATTCACTTCTAACGGTTTGTGTAGGCGCTTAATATCAGTTACACGAATAGTCTTTGCTAGCTTGGAACAATGCTTGGAATATCTCGCACCCGAAAACTGCAGCAATTATTTTTAGTTAAAACTAACAAATTCCAGGTAATATTAAAAATCAGCAAAGCATTTCGAATATTATGTGCCCAACTACTTAACGTCCAGTAAACAATTGATTGCTTCTAAGCAAATTAAAGGAAACACATCGTTTGAGAAAAAAAACCTCCCAGAATTGTGAGCTTCAAACATTGCATTGGCCGCCTCACAACTTATATTGCGGAAATGTAAACGCTACCATAAAGCACCGTTTGGCCATTTACGACAATCCTCGGGTGATAGCTGTCACTTTCCGTCTGAGGGGATGGGTCTTGGTTGGAAGCAAAACGATTTTATGACAGCAACAGGCATGGTACCATACGGGTAGCACTGAATGAGACCGACTGGCGACTCCGGCCCCCGTATACCGATGGTACGACGAGTGATGATCGGGAATGGGCAGGAGGAAGAAGGCCATAAGAATCATTTAATGTCGTTTGTTAGATCGTTTCACATTTGAAGGTATGCACAGAATTGCCCAAAGATGTGCATGTTGTAATATGCATATGCAATTCAAGGCAGCAACCCTTTCGCCTGGGGACTCAATTGCTTTCAAAGAAGCAAAGGGGTTTCAAGGTCACAGGCAAGTGTGTGCTTCGTAATATTTTTGTGCCAAACTGAGAGTGAGAGTAATAAAAGACTTTTCCATTGAAGGTCAATGACGTTACACCATGGCCATGACGATAAAGCCACAGCGAATAGGCACGAACATAGATGAAAGTAAAAGCCTACACGTTTGATTTGGTCCATTCTATTATACGTGTTCCATGCTAAGCGAAAGTAAGATAACATAAATGGAGTTACAAAACCTCACTAGAATATTGCAAAGCAAAAACGCAAAATCCATTTTTGCAGGAAATGTAAATATTACACAATTACTTCACTTACTTCATTTACTGATTCACACCAACCGACAGCCAACAAAATGCTGACAAGTTGCGGTTGACTACAAATGTTTGCTCATTTTCATCATTATCATTCAGTAGCAAGAACAAAACCAAACTGCACTGGCAGTGGGATAAAAACTTCATTTGTCAAAAATGAGAAAAAGCATAAGGAAACTTTTTGCAATTTCTCGGTCGTTTTAAGCGGAGCAGCCGTTTCTTCTGTCCCGCAAAGGTTGTTTACAAATCCTCATATTGGAAAACGTGATTGAAGAGACTATATGAAGTTGCAACTGGGTGTATCCCGTGCTGTGTGAACGAAATCCAATCTTGTTTTCATTAAAAAAAATCTATTCTATATCTCCCCCAACATACCTACTTGAAAGACCGTACACTCTTTTCTACTTTGGGTGTGACAATCTGCTCTCTTCATTCATGCGCCTCACCATGCCGGGACTGACGAATGCAGAATACAACCCCATTTTCTGTGTTCCCCAAACGGTAGTACAGTAGTGCAGAAATGTTTAAGACTTGTTGTTTTACCATCTGTCTTAAGATTGATCTTATTTAATGGTGTGGTTTCATTGGCTGAACCAAGGTCATTTCAATAATGTAGAAGCGTATAAATAATCTAACACACATTTTTCTCGTAATACCTAGGAAAATAAAATTTTCCTAGATTTAGTTTCCGTTTTTAATTTTTTTTAATTAATTGGTGCACCTTATACCGTAAATAATTCAATTCAAAATATACGCAAATTGGCGCGTTCCAGTACCCCTTGACATGATGATAGCGGCGCCGGTCTTTAAACGATGGGACTGTGGCAAAATCATATCCGGAACAAACCGCTTAAAAATAATGCCATAATAATGCCTTGGCCGTTCTAATGAAAATAACAAAAAAAAAATACAGGCAAAAGACGCTATTCGCAACTATAACTGTCCATTGCCATAATGAATATATCTATTTACCTATAAAATCGAAGCGTTTAAATATCTGTTATCCAAACGTTCGATTAACAGTAGTCCAACGCTGAACTTAGTCAACCTCACATCACTGTTACGGGACAAGCTAGACGGAATTATTTCAAAACAGAAGCGAAAATCAAGCAGCATAGCGTTGCACATACGTTTGATTGAAATTGTTGATTCTCTCAATGCCACGTATGCTTCAGATTTTGAGCACCGATGGTTGTACCTTCGCTTCGTCGTTCGATTGGAAAATCACAATAGAGAGAAGATGTACCATTCTCATTGATTGTCATGCTGGGCACCGTGACACGATACATTTTTATTCAAATTTCATTCATCTTATTCGTATAGCTGCAGATACACTTCGTACAGAATTTACTTCTCACAGACAGACGAAAAAATAAGGGACACTAAAAAAAGCTATACCCCTACCACGATTTCAACCCCTCGGTCGCTGGTTTCCGAAAATGATGCTCTTGACAAACCAACAACAAAGAATGGTGTTTGTTTCGGTGTTATCTTGTAATGATCGAATCAGCGTGCCTTTTCTGATAGAAACGCAATGTTCCAAATGCTTTCATCTACTGCTGCAATCGCCATGAATACGTAGAATCTGTACGACGACACACAAAGTCAAGTGAACCAAAAACGTTTTTCGATCGAGGTGAAAGGATTTGGGTAAATGAACGTAGGAATAATCTGCGGCTGTACATTGACATACTTCGTTTACTGTGTCTGCTTGCACACGTTCGTTTTGCACTTTTACGTGTCTATGAATCTGAGCGGTTGTTTTAATTGTAATTTTTCTTCATGGATATACTACATATTTTTTTATTTGTTTATGTTTTAGGTAATCTGTATTTCGATTTTTATTTCTTCCATTAGATGACATTTAATAATAATTGGTACTTCATAATTATGATATTAACACACAACCACCTGTTTTTGCTTCTCTGTTTATGTGCATATTCATTAGCTAAATTATGTTTTAACAGTCCTAATTTTAATTAACTGTAAAAACATCTTTACTCTGCGTGTCTCTGGTTGTATTTTTTAAATATTGCTATCTTCCGATTCAACCATTTTACATCCAACATGGAACAA
Source organism: Anopheles moucheti (assembly GCF_943734755.1). Classification (NCBI taxonomy): domain Eukaryota; kingdom Metazoa; phylum Arthropoda; class Insecta; order Diptera; family Culicidae; genus Anopheles; species Anopheles moucheti. The sequence continues at coordinate 59,872,901 of NC_069140.1, forward strand.
CTGTATCGGCAACAATCATCCACAACGTTATTTTTCTCTCGTATTCAAAGATGCCCTATCAAAATTTCAAACCGCATACCAACAATTTAATATTTTAAAAGTTTTGCCTTATTTCCACTGTTTATAAATTGTTATTATTTTTTCTTGTCATTCGTTATTGTTCTTATTGTTAATTGTTATTGTTCTAATACTAGGCTTACGCTTTTTCACCTTTTCTAGTGAAACGCATTTATGTGAATTGATCTAACATGACACTCAGTTGTAAAGTAATGATTCAATTTAAATGGAACCCCTTTTCGCCGGAATCATCATTATTGCGCGATAAAGAAAGCACCGCTGGTTTTAAAGTGTTCTTGCATCTTACGAAGCTAAAGAACAGGGGTAATGGGAATGATAAGAAACTAAATGCACGTGCACAAGTTATCAGATAAACAAATACTTCTTGTATACAGTGCTAACTACATCTAGCGAAAGTGTGCAGACCAATCAGAGTGATGGCTTAAAATGTGACCCATTTAAGTAACAATAGCAGCAGCCAACCCTTTCGAACCAGTTTGAACGAGTATTGTTCGTTGATATTCAGCAAAATGGGAAATGCCAATGTGTGTGTTTATGTTTTATTTTTTTCAAAAGCATGTACGTCGGCAGTTACTGTGCTGGCACATAAACACTGTTCGGCTTATAAAAATATTACCGAAGAAAGTCAATGAATTCAATAAAACCTGCGTCGATCGGATTACAGACTACCTAACGTACCGACTTCAATTAGCCGAAAGATGTTTGCTAAGTCATAAGCGATCACGGTGTTATTAATTCAACGATACTTCACCGTATTTATTTTGCACACAAACATAAATTAAGAAGCAATATTTATACCGGTAGGGATATTGACCTCGACCATCGAAAGTAAGAGAAAAAGCGCAACAATAAGTCGAGTCAAAGCATCACCAAACCGGTTTTCTTTTGCGACGAATCGCCTCGCGTGTGGTGATTTAACTATGATCTTTGTCTTAAGTTGTTTTCAAATAAACAAGTATTCGAATAAAATTGATGCTAGGATTGATCTACACTTGTGCGATGGTTTATCAGATTAACACACTAGAAAAACTATATTCTATTGTAGCTAATTGTAAGCTACAGGGGTCGGCGGATATTGAGGAGAGAGCAAGTAAGATCGCCTTTTACCACCAGTGCTTTAACGAACGAACGTGGTCAAAATGCGGTGTCTTTGGCCATTGATTATATCCAACGATATTCAACTGTCTCTGAAACCAAGAGCAACTGTTTGTTGTTTTGAGAGCAAGAAAACACCACTCATCTCACCAACATTATCTCAGCGTTGCTTGTGTGTGCGTTTGTCCGTTGACTCCGCCTTTCTACCAACACTATCTCAACTGTTTCCCCTCCGGTGAAGAAGTGTGAGTAGGTTGGATTAGTGGTGGTGTGCAAACTCTACCGTGAGATGCTGCCCTCTCGTGGTCGTGGACGCAACTGAACTTGTGATTTCAAGAGCAGTACGAGTATATAAGAAATAGAACATAAATCTTGTTAGATTTGTTCATTCTCTCCCAAGTGCGTATACCACACTTGTAACGCGATAGATACATGCAAGCCACATAATGATGCAAACATGTTTCACTCTCAAAATCAAACTACTAGGCCACTGAAGGAATGCAATCAGTTATTCAAATTTTTATTCAAACTAAATATCTCAGAATCTCGTTTTTTCAAAGCGACCTTGCCATGCATTTTCAATCAATGGTCTGTGCCACAGATCATGCTTGATATAAGTTTATCAACTAACAACGGGTTTTTGTTTTGTTACATCAAATCTTCAAAAAAGACAGAACAAAAAAATAGGAGCACACAATCAGAAACGCAAACAGACGCATAAATATACATCTTTAAGGCCAACCATTCTAAAATTGTAAACCGAGCAATATTTTTTAAACGTTTCGAGTATTTATGTGACGTGTATAAATACTATTCAGAAAATCAGAGAAACACTGGTCCACATGGGATGAGCTCTCGGAATATATTTCTTGTCACGTATGTTCTTCGCGCTTCTTCAACATTTCAATAACAAGCGGAGACAAAAGGAACACGACACGACGCTATGATGCTGTCGGAATGTGATATGCGTTTGCGATGCCAAAATAAATTAATCTAATGAACGATATCGTAGAAACCGACCATACCACAAGGAATGTTTTCTATCGATCGCATTTCATAACGATAGAACAAGAATCCAGTTGGAATTTGATTGTTATTCTAAAATGAGTAATATGGCTGATAACATAAGAAATCGTTTCATTTTTCGTTTACCGTTCAACTTTCTATTTTCCAACCAACAGTATTTTTGCTAACACTGATGCTATGCATCTCAGTTTTTTACTTTTAAAACAAGCCTTTACACATATAAATAAAAAAATAAAACTTACGGTTAGTGTAATTATTTCAGAGTTGGGTCATAACAACTTTTGAAATCCACTGCTGAAGCATGAAATGGGATGATTTGTTATGTTCATCAGTGCAATCAATTATCAAACACTACAAATAAAGTTTGTAAACATATGTTCGTAGAGCTGGACAGCAAAATTACTTCGTTTTGTCGCACATGGCGGTGAAAGAATAAATCATTTGAACCGATCATTTAAAAGTCATAAACGACTTTTACGACTCTTATTATAAATACAGCCATTTGGCTACCGTAAAACCTGCTGAATAAAGCCATAACATGCTCATAAGCTATGCTTTGATTTGAAAACGATTATCGTCGCCATCAACACTATTTAATCGACCAAATGTAAATGCTTAATAATAAAACCATTAATACTCGGAATCTAAAACCTTTTTTTGTTTGTCCTGACGTATATGCTATGGTGCGATGGTTGTTTAAGTTTTTTACTCATAAGTGTAAATATTGTTGAAATATCATTAATCCTCTCTATTTGGTATTACATTGGGTTATTTGAATCCATATATATATATATATTAAAACTACACATTGGCTGATACGCGACAAACATCGTCTATTTCATCTCAAGAACTTGATAGCGAGTATTCCATGTTAGTATCTTATCTTTAGAGCTTCATAAATCAGATTCATTCATTAGCCAAGTTATTTATGGCATTCGTCGTTGCTGTATGATACTGCATTTCATCATATCATCATGCATAATTATTATGCATAAAATGATCTCGGATGTAACAAACAACAAACCTTGATACTTATTCCCGGAAGGCTGCTGTAGCCAAAGAGAAAAACAAAAATAACACATTTTATAGTGTCGTCTATCGGCAAAACTGAGTATTTAAGCACCGAAGTAGCAACATAACTTCCATGCCGATTACAGAGCAACGTTAGGCCCACCTTGATTAATGCACACTACAAAAACATGTTTCAGTCCAAATTTTAGCAAAAACGTTACTTAGTTAAACGAACAGATTAAAACAAATTTAACAATTGCATCAATTTTTTTCTAATGTCGGTGATGACGACCTAACTGTATTGTTGTAGGTAAGCTATTCTACAAGTTTACAAATAGTATGTCATTATTTGAAGTTGCTGCACGATTACACTACTTTTGACGATTTACACTAGTGATTGTATAGTATCTTCTAATTATTTATAAAACAAAGCAAAGAAATTATGTTGTGTTATCTTCCTAACAACTCCTTTTGTAACTGTGTTATTCCACACTACTTGTCATGTGCGTTCTGGTTAATTTAATTTGTATTCAACATTTTGAAGTAATAAATAAAAAACAGCTCCCCCTCACATCCGTCAGAAATATAATCTTTGTTCTGTCCCTAATTTCAAACCATAATTACAATCAACTCGTTTGCATAGCAATGAATAGAATAGAGTGAAAGATTTTTCTCTTACTCCTCTGTGCCGGTGCGTTTTTGTCTTTTATTTAAGACTAATTATTTTAAAGTGTGTTTGTGTGAGTGATCCATCTTACGGTGTTAGATTTTAAAACATCTCCTACTCACATACTCCGATTTTTCTACGCTAAATGAAATGCAGCGAACCATAACCGAAACTAAGCCCCAAAAGGCTAATTATAAACTGTCAGCAGGTTTTGTTTTTATTATTATTTCCTTTTCCTGTTGCAGTTTTTGGATCTACCTGTATTTTAAACAAAATTTTGCAACTAGAGCCTTATCTTACATATGTGCTTCTTGATCACCAGTAACTCAGACGACTGTCAACATCATGTCAACCGTTGTGCGTTTTTTTTCGTGGACCACCCAACGCGTTTCATTCCTATTTTTGCATGTTTTGTTTTTCTCAGGAATAAATTAGCTTTACTGATTGTGTCTTGCTTTGATAGAAGCTTTATAATTTGTCAACTCATCTTAATTTCTACAACCATTCACTTTTCTCAAATCATTTTAATCAACTTTCCATCTACCTCAACGACATTCCCACACCGAATACGAAAAATGGAATGGATGGTATCTAGCTGTTCGCACCATCAACCACGATTATGAACGGACTGTGTGTATGGAAATTTATAGGCCTACTTACGCTAGATGTCTGGTTCCGACTAACAGCACGCCTCACGTATAATCATCAAGGCTCTGTCACCGCAAACACTGGTTGCAACGTGGCACGAATTCACTTAATTTATACGCTTGTGAATATTTTCGTCCATTTTTCTTCCTTATTCTAATTAAAACCAATGCCATCGACGCCGACACCAATCTTGCCGATTGGGGGATTGTTCATCATTGGACCAAGCTTATGATATACAAAACGGAACGATCCATCCCCAGTCTTTGAAACTTTGTGGCTGAATCGTTCCATTTCTAGGGAGCAGTTTAGCCTAACGGAAAGGTCAGCAAATTAAGAAAATAATGATCCACTAGTTTCAGACCGTGTGCCGAACTTTGAGTAACAAAGGATGCAGGAAAGAGCCGCACAGAAAACACAATTTATTTTAACGCAAGGTATAAGCAAAGAAACTGCAGAGGCAAATAGACCCCGGTATCAATTTACAAACGTTAACCCGGTTTCATTAAGCACTCAACTGCCAGAAAAAACTGGAAGACCGAACTGTTTTCTCGATTTGATAAGATTGATGATTCCCACTCGTTCTTTCAAGCACCTTTATCCAAATCAATTACAGCAAGAATCCAAATGTGTAGCTATCGTTTCCACCATCAATACAAATGGGGATGACTTTGAGTTATTTGCTGGATTAAGCCACTTATTTAGTACTAAGTTGCAAGTTCAAAATTTATTCCGGTTACACGTTTAAACACTTCGCACTTAATTTTTCAGTTTTCTAAATCTAATTACTTTCAAAATTCGGTTCGTCAATTTTCCTTTAAATTATTGATCAGTGCTTTATTACATCATATGTATGTAAGTTATGAATTAAAATGAGTGAAATCATGTTCAAACAGTATGAAATATATATGTATCCTTTAAGTAATTATCAAAATCATTTTCTTTAAAAAAAGCTAGTTAATTTTGGTTTCCTTGAATCGTTATGATTTGCTCATTTATGAGGCTCATTGAATGAAATAAATTAACAATTAACAATTGATACAATTACATAGTTACATTAACTTATGTTACGTTACTCACATTTTTCCAACACTTTATCAAGACAGCTTTTACAAATTTTCGGAAAAAACGTACTTTTAACATTAACAATTCCCATACATTAACAATTCTACGATCTACTGCTTTCAAGCAGTCGAAATATGCACTGCTACACCTGATGTTATCAACTCGTTTCGTTATTTTTGCTTTAAAACGAATCTTTCAGTTCAAGTACACCCGTACCTTCGGTTTAAGCATCCACTGCAGAACGATGTAGTATTATACATCCAGGTGTGCAATGAAAGTTTTGGGGATTGTAAAAGTCGACCAAAGGAAGGATAACAAAGAATTTCTCGCCTGACAGAGCCTTTTCCACACCGCAAGATCCAACCAGCTAAAGATGTACTCCTACGTAGACGCACAGATGTGTGTCCCTCACACCGGATAGTTGATGAAGCCAATAGGTGCGTTGAATTGAAAGGGAGGGAATAATGCTCGAAAGCCGCGCGCCTTCCTTCCCAAGAAGATAGATGGCTCTGGCTTACTGTGTTTGGTGCTCCCGGTTGGTTAGACTGCTATCCGGTAAAGGATGCAAAAAACGAGGAGAAGTATAATTCATAGGACGCAGGATTTACCCCAGGAGATTACCCTAGATGACGTTGCCGTTGTTGTTTGGCAAGAGCAAACAGATACCATACTGCCACAAGCACTGGTACACGTCCTCGGCAGTCACTGATGATGGAAAAATCTTCTCCTCTACACACTTCTATTCCTTTCCATCCTTTGCTAAGGATCCGACTTTTCATTTAGTTCTGTCGTGTTTCGTTTGTATATTTGAAGGATAGCAGGCGCAAGTAAGGGGGCTCAGTCCGAGGATCCACATCCGAGGAGTGGTAACCAATTTATTCCACCGAAAACCCCGTTCAGCCTGCACCATCGTTCTCGTGGGGAACTTTATTTACTATTCATATAATTTTTCTTCACCGGAAGGCAACCCTCGCACGATTGAGGCTGGGCTAAGGTGAAAACAAAAAACCACTCGATGGGCTGGTCATTTTTCTTCTTCTTCATCAAGAAAAACTCTTTTGCGAGGATCTATTTCAAATGAATTATTAAAACTTTCATCAGAAAAACCTACTGTTGTATAGCAAAACGGAGAACGAAACATGGACTTCATTATGGAAAACATCCGTTAACTAACACAATGTAGAAGAAGACACATAGGAACCTAAACAAACAAACGTTTCTGGGCTCGCATGCGGAAACTAATCGTGTTGATCAACTTATTAAATTAAACAAAACTTGCCTAGCATGCTACTTCAACTCACTGTAGATTGAACATAAATAAATACCTAGCTAGCGATGTCGTATTCTTATTGATGAAACAACTAAAAGCTGTGAATTGAAAACAAACAGAATGTTCCAAACCGTTCATTTAATAGCTGTTGCTGTTGTTTAATAAGAAAAGTGTTGGAGTAAACAAACAACGTAATATTTTGTCACAATACTGAGATACACTGAAATGATCTGCAGTGCTTTCTATAACACAAAGTTTATATCACAACTGTAGTTTTGTGATAGGTTTGTGTTATGCTATGTTAAAACTTAGCAAACTGAATGTAGGAATATATGCAGTGAAACTGCCTTTTGGGCCAAATATACGAATTAGTTCTCCGGAACGACTAAGTTCAACTCTGTCCAAGTTCTTCAACTAAATAGTATTAACTCTAGAACTATAAGTTCTGCAATTTTGCTTCATTTCGGAACCGTAATTTCGAGATAAGAACTGCATGTTTCGAGTACTTTTATTTATAATTGCATTGAACTGAGAATTTTCTTACCTTATTGCATCAGCTCTTCACATATTTCATTAAATTTACATTACTAACACAACATTCAACTGATAATCTTTTCTAAAAATACTCGACTTTCACGATGTATTCTTCTGATTTTTAAAATGCTCTGCTCAAATCGTATCCAAAACAAACACTGATTGAGCAAGAACTGACTGTGGTGTACAAGAATCGAAAAAATAATTACTTGTTCCCTTCATGCAACCATGCAAAAAAGCAAAAGTGAAAGTGAAAATGTTTACAGGAAAAGAGAATAATAGCGTTCAATCGGTCTGTTTATAGACATCTCCTATATATAACCAGGTCGGTGGACAATTCATGTCCTCTTCTCTTTTGAACCTCGTTTACCCATTTTTTATGCGTTGTTCGGAGCAAATGTTTGTTCGTGTCAAACCCTTTCCATGCAATAAAACAATCTCGGCGCAGGAAGTATGACGAATAGCATGCGAACTGTGTATGTTTAGGAATTTCTGTCACCTCCTTACTCCTACAGTCGTTGACGTTTGCCCAACATATAGCAATACAGCAGAGCAGAACTAGTTTCTCCTTAGTTTTGTTCCCTTATCTTTTATACACACTTTATGGTCATTCGCCCAAGAAAAACATGCCAGCGTGAATTATGATTTATGACGGCTGAAAGCTCACATGTGCGCGATACGCTTTCACGTCCCATCGAGTAGCAGCATGCTTGATTTATTTATCTATTTGTTTGTTTCTATTCGCACTCTTTGGATCAATCGTGCAGTTTCTCTTTCTAATTACAGGCATGAAAACTGTTCTATAAACGTGCAATTTATTGCCGTATTTAGTCCCATGGATAAAATAATTGCGTTAACATAAAATATGTTTCCAGAATTCCTCGGACTAAAGCGTTCCCTTAGGAACATTGAAGTTCAATTTTTTATAACCAAAAATGTATTTAAAGCAGCAGCATTTGCTCTGACACTTAACTGTTTTGTAACAAAATACCATGTCTTAAAAAAAAAAACAAAATACCAAAATACCAAAATACCACCTTAGTTTGACCACCATTTTTTCACTTTTGCTATTACATAACTGATATACAATGAAATTATAAGTAAATGTACCAGTAGACCTTATTTCTTTGCTTACTACATCTTCCTTTGTAATTTTATCGATCACAAAATTCCGTCTGCAAAACTGCACAAGTACGAAACGGATATTTTTAGTCAGGTGTTTTGCACCATTCTTTACGTAAACTTGTCCTATTCCTTAAATGTTCCAGTTCATATTATTCCTGCTTCAATACGTCAAAGCAGGCCCACTTAAGCGAAAAACGAATACTCGTACAGGGTAGGGGAAAGAGTAAAAACTGTTTTAACGCAAACGAAATCTTCCATCCGTGAAGGTGGTTTAGTGAAGGATCCCAAAGAACGATGGATAGGTGGAGCGAACGCGCCGTAATATGAAACGTGAATATTTTCGAAAATGGGAAGGAAAGACTTTCATCAAACGATGCATAAGAAGGTGGATGGTTGCCTGCGACGTGAAACACCATGTCCAAACCAGAGCGCAAGGCGAGGGGTGTATGAAATAAATCGATGCCAGCAGGGCCCCATCCATATTGTATTTGCCACAACGAATAAATGCTTCGAACGTTTTGCGTGTGCTAGTGTAGAGAATAGCTTAGCTGCATACTCCACTTTGTCCTCGTTGGGTTTATAGAAACTTTCTCTGTCGGCAAAGAAGCATACTGTTGCAATGAAATCATGAGAATGATTTTGTGGAAAATGAGATTAATCGAACCGATCAAGGACCGATCAGGTTGATTAAAGTTCTGATGAAAATGCAACACAGCGTGACATTCTCAATTTTTCGTTAACGTTTCTCAATTTTCTCGAAGTAACGTTTCTCAATCTTTGACTTGAAACAACAAAATGTGTACTGGAATGTAACAACCGAAGCATTTGTAAATATAATCTCGACTAAAAGCATAATCTAATTTAGTTCTTCCTAAACTGTCAACAGTTCTACTTTGGCAATACGAAAGTTATCATAAAGCATGTAAAATTGATGTTGTCCGATATTAACCACGTTTCTGTGTTGATTTAAAATGTTCCTAAGGAGAGAAAAAATATAATATCACATGCATGAAAAATAAGATTTTTATCAAGATATAGTTATCAGCAGATAAGAACATGTTTGTGTGTTCAAATCGAAGTGAAAACGAAAACGGAAAGTGAACGTGAACAGTCCGATTATTCATCGCAACGGTCTGCATCACATTCAGATTGAGCATCCGCTGAAAAAGTTATATACCTGCTCTATTTTTTTTTGCTTTTTGTACGGGAATACAATTTCCCGCTACTTATAGTTAACTAAATATTGTTTATCCAACACTCAATACTCGACAATTAGTCAAGTAAAAGTATAAAGTATTATTACTAAAAAGTTATGGGTTGTAACACGTTGGCAAATACAACTGGCGCTATATTAATCAAATTTAAAGGAAATATACACTTGTATGCGGCATTTGAAATGGCTTCTGAAAATTGTTGATATTTAATAGCATTTTAATCGAAATTCAAGTTACCACTACCCAGTATAATTTGTAGCATTTTTTGTACAACATAAATTGTTTGAAGATATATTAAACATATTTTTTTCATCTCACTTTAAGCACTGAAATTACATCCAAAACCTGTTCCAATTAAAGCTACACCATGTTCGTTTTATTTTACTGAATAACGTTTGAATGCAGGTTTTTTTCGAGCCGAAAAACTCCCAATTCCATCCAGTGCTATCAGTTAAGAAAATGTATTCCATGACAGTTAAACGCAGCTACCAACTCCACTGCCAGCTCACACACAACTAATGCTTACAACGCACAACAGGAAACGGAGGAATTCCTTTTTGACAAAATGGAAAAATTATTCTTTTCATTAAGTCATCCAACCGTACCTCTGGGTAAGATTGGTCCATTCCGTTGGATAATTTCGGTTTTCCATGACTATGGCACAGTTCGAAGGGAGATTACAAATAACAAACTTTAAATATTTGGCCGTTGCTATGGTACATCAATTTAGCGGCCCCCCACATCAGTATGCACCCTTTTACAAAGCCTTGCAAAACCCAACCAAGAATCCCTTGAGAATCTTGGTATAGAAACCCAAACGCGTACAAGCACGAGATTAATGATACGAGACGAGTTCACAAGTATGATTTGGCACATCGGCATTTCACTACGTTCACTCCAAACCTATTGCAATCTACCTACACACAAAAACTCTTAAATTGTGTATTTATACCATCGCAATATTACTCGAAATTCACGTTTAACACTCATTCTCTTCAAGTACTAGTTTGTTAAAATAAGCCCCATTTTGAAAAATATTTTTCAACAGAAAAAAACATTGACCCAAAAAATAAATTCTATATCACATATTATTGTTAAGCTTTGCGAAGTTCTCCATGGAATGTTGTTAATGATTGTTATACTAAATATAAATATTTAGTACATTATTTGTACTATAGTACCATCTACTCAAATCCATTCCTTCTAGTCACTACGGTAGATGCCTATAGATAAAATAGCAAACTCCATATAACGATTATTGGAGTTTAAAACATTTCACTAAAGAATACCAACACAGTTTACTGTGCTTGCCTCTGTGAAATGAACGTTATCACGCGTAGCAATATGCATAATACACCAGCGTGAGCAAAAAAACACTCCTGTTAGATTTTTCCCCAAAATGGATGGACTGAATGAAGAGCACACAACTTGGAACTAACAAACGTGAGCACAAGTAGTGCACAAGTAATCACAATTTCTACCAGATGACATTGTGAGGAAGAAAGAATGATGATGATATTTTGTTGCGAACTATAGAGCGCATTTTTTATCAATGTTGTTGTCATGTTGCGTTTTGTTAGACCTTTTTTTTCTTTTCCACCCCCAAATGCGCCATCTTCCGTTGGCAAAGCTTGAAAGCAATTTATAGGGCTAGCTTTTACTTTCATTGCCTAAAAAAACTTTCCAAGCCTATAGAAACATCGTTTTGGTGATATAACAAAAAGCGAGTTGCTTGAATCGAAACCTTATTGTAGGAAACAAACTGTTTTGGTTTTTATCTCAATATACCTCCGTAACCGAGATAGCAAACATACCGTTTCATGGCAGCATAGTACACTGTGTTTTTTCTTCGGAAATACGAGTGAAAATTCCTTTTTCTCTCATCCCTTCAAGTCAGTTGTGGCAACATTCGTTACATAACTCTCACAACTTTCTCATCCACGTCTTAACTGTATGTCTTGGTCATGATGTAAGTTTTACATATATCATCAAATGTTCTACCTTTCACTTTCTTGGACGCGTTTTAAAGAGTGTGTATGCTTGTGGCTAAAGACGGTTATTTCTAAACAGGTGAAAAATATTTCGTTCCCTTTATCGACCGTGAAATATTCTAATCGTATACGCGGTTACCGCATTATGCACATACAATTATTGTATAATGCATAGAATTTTTTGGAGTCTTTTTCCGTCGGATTCTTTTAAGTTGATTTCTTCTATTTCATTTCGTTTTCGATTATCACCTTGCATTAGGATACCTAATCGCATTAATATGTACATATAAATTAAGTGTTTTACACTATCCCACAAAATATAACAACGATCAAATGCATACCAAATTCTTGTAAACCATCAAATATTGAATCGATCGTATTTTCAACCAATCATTTATTCTGCTAATAAGCATGTGAAGATCGCTTCATATTTAGCAAGCTGTTCAATACTGTGTTACAGATAATATATATTGTTAATCTAACAACTGAAACTTTTTCTTCATTCGGTCTTTCGGGACCTAGGATATTTGACCAACTTATACACACATGATTTTGTGGTATAAAAAAACGAGTGTGTTGTCGATTTTAAACGGTGTCAATTAAAATTGCATGCATGCAGAATATTCCTTAAGCCATACCCGTCGGAACTTACAAACGGTTTTGTTTTATTCCGCCGGCTTCTATTACGAAGAGTTACCTTTATTCCACGTTCGTCCAAACACGCACAACTCCAACTGAACTGAAATGGACAGAAAAAAGAAGATAGTTATAACAAACATGTATTTCAGCGATTTCAAAATAAAGTTCTGGCTATATAAAAAAAAATCTTCACAATATGAGGTTGACTGGCATTAACCAAATTAAGGTGAAGTGAGCGGCAGCGAACGGTGCAAGGCTGCCGAAATGCCACTCGCTCATCAAGGGATGCAAATGAACGAAACTGAAAAAGGCAAATAGCTTTACTAGCCCCAAACATTTCTTTGCTATTGATTTCGAACACAATTCCAAGTTCACAGTTCGACCGTACCCGTGCTTGTGGTTCCCTGTCTGCTAGAGAGAAACGACACAGTGGTAAAAGAAATGCAACGATGAAAATGGGAAATCCATGTCACGAACAACGTCATTTTGTGCTGAGCCCATTTTCCACATTCCCTTCAGCAGGGAAGGGAACCGACATTCGATTATTGCCCTACGCCAAAACTGCACAAGATGGGATGGAGTGGTAAGATTACATCACTTAGCAGAGAAGCTGAGAAAAGAGACTGCCAAAAAGTGAAAAACATGAGAGAGAGAGCGAGAGAGAAAGCACGAGAGAGCTGATACAACGCTGCGAATGTGTTCGTGTAAACTTTCCGTAAGCAAAATAAACATGGCCGATGGAGATTAAGTTTGTTTTTTTGCTTTTTCCAAACGTATAGCAGTGTGCGTGTGCTATTGATTGAGCTTTTCTGAAAGCTACCTTTTGTCTTGAGGGGTAGGAATATGCTTAGACAACCTGTAACACTGACTGGTAATGATGTTTTCAAAATCATTTATTAAAAATTTATCTACAAATGATAACGTTTTCTACTTTACTACTACTAGCGCATATGCTGACAAAACGTGATTTTTCATTTTTGTTAAAGACGATTTTAAAAATATGTGCCATGTGATAACAAAAACAAGAATTATATCCTATAGAACACATAACCAGTTTAGTCTCCCGCATCCAAATTAAATGCATAACATATACATTTCATTATCGTTCAATTACAAGCACAATTACATATGTAAACACATGAACATTGTACACTCAAAACTGAATTACACACAAACCATCTTAAAGCGGACTTTTAACAAAAGAACGGACTTTTATCAAGCGGATGGAATTCACAAAAAGCCTTTCTCATTGAATTAACTTACATTTATTGCAAAACTAAGCAACGGATAAGATGTAAAAGAAACATTCCAATTTGTGAAATAGGGTTCACAAGTATACTGTTAATGCTACAAACATTCAAACCAAATAAATTCTTCTTTCCTATAAGATTTTTAGAACGTTCCCACAGTGAAAAAGCTTCCTGTTCAGTCCCAACACGCACACTACTGTAGATACGAACCAACATGGTCTCTGTTACCGCCCAGGGTACGAAGCAATATAGCAGCAAAACCTTTGCAAACAAATTCGACCAATGGCATTCGTTTCCGCGTTTCGTGAAATGAAAATAACAGACAGCGCATGTGCTTTTTTGTGCTGGCATTTTATGATGATTTCTACCAGTGGCCATGAACAAGGCCAATCAATGTAGCTATCCAAATATAACGCTTATCCCGGATCGTGCCCCTCGTGGAATGCTGGCACAGACTCGATCGATAATATTCGGGACAATATTTGACGCAACCATTATTTTGGCTGCGCTTGCTCACTTCTTACTATTTGGCAAACCCAAAGAAACAGACCTTTACACTCTATAAGTTCGACCGAATTACCGTACACGTACACATAAAATAAACTGAACTCCGGTTCGGGAAAGAAAAAATATTCTAGCTTCACAAAACTTGTACTTAAACGTGTCAGGATTAGTCAAATTTTTGCTACTTTATAAGTACAATAACTAAATCACGTCATTTTTTAACAACATTAAACATAAGAAACGACGGAAAAACAAAAAGACTAGAACGCACACTAAATTGCTTGCATCGTTCGTGCTTAATGTATACAAGGAAAAACTAGATGTTATTTCAATAGTTATATCGCTTCACAGCCATTCACAAACTTCCTTTGATTCACTTTCTGTATTTTATGAGCAATATTGAGCTGCTATTTAATCATTCATCCACCGCCTGAGCCATTGTCACGGCCTGCAACGAAAGCAACCCAATAAATTTATAACACTCCAGGTCCTCCTATCATCCACCCATTTCAGGCTTACCTCCATTTCAGGATACAAAGTTAAACGACCATTGCACGTGTTTTTCCTTACACCCTTTTTGTGATTGTCTCCTCCACCCGAATAATGGAATTGTTTTGCCTGAGTATAACTAAGGTAAGCAGATTGTTACCTTACTACTGGCGTATTCAGCAAATACCGGCGGTGCGGTCGTACTTAGGCCCAAAGCATTCACGCACTCTCGTAAAAACTTCCTACCGTAAATAGCTCGTAAAAAAACCCTCTCATTGCTCGGAAACAAACCATTTACGCGATGTGCCCCGAATAGGCACCAGGCTTTATCAGCCCAGGGTAGTACATTCCGAATCAACCTCACTTTTCTGCTACCCACGAGCAACGTCATTCACTGCAGGATTCCACACTCTAAACCGAAGGAATATTCACCGATTCATTAAATTCAGCTCGCACTGATCCAGGTTGATCCCTAAGGCCAGGCATCTAAAGGTCTAATCCAACGACGTATTACACTACTTTTACCCATCCCGCAAGAACAAACACGCTTGTTAATAGCACCCATTCACTACTTTATAGGTATCACCATCCCCCAACTTAAAGTGTAAGTTATTTTAAGCAACATATTTACATCTCAGGTGATGTCAAATAACACCATGCCTTGAAAACTACGTTATCCTCCAAATTCCAAATGTCATGAGTAGACACGAACAGAGAGGTCATCTGCAGAAAAAAACTATCTTTGCCAGGGTATATCTATAAACAGGCAGAAATCACTTCAGGCTGATAGCATAGTATTTGATTATGTTGATCGACATTGTCATCGTTACTTTTTTTGTCAAACTATATAAGATCATATCAATCAAAATAGAAAAGTAACGATTTCTTACCTGTATTTTAACCATGATAAAAACTATCGTAATAAACATTAAAAAAACCTACAAGCAATTTTATTTATTCTACTACCTTTAATTGCCATGCTTGTAATAACCCATCCAACGCAACTATCAATTCTTAAGCCAACCCCATACAGACAAAAGTTATCGTTAAAGTAAATACAGCTCTTGTCGATTGCTCCATGTTTTGCGCCAAACAAACCCTACAATTTTCTTAACAGGATTTTTACGGACACTACCCATCGTATGCTTTCTTAGTAATGAGTTGTTTACCATATTTCATAAACTGTTCACTAGGGATATTCTTTTCATAAAAGGGGATATTGGAATAATATCTTTCTTGTTCTGTTAGAGAAGATAATGGATCGTAAGCTATGCTTCATGTGCGAGAAGCACGCGATTTTATGTAGAAACTGTGTACTGAATAGTAATCGTACTTTAACATGACCATGGTACTGTCAAAGCATGGTTTCGTATTCTTTTCTATAAAAGGTCATTTTCAACATGAGGCAGATCGTTCGTCCTCTTCGATTTTAAAATAATATTACTAACGGTCACAAAACGAAGGATATTTCGCATATCCCATAAACTTTTACAATTCAAATTGTTTATAATCAATAATAATTATACTCAGCTCATTCACCAATTTTTGTTCAATGTAAAATGTTTCATTAATTTTACAAAAAATATTCTATAGGCATTTTTCTACATAATGATTTTGAAAGTACTGAACCATCTTTTAAAATCACTTTTCGTCTCCTTCTTTTTCACCATTTAGTAGAATAATAAATAAGCTCATGACTAAATGATTGGTAACAGTTGTCACCATGCTAACCGCTACTGCTGCTGTTTTAAAAGTTATTCCCGTAGTCGCTCTACTCTGTAGTCCGCGGTGATAAAATTGCTTCTGCTGCGGATATTTCAGAACGCTCACTACGACTAGAGAAAGTCACATAAAGTAGCGCGTAGAAGAAATGCTATACTTCACAATCAACGACCAGTCCGAACGAACCAAGCTATACTATAGAAACTATGCGCTTAAACCCGCGCACGAAAATCTGGCATGATATTCAGAAAAAGAAACTAAACAAGCATGATGCTACCATAAATTTCCCTTAAATCGGGTCAATTTTTGAGTCCAAATTTTAATAAGAAACCAGCTTTACACGGGAGTTTCACATTCTACCAGAGTACATGTATAATACCTTTTCAACCTTTAACTGATAGCACTAATGGTTCGGCTAATTATAACATTTATAATCAATAATGAATAATCATAAATTTCACCGTATAAACATAAACAAACTTTTTCAAACAACCAAACAAATAATTCTACAAATAGTGATTATTACCTTTTTCCACAACGTTTGCATACATGTTTAATAGGTTCTGCACAATTTTACATAATATTAAAAATTTTGTAATATAAAACGGACAGAGAGAGAGAGAGACCAGTCTACCTAATAAAACTACGTAAACCCGCTATGAAACATGACAAGGATGTAAAGGCACGAAAAGAAGTGCTCGCGTTTTATTACGAAAAATAATTAAACAATGTAAAAAGTTTTTACGATTCATTACAGCGTTTTACAACGTGGGTACCGGCTCATGTTAGAGCTCATCTTCCAAAAATGGTTACTAATTGTGTAAGCATCAGCGAGTGAAGTATCAAGCCAACATTATAAATCTGGCAAAAATATCAAAAGAGTAATTACAGACTTTCTGACCAAACACACAACACTGTACACAGTTTTAAGGAACACATTTCTAATATGTTCTATTTCAGTTTATTTCCAAAGAAAAACCATCTCAATTTCGAGAGCGAAAATTCGATGCCATGTCACAAAATGTCCTTTCAAAAATATTTCATTCTACGATTCGATGTGAACAACGCAGTGAACCAGTCGTACATAGGAACACGGTTTCCCACGGAAATCTTCCCATTCCTGAAACGTTTGGTGGCAACAACTGACAAAATCCAATTTTCCGATTCATTTAACTTCACACGAAAACTTCAGACTTCTTACTGTCCCATCGGTCTATGCATGGGGCATTTCGAGGTACCTCGTCAAAACATAAATGACGTTACTTGGCGTCGCTGTCCCAAACGGAAGACCAAAGCTGCGATGATTTTTCCATGCATTTTCCTTTTTCATCATCATGAATTTTATCATCGTGGTCCCAGAAAGATTCGCTGCTGCCAGTGCTTCATCAAATATTCCGCTCGCATCGTAACGTTTCCCTCGGTTCTTATGCTCTCAATTTTAGAGGCTAGCATGTGCTTCGTACTTTGGCAGCAGCAAAAATGAAAAATTGACTTCAGCCATGATTTTTTTTGTTTTTCTTTTTTCCATTCCTGAATTACCCGTTGCTATTTCGTTTCAGTTTTGGATACTTTTTACGATCATTGCAACACTGCTGCAGGAACAAATCTAACCGCTGGTCGTTGCCCGTTGATGCCTGTTCTTTCTAAATTGATTGTCGAAGATAAAACATTATTTCCATCCTACAATTCTCTCACCAATAAAGGAACAAATCTAAACTTTTATCAGGTACAAATATATTGTTTACTAAAAATGTTTAGAAAATAATATGACTCCTAGTTATACAGCTTCAAAATACCTTTCTTTGTAATAAATTTCTGTTACCCTTATCACAAATTTATTAGAACGTAAGATACCTAAAACGGTTATCGCTGGTTATGACAAGGCCCTAAAAGCAAAATATTTATTTGCAAGAAAATATATAGTTGGTTGAAAAATTAAACCAAATATGTAACAGAAATTAAATGTTTTGCTAATCAATGAATATATGATAATGTATTTCTGTTCATCCCATTTTGCCCGCAGATACAGTATAGCGCTTGATCATTAATTTTAATTCTTTATTCGTTTGGATAGCATTCCCGACGTTGAGCGCATTCTTTTGTAGACACAAAACAATATGTTGTTTGTACTGAGTTTCAACATCAGTACATGACCATTATTTTTAAAAAAATAATATTCATGTCTAATTTTTTAACAAAAATTCTTCAAAATTCACTGCTGATAACAATGAATAATCCCTATAAACTGTATCGGTGTATTAGAAAATTAATGATTTTAGGAAATTTTCTTATGAGCTTTGGAAATTCGGCCACAAAGCATATCAATTTTGTATCTTGCCTGTAACTGAATGAATTGTATGGTTGTAATGTTTTATAACTCTGACCCTTTGAGGAAGACGAAGAGGATCTTTCGATCTCAACATTTGAACTAGCCATAATTGCATGATTATTATAAACGCTTTAAAGTGTTTTTTCTGATACTAGTTAATGAATGATTTTAATTTATCTACCCTTTTGCATGTTTCTTTGTATACGGTCGCAAAAAGTAGCAACAGCAACTCCAAATGTTCAAATACTGATTTCTAGTTTTTAAAGACAGTATCATTGCAATATATTTTTACTAACCCCAGTAAGAACTGATTATCCATTTGCATTGCTATTTTGCAATGTCTATTTCAGAAGTAGACAAAACATGATTTATAGCACGTTTATCGTATTGTGCTTAGATGCTATAAATGGTATAGATGAATTCAAAACATTTACTGAGTACATTTACATTTTGCTGAACGAATCATGCACCTGCTCATAATTCCATCATTTCACTTTTGTTACGATACCAGCGATAATTATGCGTGAAAATCAATACTTCAAGTTTATAGCAGAATTCAATGTTGTGGTAATAATTCTCGAATATTTATTTTCTTATGGCCCTATATTTTACTGAATTTCCTACTTGCAATTTGCCTTATTCCGTCTAAACTCGCTCTAATTTACATAAGTTGATAGAGCAAACTAAATAAATGTACATCCCTTCAAATGCGTCGAGACTAATCAAAACCGAATGTACAAACATTCTAAAATCTGTATGAATGAAAGATGTAAGATTATATTTCAGCTTCTTCTTTATCGGCACAACAACCTCAAGCGCTATAACCTGCCATTTCTGGTTTGCTGTAATTTTATTTACCCGTAGCTGAATAATAAGTCCTACGTGCGGGGGATTGGTCCGGATGGTCTTTTGATCAGGTTCGTTCGTGTGAATACCGGCGCCTTCTTTGGATTTTCCTTTGGATTCTGTTTTGATTTTCCCTTGCTTCTCGGCTGCTAGAAAACGCTCTACAAGTGTATATATATATATATATATATATATATATATATATATATATATATATATATATATATATATATATATATATATATATATATATATATATATATATATATATATATATATTTAGATATACACTATAATAATAATATATGTACTACAATATGTATATTTACCTAAATATATATATATATATATTAGTATATATACCTATACATATATATGTATACATATTTATATACCTTTATATAACTGTGACCATCAATCCAGTATATTATTTGTAAAATATCCCCACAGTTACTTCAGATTATCGATTATTTCCGACGCATCTGACAGGTTCATATCGCACACAAATAGATTCCACATTTTTAATAATATATTTCGCTAGTTCGGTTTTTGCATTATTTTTTATTCATTAAAATACTGCGTATGTTCGCCACAGATTACAAAAAACTGTCTGAAATACTAACAGATAACAAGAGTAAATGTTTCAATCAATAACTGATCTTCGTTATTAGTTATAAAGGAAAATGCATGATATCCTTGGTTAACCTTGGATAACTATAAAGTTCAGTTTCAGTTCAGAAAAGAAAATTTGTAACAAAATGTAGGAAGCTGAACTATTTTATCAAAAGAAAAATATTCCACTGTATTTTAATTCATGATATCATGGTTTTGGAGACATTACTTTTTCAAATTTCATTTTACATTACATTCACAACTCATTCATTATGCAGTTCAAAAGAGCTCAAAATATATGCGGTTGAGGTCGAAATCTTTTATTTCAGTCTTCACAACACGATTACATCATCTAGTTCATGAACGGAACTAATTATGTCCCAGAATTCAAACTGCATTGCCTATAATGACGTATAAGCGAAGGTCATCCATCCTTGTCAAACAAGGTTAACGTATGAGCTAGATATGAGAACAAACAGAACTTAGAGTTAACGGTAAGAATAATCGCTTTGGGGTTGAAATGACACAGGATGAAAGTGAAAGGTGTGCAAACCAATACTATACGGCAAATGTGCGTCAAAGAGTTGAATAAAGAACAAGAAACGCACGAAACGGTATGGAAACAGGAAAACTATAAGCTATTAATGCGGGTCAAAGATTGAAATACAATCGACCGTTGGCCTTTTCCATAACCATTAAGGGGTTAGGTGAAGAAACGCAAGGTCTTGTTGGTTTCTTACCCATAACCGTAGCACGTGGTATACAGGCAACGGTAATTTTATGTTGCTCCATTTATGACGGAGTGAGATAATTTTTCAAAGTTCATAAATCTATTAGCTAACTCGTAATTTGGAGGATGAGTTTTAGCATGACCTTGGCAACTATTCAACTCCATCTATCTTTTTTCCATCGCCGAGAATCATTGAACGTTTTATGACACCCATGTCTGTTTGTGGACATTTGGAAACATTGTTTCATCCCTATCACGTGTGTTTCTACAGTGTCATATTAACTGACATTTAAGTACATCGCTTTTCAAGTTTTGTTTTTTTAATACAGAATTGAAAAATAAAACACAGAAAGTTGATCGAGTTTTTCAACAAAGATAGAAATAACCAGATTTCAATAAATGGTTTGAATTATTTTTACTTTCATTCTCTTATCTTGATATGTATTATTCTTACTAAGGTGTATTATTTTGTTGTATAAAGCATCCTTTCAGTCCTCCTGAATCTTTATCCGCTGTTGTCCTGTCTTACTACGAACATTTTTGCTTTCAGCAGTTTTATCTCACCAGCTTATCTAATTGAATTACGTCAAAGTACGATGGAAAATCAATAACGATATCGTCATTGATTCGTACAAAACTCATTACCATTCTCCATTCTTTCACGAGCTACGTGACACTACCTATCTTCTTTTAACCTTAAATTTCAATCACAATTCCAATCACATTGTTACAGCCTTTAGTTCGATCTAAGCATTCGATCAAGATTACAGTTTGACGTTGAAAGATTAGCCCACCTTTTCTTCCTACAGTATCCTGCTGTAGAACCCGCTTTTCGTTCGTGCTTACTTTTGGTACTCCAAAAAACGGCCTTTTATGATCATATCTAATAAAAACCTTGCCGCCATCAAGTGGTTTTCGTGGACGGGGTACGCAACATTCCTCTACAGATTGCATGAGTGATTGATTGCTTTATATAGCCGTAGCAAGGCAGAAGAGACTTGGAAGCTCATATCAAGTTTTGTTACTTTCCGGACTGCTGTTGCCCGTTATTCTTCACGAAAAATAATACATGATATCGAAATACAACACACCGCAGTACTATATATGACATTTTATTGAACGATGTTAAACTTGCGCATAATCACAATAATGATTAACAGCCTCCAGGTAGGATATAAATAGCTATACGCACAGCGAGCACTGTACAATTCAAACATCAAAAGATTCAAATAACTAATACGGAAAGATCCAGCGTTGTTGGTAAAAACAAAAAACATGACGACGAAAGTATACACATCGTACAAAACACAAAGAGAGAAAGCGATATCGCTCGACTGCGCTTGATCTACCCCTAGAAACGAGAAGGAAAATACCGGCCATGATGTTGAAGGGCGTGGCAATTTCATTTCGATTTCGTTTCTGTTTCTCTTTTGCTATGCTTCGAAAATGACTGCAGTGTTTTCGTTCTCTAGCGCCAATTTGCAAGCCTTGTTCAATGTGGCCAAAGTTTTATGCATTCACGGGCTCGATGCGGCATACTGATACCCTTTGTACGGTATGTAATTTCAGTCTGGTGCAAGGACAATCTAGGCAGGACATAAATTCATATGTTTGTTTCACAAACACGCTCTTCATTAGCTACGCAGCTGAGTTTACTGTACTCCATTCAGCCGTGGGTTGCTTTCATCAAGTGCAATCGTTGTTTAGCATCCCTGCGCCAAACGAAAATATCATCATCCCCCCAAAAAAGACGGATGCTGCGATCAATGCTGGGTTGCTGGTGAAATGAGTTTTCGTTTTCTCCCAGCCGAAAAATAACAACCATTCGAGCGGAAAAAGCTAGCACGGACATAAAACTTTCCCCATTTTCGGCAATGGCAAGCCTCCATTACCCTCGTAACAGAGTGACTCTAAAAGCCCAGGGTACTATGTTCTACCGTCTTTGGTTCGAGCATTCTGGAAAGTTAAGGAAACCGTACAAACAACAAGAGAAGCACGATTCGGCTATAAGTATTACCAGCATGTTTTACGGCTATGGCAAGCATGGTTCATGTCATCGAATGCCGATAAGTTGATTGGTAAAACTGTAAAGAACAACATTTTTCGTCTCAAGTTATAAGTTTCACGGTACACAACGCTAGATTTCACTTCCATTTCTTACATAACTGTAAAATTCATTTATTTGATATTATGCGTTTGCTTTAATATACACATTAAATTCTAGTTTATTTTTTAAATGTTCTTTTGGTTTCAATTAATGGTTATACATAATTTCCAAACGCCCAATTTAAAAACACACACACACACACATACACACGATGTGTATATTTCAATGGGTTACATTTCACAACCAATGGCCACATTTGCCCAAAACAAGATCTTCAGTTCAATGGAATCGTACAACATTACACTGTTATTGGTTACCAAAATATGATGCAGTGTTAACCAGTTGGTGAACCACGATTTAATGTTCATTTCTTTCTTAGTTCATAACTAAATTATTGGTTGGTATTCATGCATGTTTTATATCATAGGAAGTTACATATGTTTTAATAAAACCAAACAACCGATCATAAAAACAATATTATTAAACAAATAATAACCAAACATGCCCGAAATAAATCAAAAGACAAGGATGAATTGCCTTGTGCATATTGTATATTCTTTAGCATATATGCGGCTGACAATACGGTGAAGATGTGTCATAGTCTAATATAAATAAATATATAAATGCAAAACAATATAAGTGTTCACACTGTTGAGTTAGTTGATACAAAAAATGGAAATTATTTATATTTCATTTTTGTTATGGAATTTAACTTTTAGATTTGAATTCATGAATGTTCAACATTTCAGACACACTTCGGTCGGATGAAGATCGTTTGTAATTCTTTAACAGTAATTTATCCATAAAAAATATAATCATAACATTATTTATCGCTTGCCACAATCTTCATTTCATATCTTTGCATAACTACTTGACGTTGTTGTATGTGCGTATTTCCGTGTTAGATGTACGTCTTAGCAACATTAAATAGAAACCTTAATAATCTGGGCCCCAAAATTGTATGCGTGCAATCTATTGCTTACTTAATGGAACCATTTGTGCCTGCCCACCAACCCCAAATGAAAAGAAGTATCTCAGAACACCACCAGCTTGATGAATTATTTATAAAATCCAGCAGCGTGAGCGTCATAGTCACTAATCAAGAAAATACCATTATGCCGTGCCAATCAAGTTGGTTGTTCAGAAGAGAAAAAAAGGAAAAACAAAAGAAGCCCGTTAGATCCACGAATGCTTGACAAAGAAAAACGATACTAAAGCAGTTTGCTATCTCAGTCTGCACTACTCAAAGAGCGGTATAGCAAACCACTTGAATATCGTCCCTTCCACAACAAGCGATAGGGCTAATAAGAAGAATAAAAGATTATAATTCGGCAAAAAGATGGGGCCTTCTCTCATCTTTGGACCACCATGGAGTGCGAATATAACATGGATCAGAACAAATATCCAGCGTGGCACAACAAACCCGCACAAAATGTGAACGCTGTCCGTGGTACAAAAAAATGATAAAGGCGCTAACAGTTCGCTCGTGCCATATTTAGTCGTACTTCGAGGAACTCCAGCCATAGTACAACTTCTTTCATCGTGATTGCGTTACACGAAAGATAACAAATCTTTTCTACTAAACTCTAATGAGATGAAATAAAGCAGCATTGCCTACGTGGTACACAACGCTGATGCACCATAAACTCAAGACGTGCCAAGGCATAAAATAAATGAACGTCCTATCCTGCCGAGATGCGAGTTTCAGTGTCAGAACCAAGCGCCGATACATCATGCGCTTCATTCGGGATGAACTTTAGTTAGCACACTGAATGCCACTATTTTTCGGTCACATCGGAACAGTGTTCTTCAAATAAACGATAAACCATAATAAACAACACCAATAGTTAATTCCATAGAGTTAAATGTACTCGGGATAATTGTTCAAATTTAAATTACTTTTCTGCATTTCATTTCTCACTTTGCATTTCACTGTAATGCTCGAATCTTGACAATGAATGTTACTTTTGCTGATATGGATTTGATTCCATTAAGAAGGATGCAGCTCATACATGGCCGATTGACAACAGGAGACAAAATTGTTAACTATGCGTTCTATTCAGCAAACCAGCAATAAGGTTCCGATAACAAAAAAAACACGCATGCATTCCCTCTATTTCCGTAATGGCAATTGGATGACACGCGATCATGCAATGTTTGTTTGCAGCCTTCCGTCACCCTGCTATGGTCATGGCAAAACAAAACAATAAGTTGAACATTTTAATGGCTTCATTTCGTTAGACTTAAGTGGTTGTGCACATAAACGATTTACAGCCGCTATGATGATTCCTCTTCTGATTTGTTTGACAAAGCGTTTTACAATTTATTTGTTTATATATACTCATAACTATTTGTATTGGTCTATAGTGAATAATTAGTCAGGAAAAATAATACACATTCCTGCTTCTCTATACAGGACTGTACTTAAATTAAGTACACAAATTTGATAAAACGGTGTGCTACGTTTGAGAATACTATGTTGAAAAAAAAACTACCTTAAGCCATAAAAAGTAAAAAATCCTCTTAATTCATCTCCTACGGCGTATACGCAAACTTCCTACCACGCAGAACGAAAAAAACAATTGAATTCAAAATCAATAAATGCGTCAACTGCGTTTGAAAATTATATATTGTTACGCTCGTATATTTATTGTTCCAATAACGAAACTCGAATGCCAATGCAAAACTAATCAAACATTCGCATACTTTTAC
Organism: Anopheles moucheti; assembly: GCF_943734755.1. Taxonomy (NCBI): domain Eukaryota; kingdom Metazoa; phylum Arthropoda; class Insecta; order Diptera; family Culicidae; genus Anopheles; species Anopheles moucheti. Next base: position 59,898,562 of record NC_069140.1, read on the forward strand.
GAATAAATTACTAACTATGCTCCCATACCGATCAATCGTATTCGATTTCAAAGCCGACTTTCTATCATGCACTTGCCTCTGCGTACGTCAACCTATAACCTGCGGCTCGTAACTGAGGCCCGGGTTGCGCATTTGAATACATCGATCCATAAAAAAAATTATAGGCCATCCTCGAGTTTATGATGATAGCACACTTCCATTCGCGTAAAGCATTCAACGAAGTAAAATGAGAAACTGACTAAAATTCGACATCATACAGACATCGTACGGAAGCACGCAGCATCGCGGCGTTTAGGAAACGTTCTATCTTCGTTGAAAACATTTCCGATTTATTTTAACCATCGAATCGTTAACAATTATCGTATTTTACACATAGGCTGATAGGCCCAAAAATTAACGCTCTATTACTAATAATATCAATAGAGAAAGCTGAAACTATGCCTGGTTCAAAAATCAATCCCAAAAGGTCATAACTCAATCAGAACACAGCCACTCTGAAGTAGTATCATTTTCGTAATAAGACACTTAGTTCCAATCCAACCAATCTAACCCAACCCTTTTCATCTTATCTTTATTCTTTTGTTTCAGTGCACTGAAACAAAAAAACTATTTCCAGGCGGATCTGTACTCTTTACATGTCAACATAATCTTACTGCGCATAAATTTCATGTATCGTTAAGCAAAGAAACTTCACTTTGGTTGATTAAAACTATTCTTTTTATGCTCTAATCATATTCGGAAGCAGTCATTTTTAGTTCAGTAACCCACGTTCTGGTGTTCAGCTCAAAACAAACCATGAACAAAAACTTATCATCCTATGCCTTGCAACTCTAAACTGGTACCAATCTGACCTTAAACATGGCTCTATTATTGTGCGTCCTTTTTCATCTTTTGCATTTCTACATCCTATTTCTAACTATCCTTTCATCTTCACCCGAATGTTTGCGCCTTGCTTTTTCATACATAATGTAACAGATATCTTGAATTGTTAAGGTTCTTGCATATTTTACATTAACGCACGCGGCGAGAGAAATAGTAATGAAAACTGGCAAGCCCACGCTCATGAAAACGAAATCACAAGTGCTGGAACAATATAATTCTCCAAAGTATATAACAACGCATCAATACACATCAACTGCGCCGTGGCGCAGTTGGGGTTCCAACTACACTGTGATAGTAGTTAAACCAAACTTTGGAAACACAAATTCCTTTCTTCAGCTTTACGAAAAAACACCTAAAAATACTCCAAACCGACTGATAGCAAGGCAGCCCAACAGGAAAAAAAGATTGACAACAACGACAGCAAAACTCCCATTGCAACTATTTTATAAGTTCCGGGATGCAATTAAGCGCCCAGGCGAGGAACAATATACATATTTACTAGTTATTACAACCAACCCTGCATTCATTCATCATGTTTAATGTGCTTCTTCCCGGTGAGTTTGAATTAACAAAACCTACTACTGTTCTAATCATTATAGCATTGGCAGCGATTTCAACTGCTATCTCACCATGTACTCTTATACATCCAGTTCCTTTGCTTACATTTCGTTAAAACAAAGCACATAAAAATATGAAATGATAAACAACGCTCTTTCACAACTATTTATAATGCACCTCATGAGGCTGATAGCAATCTCCATAGTTTTGACTCTGAATCTTTCTATCACGTTCAAAAGGAAACACGCTTACGGGCGAAGCGTTAGGAAAAGAATAATAAATTCGGCATGAAGAACCTATTGTTGTTTTGCCATGTTTTTGCCACTATCTTCTTCATACAGATCTTGGTGACGATTTGGATAGGCAACTATTTATATATTTATTTTTTGGCATGTAGCTTTTCTATATCCTAACGCGTAAAATACGTCCATCGAACAATAAGATCAACGAGTACTAGCAGTGCTTTGAAAAATTAAATCGTATCATAAAATTGCATTCCCTAACATACCCTTGATAAAACTTGTACTATCCATCTTTGCACAGTTATTTGTTCGAGTTCGTAAACATATCGCGCATTCTCAACATAACATATTCCTCCTTCATAGCAATGAAAGATATTTTGTTTGTAAACCTGTTTTCCAATTCCAATACAGCCTTATCAAACCAGTTTTAAGCCAATGTCAATTTCAGTACATCTTCACTCTAAGCAGAAGCTCCTGCTCAATAAAGGCTTCTTAGATTGTGGTTTCACATTACTGTCGTATGAACGCAAGATAAACTCCATGAATTAATCGATTCGGAATAAATAAATGATAAACTCATCAATATTACGACCGCCCGGTAAATCTATACGAAATTCATACACGGCTACCGCTTACTGGACAAACGCATCGTAGTTGAGATTATTTAAAAACACAACGAATTGTGCGATTCAAATTGAGGTTTGCAACCTTCTCGTTCGTTTTAAGTGTATCAAGCGTATTGAATGCTTTGTAAATCAGTTTCTGAAATACTCATATACATATTGCCTAGGTCGTTGTTTTAGAATTATTAAAATGGGAATTATTTGCGAGCGATAAGTTAACATATTTTTTCACTTAATTTGTTTATTAAATTAAAGCAGTGGTGAAGTATAAATGCGCCTGAGACACGTCGAAGTTTCATTATTCAAAAGTTTTACTTGCGTAAGAGTTGTTTTTTCAAATGAGTAAAAAATACCGTCACTGAAGTTAACAAACACAATATATCTTTTCTTAAAAACTTGATTTTGTTTCAATATTGTTTCGAAAGCTTTTATTTTAATTGAATAGCCAATCTAAGGTAATGAGTGAACAAATATTACATTTTTGGATTCTTATAACAAGTAAGGTAACAATTTTCTATATAAGAAGTGGCATGTATGAATTAACCTGTTAAATACAATTTATATGACTACCAAAAGTTCAGAGTTTGCCTCTCTCTTTCTCGCTCATCTTTATTGTTTCTATTTCACAAAGGTATATACGAAACACTTTTGCTCAAGCGCACTGTGTTTCGGAGTATACCGAACTTTTTTTTGGAAATCTCTTTCTCTGCTCACAATACACACACCAAGCTTCATGGCAGATTGTGTGAGTATATCGTGAAAAATTGAATTCTTTCTCGTGCCATTTGTAGTGCAGGTTTCCAACAACAGATCGAGCTAGCAGTCGCATTCCCACGTAAGGTAAATGGTTTGTGCCATGGATGTTGATGTGTATGTGGCTCCGCTGAATGATTTCGTCGACATTGTCGATACATATTTTTAATATGCCAGCTGGACTATTCACCGGCATGTCGGAACTTATCAGGACCAATTCGGGACCCCCTGATTTAGTACCTGAATATTTTTAATATAATACCAGTTCTTTAATGGTCTCATTTCATATTATGCCATTTTGTGACTCATATCATTATAGAATCAATTATCAATTAACTAGCATATGAGATATTTTTATAGACGCTATAATTAGTAGCAGTGACGGGGCCATGAGACAGGACCACTAAATTCAGACTTAATTCATTCCGTACCATTTCTACATAGCCTAGTCTAGTAAGCCAAAAGTGGACAAAGACCAGACAGATATTTTTGAACGTACATAACGGTCGCATTGCTTTTATTTGTAAATTTATTTAGCAAAAAATTCACATAGCTTGGAAGAAAATTCATTCTCCGAACCACGAACGATTTTTTTTTTGTTTCGTTAGAACGGCCTGGCCGTATCGACTTATTTTACCACGTAGCAGGATAGTCAGTCCATGCTATGGGGGATTGGTCCGGATGGGATTTTGGTCCGATCCGTTCGTGTGAAGACCGGCTCCGCTACCATCATGCCACCGGGCCGCCCCCAGCGAACCACGAACCTCTTTCCAGCTAAAATTGACCGTTTCATTGAAGATTTAGAAGATGCAAATAGATAGCACGCATGTTTAAAAATAAACCTCTACCATATCTATAAGTTAGTTATCTAAATTGATGCTTCTTCTACATGTTGCTGCATTGAGCTGTACTTGACATTTCTTAGAGTTATATAGAACTTTTAGAAACAAATATGTTTATTAGACATCTTTTCAGTAGATAGAGACAAATTTGTGCAGAGTTATAAACAGGAATAAATTTGGTGAGAATTACTCTTTAATACGCTCTTGAAAAGTATCTAACCAACACCACAACCCAACCATTGGTGAACTGAACAAAAGCGAGTAAACTTCAAAACGTGTGTAAATAAAACGTGTACGATTTTCTAAATATATTAACTTGAAGTCACACAACACAAAACTATTAAATTTTATTAAACGTCTAAATAGCTTTACTCCTTATGAGTATGTCATAGATCAAGCCAAGATTTCACACGATGTTAACAACGAATATTGTGCGATACGTATTTTCTCTTGATGTATTTGGAGTAATAACATGCACAATAATTATATTTCTTCAATGATGGCAAATCATTCACACCATCACAATCATCATTGATCTTTTTCCCAAAAAAAAAACTGATTGACAGGAAAACCGATGGATAAGTGTCAGTTAAACGTGAGAACACAATTAGTAGCGAGTGTAGAAACATCAATTAGAACATATTGCATTTTAAAGTTTAATTTAAAATAAAACTGTATTATGTCGGTATACCGCTGGGAAATAAACTCATTCAAAAGTACTTAAATATCTCCATCTCCCTCAAATTGAAAAGCTCTAATGTTACCATTTCAAAAGATATTTGTTCGAAATTCTGTTCATAAAAATTGAGATTACGGAATCTAAAAATTGAAACGTATTGAGAATAAAGACGCATAAATAATAAAAGACGCATATTTTACTGTCAAAATGCGATTTTTGATCAAAAATTTGCCACATGTTTACCAATTAAATAAAAAATCTGTTAAAGAATCAAATGCTATTCATATGTGTATGTATATGTATCTGTTGAAAATTTTGGGATTATCAATTCATAGGCCACTTTGACATTTTGGGTTCAGATTTGCAAAACGTTGATTTGAGTAAAACGCGTTTAAACATCGAAAACCCAAACATGGACGCATGGCGATGCACTGTCTCAACCGTAAATTCGTTGTTTGTTGACATGTTGTTCTGAAATTTTCACTGGATATACTTAAACGCTTTCTCTTCAAGAACGAACGATTTTTTCAAATGTGTTCACTGTATCTTACTTAACAAATATGTTTGCTTTGTCGTTTACTATTATTATAACTAGTTATGGAAAAACTATCAGTGTTCAAATTGTTGCACATCTTCTGAAACTGAGTTTCAACATATAAGCATATACGCATTACCAAAAATTATTATACATACACTCTACTGACATGTTGTTCTGAAATTTTCACTGGATATACTTAAACGCTTTCTCTTCAAGAACGAACGATTTTTTCAAATGTGTTCACTGTATCTTACTTAACAAATATGTTTGCTTTGTCGTGCTACTGACTGAAATTTCATACACAAAACTTGCCACATTAGCTGGATTTATCAAATTAAGGTATCCGGCTAGCTTTAAAAAATATTAGATGAAGATTCAGAGCAGCTTTTATGGCCAGAAACATTTGACGTATCTTTTTTACTTGTTTTTGTTTATATTTGTTGTTTGTTTTTATTTCAATGAAAAATTTACTAACTATAATAAACATTAACTCACTATAAAACATTTTTAGTAAAGAACAATATCAATGTAACAACTTTAAGTCTCGTTAAATACAACACTTAAGATTCAAGAATAAGAAGAGGAAGAAGCAAGAAATACCTGCTGCACTTAAAAATGATAATGATTAATAATGTAATGTTTACCTCCTTCCAAAATTACGCCTTATCAAAATGCAATTACTTTTGAGATGTTCAGCGAAGGTTAACTGACCAACGGAGAACAGCTTAACAACGAAAATGAAATCTCCTTCACCAACAAATTCATTTACTGTGGTATCCTGCAAGTAGTAAGTAACCAAAGTAATATAGCAAAGCAAAAAATAAATAAAGAAACCACACAAAAACAAATAAAATTAAGCAAATTCAATCACTACCTACCATCCTTAATATAAGGCAAAAACCTTAGACTATCTTGAAAGAAGGAAGAAACGGCTTTTGTACAATATAATGGGATGTCGATACGACGCAAGCCCGTCCAACCAAAAAAATAAAAATACATTAAATTACGAGTTATACAACTAAGACATCATATTCTGCGTCACATCGAATGAAGTGTCATAGTGAATTATCTTATTCTTTAAGCATAACTACCATTTTTGGCCCACTCGACTTTTTACCCGCAACTGTACCATACCAAAGCCATTCCTATGTACAAGAGAAACGCTCCGGATAGAATTTCGTAGCGACCATGCCATGTAAGAAACCGGTGTCTATATAGCTGAACACAATCATAGAAAACAGTACTAACAAGAAATATCATAAACACAAACGTGCGGATAATAGGGTTTGCACTGCATATGCTTTGCACTTGCGTTTGTGACGTGTCATACGACGGTAATTTGTTTTTTACGAAAACTTATTATAATCGAGAGAGACTTAACTGTTTATTCCATAGCAGTTGTGCAAACAATTATCCTCATTTACCTCATTTAATTTCAATCTCAATATCTCTCGGTCTGCAGGTCACGTCAAGGCAGTGTAACTATGTGAACCCGTGATTACCAAAAGGAATTACACTTCTTTTTATTCATGTTCGTGTACATATGCAGGGAATATTCGATTCTTTATATTTCTTTACGCCAAATCTGTATTATAAATCCATGTTTAAGATAATTTTCAAGAACAGTATCAAGTTTTTTTTTATTCGTAAGAGACAGCCAGGCCGTATTGCTTAGAACAGCATCATGTGAAATGCAATGAGATATTTAAAATTGAAACATAAGTCTTCTTTCTCATCATGACATTCTCCACATTACAACGTTGCCTATGTTTAGTCGCAGCCATGGAATCACTACAAGCCACGCCTTTTCAACATGGCTGCTAATGAAATGGTGTGCGCATGAGTGATACGCACACATCCTTACAACATGGCTTTCATTTTTTTTGTGCATTTTCTTCAAACCTAAGTTTCTCATCAGTTTGTACTTTTCTCTTCAATTTTCTATGCCGATGGTTTTTTAACCAACTCAGCTATAGAAAATTCTACCATTCTGTTATTGTAGGGCCATTTGTAGTTCTTCCTAAATTTACGCGTGTAACTAATAACGCATGTTTTTTTAAAGATAAGCCCTCAATATTTATTTCATCCAGGGAAAGTTTACCAATAATGTTGGTTGTCGAATAATGCTATCTCTACACTGCAAACTAAATGCAATATATATTTTTGTAGTAACACGAAATGTTCTCTGCTTTGACATTTCGTAGAAGCGTTTGAAACACAAGTGGTCTAAATCTGTGCTAAAATTGCTTCGATATTCAACTTTTCCAAAAATGTTGAAATTATGCAGAGTTTCTTAAGGTCACAACGGAAAGTCATCATTTTCTTAAGGCTATAAATGTCAAGAAAATCTATAAAACCATATAAAGTTTATGTACATGAAGAATATGCAAAATATCGTAGATTTTTGCAATTCAGCAAAAGTCCAGTGTCATTTCATCTTTTTTGTTGATTCTGGTCATAGTGCCACTATAAGAAGCGTAGCGACAAGTAGCGATAAGAGCATGCTGTACGAAGGAGGGACAAGCATTCTACTAGGATTAAATACAACAAACAAATCAGTGAATACGCCTAGTTTTACGGCATGCAACAATCTACTGTTTCTTACTTTGTGAGGAACAAATTGATCACTAAAGTTCGAAAAAAGAGCACACAGGCCCTATGGAATATGGAGATTAAAACTGGTCATTGTCATATGCGAAAAGTTGTTTTGTTTTATGCAAAAATTGTTAGTCATAAAATGACGAACAAAAAATAGCACCATTTTTGATACACGACCACCAGCACCATAGAAACCTTACCCCCCTAAATAGGTACTCTAGAATATTTACGAACAAGTGATTTTTTAATGAATTTGTTATGGCTATCGTAGGTTTCAAGAGAGAAACGTAATTTCTATCATTTTTAGTTGAAACATCAGAGTTCAGGAAGACGAGTTAAGCTCATTGGAGCCACTCAGTGGAGTTGTTAGTTGAAAAAATGTGTGGTTATTATTGAAGATAATGTAATGCATATAATCATAACGCAATATAAAGAAATGCGTAAAAGCGATATCGGGTGGACATACACCTACTGCTCAGAACCGTTTTTCGTAGCCATTTTGTTTTTGTCTAGAAGTTATTGGTTTTGATTTCCTGTTTTAGTTTTGCCCTAAAAGGTTTGGTCCATCACTTCTGAGTGTTATTAGGAAAATTGCTAGTCTGCTATCTTTAACCATCTTTACCATCCAACCAAAACTTTCATTAACCATCCCAACTTAATTTTAGCCGTGAAAAATTCACCTCCGCTTCTTGTAGGATATTCCCTACTGGTAACATACTGCTGGTCTCATCTGAAAAGACCGCAAATTTCATTTTGTTACGTTACTTCTTAATTGTTCGACGGATTGCTTCAACCTACAAGGTCTTAGCTTAGGTCACTTAGTTTAAGGATGATTCTGTTGCAATTTACGGTCACGTTTGTTGTAGGGTATCCACAGCAAGACTGCTGTTTTAAATTGTTCTTTTGCTGGATTATAAATTAGCTATAACTGAGTTCTAAAAAATTAACTTTTTTTCACTTTTGCAACACGCCTGCCGGACATCCAAAGCTTTGAAAGTAGTTGCTCGTCTGTTTTTGTAAAGACTATGCTGGTGTGGCAAACGCTATTGCAACACAGAGAATTATCTCATAAAATGCTCGACAGTTTTTTTTAAACCATTACTATAATTCGAGCAGGTTTTCAGGACAGGTTAAAAAACCACAGCTTTCGCAAATTTTTAAATTGAGAGCTAATTTTCGCTTCCCCGACCCCTTTGTCTTTTTTCTGGCCCGCACTGGTCATTGACCCCTGACCGAACCCCAATTTCAGTCCGATCGAATTCGACATCACAATGGTCGATGACGACAATGCCATCTACCGTGAGAATGTTTCCAGATTCGACGAGACCGTCAATATTTATAAACAGATGGTTTCTACACAAGACGGCCAGGTTTCTTACGAAGAATCGTTAAAATCTGTCCTTTATAAGTTCACATTAAAAGAAACTGTTTCGTGTCTTAAGTGGCTTTCAGCTATCGTAGTTTCAACCAAAGCAAGCCTGTACGCCGCTTTGGAACGGTTGGGAGACCCCTGCCTGAGATAATTGATCCTTGGTGGTCACCCAAAAACATGGACTAAGTGTAGCCTAAATCAGCAGAAACTACTTTTAGCTCGCCACGAGGAGAAAGTAAAGACTTACTTCGGAACCTCATCGGCTCGGAGCTTCTTGCAACCTTAGTGTGCTTACCACTAAACCCATTACTGACTACTGGTACAGTTACTCTTTTAGTAACGATAAATAAAAATAATAATAAGATAAATCTATTTTCAATAAAGCAACATTGCTTTACAACTCAACATAGCTATAAAGCTATATACATATATATAGTTAAATCTGAAAGCTATACTATTTACATTCAAATAACTTCAAAGCGTGCCCCAACAACTACCTTGTTTAGAACTAATACTCGTTAAATTTTTACCGTAAACCGTTATTGCCACTATGGAACGATATTTTGTGCATATACATTTTTAGGCAGGGACAATAAAAACAAGAACGGTAAATCAAACAGTTGCATCCGTTCCAACTGGAACATAACTGGAACATAACTGGATGTGTCTAATTCCTTTTGTTTCAGCTCGGACCTAACGGCACATTCCAGAAATCATACAATGTTATACAATAAAACTCTGCATACATAAAAACATAAACAAACATCGGTTCCTTCTTCTGAACAAGTTTCCAGTTGCCGATGTCAAACTGTCCTCTTTTTGTTGTCCTTTCTCTGCGGGAAATGTAGAGCAATATTTCAGCGCTACAGCTACATCCCAAACAGTTACAACTTACACACGCGCTTCATTTGGTTTATGCCAAAAAAAACCGAAGGAATAAGGTAAAACGCACAAAAACCAATCCTTTTCGGAAGGGTAAGGTCTGCCTCATAAAACGACCGAAAAAACCCAATACAGAGCGCACATTGCTCAAAAGGTATCATAAATCGTCTTTTGCTACCAATATTTACCCTTTTCTCGATCCAGTTGCCTCAGTGGGTGATTTCGGATCCGTTGCTTGTTGTATTTCGTTGAAACATACGTAATGTAGTGAAAACAGCTTCAACATAATTCTGTTTGTAGTCTTCATTTTCATAGCTTGCTGACAAGAAGATATATTTTAAAAAATCTTCATCTGTGTTGAAAAATTGTAAGATTTTTCTTTTCAACTGAATATGGTATGCTGCACATAAATATGGCATTTACTAGCAATAGTTCAGAAAATCAAATCCAATTCTAAAAACCGGTTTGAGCGATTATTTATTATAACCTGTTTCCTTGATTTACAGACTGGTAAAACCGGCTGAACCTCGGTACTTGGTGGAGAATGAGAACAAGCTTCACTCGATTAAAAAAAAAACACTAGATAGGTTCACTCACCTTACACCTTGAGGAGTTTTTGAATTTTTCGCCATTACTGCGCGTACACACACGTTTATACACACAGAATTTACGTACACTGAGTCGGCCAGTAGTGGATTTCACAATCATTTAGTTATTTCTTGCATTATTGGGTCTAACCTTTGCGATACATTCCGTTTCGAAACATTACTAAACTCAAATTGGATATTTTTTTCATTAACAATGCAATCAAGCATAGGCGCATCATAGCATTCATCAATATTGCTTGACAATTTGTACACATTTTAATAATACAACGCTCACTCCAAATCATGGATGAAATAACACGCACACACGCATAAATTCCAATTTTGTTTAACCACCAACGGCTCACAGATAAGTCAATTAGCAACAATCTTGTGTCAGGTTGCATGATCATCTTTTTCCTATTTTATGCACACAAACACATTGATACAATGCAAATTAGAACTTACGCACACATTTGTCAACAGCCATTTTTTCTTTTAATCACTCATACACACCTTATCACACGAACAATTCGAATTCAATGCAGCAATTGGATATCAGACGATATTGTTCACTGTAGATTCTTTTAACGCGCTATTTCACTGTTGGAACAATTCCACGAACTTCTTGATCGCCTCTGATTTCCGTCAACTGGTAGCTGTGCAAGAACTGAGAAAATTCTTCTTTTCATTTGAGCGCACTTTTATACAACAAGTTTTTCACTGCAACCAAGACGCGTTCTACTCGAAATTTGTTTGCAATCTACGGAATTAAAATTCGCCCATTACGAAATGTGGTTCAGGTTCTGCGGGACCAACCAACCAGCAGGGGATATCTTACTGCAAGAGAAAACGAATGTAACTTGATGGTTGACCTAACGCAAAACGGATAGTTCCAAGAAAACGGCAACGATGATGAGAACAACGCAGGCGATAGCTGTCGAAAAACGGTGACGACGACGACGCAAAGTTGATTTGAAAAAAGATGCTATCAGAATGAAAGACTTCTGATAGAAAACTGCCCAAAATTTGTACCACACAATATTTTCTACAAAACAACAAAGCTATAAAAGTTTCCTTCGTTTGAATGCATCGGTGGTATATAACGTAAAAATTCGTATGTATTTTTGAAACCGTTCACTCTCGCTTGCTCGCTCACTTCGTACTCGCGGGGTACGATCGAATCCGACCGATTCGCTGCCTCAACTCACTCGTTTGCCCTCGCTGGCTTGCCTTCTCACTTGCGCAACGTGCTTCGCGAACGTCAGGAAAACTCGAAACTCATCTCACTCTCATTTGCGCATCCCTCTCTTTCCTGTTCTTCTCCCATCCACGGCGCCTTTATTGATTGCCTTTGACTCATAGCCCTTGCTACAGATGTCGAGGCGCTTGCGATTTGTAAAAATGTGTTCTTCCATCTTCCTAGCTACGACTGCTGTTTGGCTTCTCACTAATGCTATCAGTTACGCTTGTTGTATGCGTCCTACAAATATTTTCATTTTCATTCCAATCTCGCGGAATAGCACTCGGTTCCACAACCAACCACAATATCTAATTCCAAGATTAGCGTCAAAGCTGGAAACTGTGAAAATTATTGTTGAGCAATTATTTATAAATATACCTTCAAAGTTTTATACAACCACTATCAAAATTTAAAAAAATAACTAGTCGACTTCTTGCTCCTATCAGCACTCTAATTAACTTGAAAAACTTACAACTGCACCCGTTTCCACGCTGTACACCATTAACGAAAGATTGACAGTTGCTCTTTTCCAAGGTATCTAGGTATGGAACAGGCACCAAGGATTAGTGTCTTCCATTTTCAAATTTATTTCTACCAACCACCCTCGTCAATGCACACGACGAAATGGACCAGGGTGAAATGTCACAGACACATGCGACAGCCATCCAACCACCAACAAGCAATATTACACATAAGCACAAGCGTTTGCATTGCACACCTCGAGTGTTACGTCGAGCCCGGCCAAACAATAGGGGGAAAAGGCTGAAACATCGCGGCCGCCTAAAGATGGTTGATTGCCGTTCGTCGTTAAACTGTTCCATCCCCGTGCACCGACGCACAAGTTACAGTAGAAATTCAAGAAGGAAGTGCGCAAGTATGGCAGCGCCCTTCCTAGTGTGGAATTCAGTCTAGCTTTCCAAGGTGACAAAACGAAACAGTCGCATAATGCGCTGATCCAATGAGAAAGAGCAGGCAAGCAATAACGGGAAATAACAAGGCGAGCGTTTCTACATGAAAAAGGAATCCAACAGGCAGCATCGGCTGCTAGGGCATACGAAGAAGCCGCCTTGGCAAGGGCATAAAAGATAACAAAATCCTCCGATTGGGTATCCGAACGTAAATTATAACTTTTTATTAGATTTCTGATGAAAAATATAAACGCTTGGCCGATGGTCGGCGATGGTTTGCCGGGAGGAATGTTTGCTTCTCGTTCTCCGCGCATAAATTCTCTTTCACGCATTCATACTTCTACAATCCATCGAAGCGTCTCCAAAAACAGCAACGGTTGTTGTCAAGGATCAGCGTCACCATCCACCGTCACACACGTATACTCATCATGTTTTTTTCATATAGGTTCAGGAAAAAAGAATAATAACAGAACAGCGAACGAGCGAGACAAACGCGCTGGGAGCTCAGATGACGTTTCCTTCGTGGCGGGGTCGTCCTATGTTACATTTTTATTACAATTTTATTTTATATATCAACTCCTCAGCAGTTCCACTAGCTCCTCACGTCATGACTAATACTCCTTCCAATACGATACACATTCGTTCGCTGAATCTTTCCTGCTTTCGTCAACCGAATCAAAATGTTAACCAAACAAAGTTACAGTAAACGAACATTTATTCAACAGTAAACATTCGAAAATTTTTACAATTATCAGGTAAATTTAAAAAACTAAATATGAACATGCTGTACATCATTATGTTTTATTTAAATACGTGTAATTAATCTTTTTGCATGATGTTTTTAATTGCTTCGAATGTTATAACATTATTATATAAAGAGTACATTACTTCTACAGCGTACCGCACTTATATATGAACATTTAAGTTTACATCAAGTAATATGAGTATTTAAATATATGGCAAATCCACATTTTGAGCACAACCTTGTCTCCTTTTTATTGCCATCCAATTGAGTTTTCATTTTTTTACTTAATTCTATGCGATGTTCACCTCATCGCTGATATAAAGTTAAAAAAAAAGTTAAAAACGGACACAAAAACAAAGTCGTTCGTGCTTGCATGTTCGTGGAGAGCATCAGCTTCTCGGAAATAGTTGCTTAATTTTCTTGCACGTCTCATGCACGATATCACAAACGACAACAACATTCACAACAAGGAGCACAAAGAATGAATAATACTAGCACGAAAAGAAAACGGCTACAACAACTCATTTTCGTCTTCCAACCATCTAAACTGTTGTCTTATTCGAAACCCTCACTTATGTTGAAGTTTGTCAGTTGCATGGGTGCGTGTTGTTCAGTTTTTTCTCTAATAATAAACTCTTAGGGGGAGTGTCGATGAAAATCATTAGAGAACAAAAATACATAAATGCACATGTTGACCCCTACTGTAAATTAAGTGCTTTCTCTTCGATACTTTGGCAGACCTGGAGAAATTGGAAAGCAGAGAAGAGCATCTTTTGCTACGCGTGACGAAAACCATCATTCAGAGTATTGATAAAGATATCACTATTACGGACCCGCCTATGATCCCTTTGAACTCCCTATATACCTAAAAGTGTTACTCGATAGGGTTTTAAACATGTTATGAAATATGGTTTTATTTTCCATTTTTATTTGTTACGAGTACTTCTACCTTTTCGTTAGTTTTTAGACTGACTGCTTCAATAGTTTGCAGCAAAATACACGGTGGAAGCGTAACTCAATGTAGTTTATCCGTTTTTCATGAATTTAAAGAGTTTTTCACTTAATTATAAAACAGATAATTTACATATAAATTCAGCGTGATTGTGTTTCATTTCTGTACATAAAAATAAAATGTACGCTTTATGTACATATCGAGCAATATTTATGTTATTTATGCAATGGTGATTTGAGTGATGCACAATAGCTTACCATGTGTACTTAATCTTCTGCTTTACAAAACAAATAACACGAGTTTGGTAATAGCACTTCCTAACCTTTTTCTTGTTAGGTTAACTGCATACTAAAACTCAATTCCAGTGTTCGTAACTTCATCACTTGCTTCACTTCATCGCTTGTTTCACACATTACCGTCGGCAACTTTGCTATCGAATAAGGACACAACAATCAATTAAAACCTACTGCTTTGACTCTCATTCTTAAGATCATTTTCACGTAATATGTGATTTCTCTCCAAAATAAAAATGTAATATCGAAACAACAAAACGTTTGGACTCTGCATAATCTCGAGTTACTCGAACAGCATAATAGCGCACAGGCAGTTTTTAACATTTCTATTTTTCTTTAGCCTGTATATCTTTGTTGCCTTTACATTAGTTTGTGGGTAATTTTCATTTAGAATGTGGTGGTTTTCATTGAATGTAACAATACTTGTTTGTCTTAATTAACTAAATACAAAAGCGTACTGACAATTTACTTGACAACACTTGAAAACCATGAACTAGCGCAAAAAAAAACCAAAATTTGAAACCTTGCAACCATTTTTGACTGAAAACTGACTAGAAACACACTTACTGAACTTGATAAAACTCGTTGGTTCTTGCTTTTTAATAAAAAATACAAAAGACTTTAATGACCAATGTGTCTAAAAGGAGTCTTTGCCGCGTTGCATCGCTCAATATTAGGAATTAATTCAGCACGCTTAGACGCCTCATACCGAGGTTTGATCTAACAGACTAGAGCCGATTCAACGCATGTTTACTAGGCTTGCTGTTCGTAATGTTTCGTGATTTTGTCATGACAGACATGTAACTTACCATGACCGTTGTTCACTACTAGGTTTACAACCACTATATCATAGACGATACCTAGCTCAGGCAACGTCTGTAGTAAAGACAAAAGACCAAATATATCTGCTCCAGAACGTACGCTTGAAACTAAAATTATAATCCCATTTGCGATCATAGATTATACTAACAATGCCCCATTGATCACGATGTGCAAAGCACATACATACATAAGCACATCAAAATATATTATCTGAAGAGTCATGTTCTATTGCCAAGGAGATGAGCTAGCTTGTCTACACTTAAACCACTAGAGAGGGCCTCCATCACTTGGAGGTGGAAACATTTTCTCTAAGTCAATCCAGATCTTGTAGCTCATCCAGATGACCTGTACGGAGAACTTACTGTTGTACAGCGGATTAGACTCGCTTACGTGGACTGGTCACGTCATGAGAATGACATCGGACGTTCCAGCCCGTAAAGTCCTGGTAAGTCGTACACATGGAAAGAGGAGGCGTGGTACGCCAAAATTGAGATGGAGTAATGGCGTTGATGCGTCCGCCAGAAAGACCTTGATAATGGATTGGCAGACGACGGCGCTCGACCGTGAACGGTTCAGAGGACTCCTGCTCCTGCAGCAGGTATAATTTCATATAGCGGGGTTTTAATTGGAATATTTGCGATTTCAATTAAGTCCATCGCAGCAACATTCAATATTCTGACACATCCAAACAGGTTTAATCTGTATTTGTTATGTTTTCTATAACATCACATATCACATATCATTTGTTATGTTCGGCATATCCAAAGTTTCCTCTGTAGCTATCATCTGCTATCATCTTTAGCTGTTAATCTATTCTTATGCTGCGATTATGTATATATTATCATATAATGTTTCACTTCAGATTTGGATGTTTTGCATACACTATGGATATTATGTGTTTTTCTTTTATTTTTGTTACTAACACCCCCCATCTTTTAATTACGTAAATCCCATACCGCTCCCTCTCCCTTCCTTTCCTTGTTTAAAAACTAAAACTTGTATCTTTTTTCCCTAAGTAATCAATACTACATTGTTCCTATGCAAATCGATATTACCCATTACAAACTAGGTTTCTTGCGTGTATGTATTTATTTATGAGTACTATCGCCCCTATCGGCAATTATTTAGAGTTACTCTCTACTCTCTCTCAGCTTTGGTTCATGGCAAAGTCCATCTTATACAAGTAGTTCTTCACCATTTCTTCGGTTATAACGATCTACCGATGAAACGATGAAGCCACTTTACTATTGGTAGTCTTCTTGTGTATATGACACATTATTCATTACATTTTTCACCAACATTTTTTTTTTGTCGGATAAATCGCAGAATCAAATTTTCTAAACAAATTACAATTGATTAACTACATTTATGTCAAAGAAGTTATAGTGACTTCATTTATGTCATGTAACATGCGATGAAAAATCAGGCATTTCGAGGGGTAATAAAATATTGTTGTTTGTTGGAAAAAGTAAATCGGTTGAAGTGGCTTGATAAGCATTATAACATTATAGAATGAGCAAGGGGGCATGGGCATTATGGGCACTATTAAAATTAATTATTTAAATCAACTAGCTAGTAGTTCTAGTAGATTTGCTGCACCAATTATGATGCATGCTCATTCTAGTCGAAATACGATCATTGTATCGAGAACAAGCGTCGGAACACTAAATAATATTGAATCCTAATGAACTGACTGATGAATGATGAAAACTGAAGTACTATGAGATAGCTAATACCTTGGATGTATGAGCGCTGCATTTACTTCAATATGTTTTAAAATATATTTGCTTGACGATCCAGCTGAAGATATTGGATGTTGGCAATACTCAGTAATTGCCTATGTCCAATTAGACAAGGCGGACAATTATTGTGAAGACAAATTAACATTACAAAACTCTGTTCAGCTATCCATTCTCGATAATAACACAATTACACGTTGATATTGATTTTGTTAGGCACATTGGGTACCTTCCAAAGGAGAAAAACATCAATGCATCAGTCCGTATTTCTGTTAAGTATACTAAAGATCCCCACAATCTGAAGATTGTAATTTGAGAAATCATCCGGAGAAATCTTCCTCTTGAATAGGGAAAACTTTCAGTATTTTTTTTTCATACATATTTGGTTGGTACTCTGGTTACAATTTTTTTCGTAAAATTATTATTCTCCTATTGTTTTCAAAGGAAAGGTTAGCAAAAAGTTTAATGACATAGACGCAATGACAGCAGCGGTACCTAATCTCAGCTGGCTACGAATAAATTAAATCAAACTTTCCAACAATTTTATATGTATTTTCCCAACATATACAGCCCAGCCGTTCCACCGATAATAATAAAAAATGTACTTTCATGTCAGGTCTAATATTCAACATTAAAGTATGTGGTTTTTATGCTATGATAATACAATACTTAGTTTAACTTACTTCTGATAGCTGCAAAGGATTCATCGAATTTAAGCATTGTGATCACGGCACTGCATTCATCGTATCGGTAAACGCGTAAGTTTACGGTAAATCTTTTTTAATTTTTATTCTCCACGGATTTACATATGGACTCCAGGCAATACGTACAATATTCCATAATTGCCCTAACTAACGCGCAGTATAGTGTGTTTATGCGAACTGAATCTTTAAAATTTCTGGTCTAATAGTCTTATAAAATTAATCGTAGAGTTCTGTTCGCACGCCTTATCGCGTCGTCATAATATTGCGTAGGAGATAGCTTCATGTCAAGTAATACACTTATATCGCCTATTTCAGTTTCATGCTGAAACTCCGCGCACTACATTCTAAATATGCTCAGACCGGTTTGTATGGTACTTAACATTACTGTTTAATTTAATGTCATGCCAACATACATTTGGAATTTGACGTTGCGCTACACAAACACTACCTCTTTTATAAATAACAGAGAAGATGCGGTCTTAGATGCTTCCCTACGATACACCTGATGTAGGGATTTACAAGGGTTTTAGAACATATTTTAATACCTCACACCATACATGCAATATTTCTATATTGGCGGCCCAGTGGCATGATGATAGCGGCGCCGGTCTTCACACGAACGGACCAGATCAATCCCCCATAGCCAGGACTGACTATCCGGCTACGTGGTAAAATAAGTCCAGTAAGCCTAATATGGCAGGCATAACCTGACCTAGTAGGTCGTTACGCCAAGAAAAGAGAAGGACCATGCACACAATAAGAGAACAAATCTCACTTTCCGTATATGCGCTGCTTTCGTTGTATGTGTTTTTTCTTATGCTTTTTATATTTTGTAATCCACATAGATTACATACAATGAAATTACATTACATTACATTACATAAAATGAAAAAATCCTCTTGAAAAATCTCATGTAACATAATCAGCGCATTGTGAAAAACTGGATCTCCAACGGTGTAGTTAAATAAGATAAGAGAACTATATCTTGAAAGGTACATTACTCGTAATTTATCGACGGCAATGCTTTTGGACGGCATCATGTACTCAATATGGCCTGGCCGTTCTTCTTGAAAAAAATCAGTTAAGTAAGATCAACGGCTTACCATGATTCATGCCGTACTATTCGCGGTCTTGACTTGACTCCTCTAAGATTGCAGGACTCCTCTAAGAGCGGCTCAGGACTCCTCTAAGATTGCACAGCCAAGCGCCATCGTTTGCCATACCATATTGGTGGAAAACCTGGATCTTCTGTAATTTAACCACCGAATAATAGGCCAGTTTCAGGTATATGTATGTGCGTTAAAAGTGACATCACGCTCCTCTAACTAGTGGCTTTTGGACAGTCCTCAATTTTGTGGATAAATAACTTTTTGTTGCAATGGCCACCCGGTATCGACTGATAAAAAGCTTTGTAGCCGATTTAAAACCGCTGTGTAATATTTCCATTTTGTTATTCATGAGCCGATATTATGAAAATTTCAATTGAAATACATATTGGCATAAAACGATTGTGATTGTAAATGTAAATGGAAAAAAAGGAAATACAGTTTTGAAAGAAGATCTAGTCAGGTGCTAAGAGCCCAGAGTCACAGATGGTGTGAAACTCCTTTTAAGAAGCCTTGGAAAAAGTTACAAATTATTCGACTTGCAGGTATATATATTCCGGACGAAATATTTATATTTCAGATTTGCTAAACTTATTTGCAAACCGAATTATTATGACATACGTATTTCAACATTAAACTTGCTGAGTAAATATTTCCTGCAGATTGCTCCTTGCCTTCGTTTTGCTTCTTTTTCTTCTTGGACCTCTCAGGCCGTCCTCATCTTACCGGCTATATACTGGAAATGATTTTGTTTTATTCAGGAGGAAGTTCAGGCTCGACTGATGAACATGGCTAATTATTCGGATATAGCAATAGGCGAGCCGTACATTGTTACTGATTCGATTCGATGTTCTGAAGATCAAACTTAAGAAGCAATCATCTTATTCATTAAAGGGTGTCCCCGAAAGTATAAGCACGATTTCTAAATGACGTATCTTATAAACGGATGGCGTAAAACAGCTGATTCTTGTAATGCTTGATTGTTTACATTCAGAGCTACTAGCTAGTGCATTAAAACTATTTTTTTCAGTAGCGTCTGTTGACATGCGAGGCATTTCCGTCGAAAAGCGGAAAAGCATTCTGCACAAATGGTGCTCGCCACCTAACATTTCGCTAAGTCAATTAGCGAAATCGGTAGGTGTGAGTATCGGAGCCGTACGAACCGCCATCCAAAAGTTTCGGGAGGAGTCCAGCTTTGAGGATGCGCCGAAAAGTGGCCGAATCCTGGTCCTGTCGATCAGCGATTGGACCGGGACATAGCAAAAGCGTTCAAGCAAAGATAGGAAAGTTCCATTCGCGATGTGGCTCAAAAACTGGGTACATCAAAAAGTAACAAACAACGTGCTAAGGCAAGATTGAATTTAAAAACATACAATAAACAACAGAAACCGAAACTGAGTACGAAACAGGCCGCATGCATTAAATATCGGGCTTGGAAGCTGTACGACAAGCTGCTGTGTCGCCAATCCTCATGCATCGTGATGGACGATGAGTCGTACGTAAATTTTGACTACAAAACTCTTCCGGGTAGTCAATATCACACCGTGCCTGAAATCCAGGACGTCGAAGAAGCTGACAAATCTATATTTCCCGAAAAATTCGAAAAAAAGCGATGTTGTGGCAAACCATTTGCGAATGCGGGATGATGTCCGAACAGTTTGTGACAACGGAGACCATGAGGACCGATCCCGACATCCGGGAGTGTTTGAATCGACGTTTGCTGAACATGCTGGTCCAGTGTTGTTTTGGCCAGATTTGGCCTCTGTCCACTATGCCAAAGACACGATCGCATGGTATGAAGTACATGAGGTACGGTACTTGGCGAAGGAAATGAATCCCACGAACTGCCCTGAAGCCAGACCGATTGAGTTATTTTGGACGCTAACCATGGCACAATTGAGAAAGCATTTTAAAGCTGCGGAGGACATCGACAGATTTCAAAAAGACTGGAAGAAAGTGTCGAAAATCCTTTGGGACAAGTCTGTGATGAACCTCATGGGAGGCGTCCGATCAAAAGTGCGATCATTGGCATACTATTTATTTTTTATTTTTTATTTTTTTTTTGAAATGATACAGAACACTCCACAAATTCTATTTATCAAATAAACATTCAGTTTCTAGAAAAGATTTTATGTTTTGTCTAACTTTTAAATCGTGCTTATACTTTCGCGGACACCCTTTATGTTCAGCATGTCTTTTTTTTACATACCTGGATAACATTTATGACGAAAGGTCAGTAAGATAGAAAAAAAATCATGGATTAAGATTCAAAGAAATATAAATCATAGTTTAAAAAAGTTGTTTATGTGTTAAAACACATGATATACACAGGTTATACTTTACCCATTTTGTATTGACATATTCTTGGATGGATTGGAAAACAATAACTTAATACCATTTACAATAATAATATAGTTCATAGATAATTCAAGTGAATCCTCGCCACACGATTCAAGTTTATTATTTTTGTAAAGTTTGTTTCTTAGAACCCAATCGCACCAATGGTTTTTCCCTTTAGCACTCGTCATGAGTAGGCTATGAAAAAGAATGTTTGCATTGTGTACTATCGTTCAATATATTATTTTTATTTTGAAAGGGTTGTACTAAATCTAATCCTAATTACAGTAGTTAAAACATGTTAAGGAGGAATCTTAACAGTCCCCCTATTCAACCTGCACCTCTCATTTACACACGTGTTAGTGCCATTTTTGACAAAAAATCAACTCCATTCACGTACCTTTTACATGTTTTATTCAACGTTGAAGATAGATATTTGTTAATCAAGAAACATTTGACGAACATGTTGCCTTGGGTTTGAAATATTGCTGTTGAAAAGTAAATCTTTCACACAATATCTTTCTACGCCTTTGTAACGATTAGCGCAGCATTTGTTTTAAATCTTTATTTTGCTTTCTCTTCCAATTAAATATTTCATACTTATTCAGATTCTTTTTACTTAGTTTTCCTACCAATGACATGGAGCTTGGATACACTGCACGTTCATAAAAATAGTTAAAGTGAGACAGTCATGTTTAAACCCAACGTATCTTCGCACTAACCACTAAATAAATAAAACCTTCAGTGCTATTAAATTAATTATAGCATATTCTAGTCACTTTGCGTGTGGGTTATATTAGTGTTGAAAGGACTTTAAAGAAATTCGTCTGAGAGGTTTTTTTTGTTGCCATGTCATATGTGCACCGTTGAGGGCTGTAACAAAATATTTCGGAGTTTATGTCCAACGGTAAAATGAAATAGTTCATCAAATCATGTCTCATTTTGATTTCATTATAGTTTAATATTTCTTTTGAACGATTCTAGAATTTGAATGTATAAACAACCTACTTCATTATCAAGTATTGTTGTTTTGGATAGTGAAAGAATATGTGCGATCTTGCTTCCTTATACTTTGAACAACCATTTCCATAAATTAAGGATAATTATTATTAAATTCCTCTTCGTTGATCTATATTTTTAGTACTATTGATTCTGTTTTTGTTTTTACTTTTTACCAGCTTCTTAGGTATATTTGGCTTCCTTGTTTGCCTTCTGCCTGTACTGTACATGTTGAAGCTCTATCATTGCTTCAATCCAACATAGTGATACATGTTATCTATGTCTCTTATGACAATTTTCCTTACAGCTGAGTTCTATTCAGATTCCTGTAGAACGTAATTCACAAACAATTTTGTGTTTTTTTGTTCCATTGTTTACCAAAACAAGACAAACGCACGTAAATATGCTTGATAGTACAAACTCATCTTAACGTTACAACATACAGGCAATATGTGTAGAAATTCTCGCAAATTTAAATTTTCAACTTCTTTTTCTTAATAAAGCGGCTAAAATAATCAAACTAACAAACCAATCCCATTTTTTCGCGAAAACCATATGAAACCAAAAGTAAAGTAAAGTAAAGATGGTTGGTTCCTATACCAACTAGCTCCCAAAACCTCAAGCAGCATGGATAATCCATGGCTATTTGAAATGCAGTAACGATAAATAAGATATAACCGATATGAAGGAAAAGGTAAAAAATGAAACAGATTGTACAGAACGACAATTGTAATTTCATAATATTCATTTAGTCCTTTGTACAACATCTTCGTATGATTTTAATCAAATAGACAATGAAGTTGAATTTTGCATCGTACGCGCAAGCATCCTTCCCAAATAAATCTGCACAATCAACTTGACGGAAAATATGAATCGTTTTTTATTTTGATACAAAACTTTTGATTTGCAACACTTTTGAAAAATTTCCATAACATGCCACTTCTAAGTTGATCAAACGGAATTTAAAAACATATACAATCAACAAAGTAATGATAATGAGAAAAGCGAAACATCAATTGAAATTTAAAAACATATAAAACCAACACAGTAATGATAATGAGAAAAGCGAAACATAACAAAGGTACAATATATTTGACGTTGTTATGAGACACAACAGTGTTTAGATAGTCAATACTTATCGATGCGAATAATCATAAAAGTAAAAATAGTAATCACATGCATTTCAGTCGCATTGCCCTCCAGTGTTCCATTGTCTCTTTTGTTTTCATTGTAGTTTCTGTGTTTGGTTGTTGTTATGCCCAATGTATATCATGTTGTATTTGATGTAAAACCTCCATTCCGTCTGGTTTCAATATATTCAATTCAATACATTCAATTGCTGGACAAAATATTATGCCAATCTCTCATTCATCCAAGATGCGCTGATTATCCTTGATTCGTGGTCATTTTATTTTCGGTTCTCCAGTATAGCGAAAATAACATATTTCCTTTATGAGTGAATTTTATTTCGGTAGAGAGAAAGGTTGAAATACTGTCAAAATATTACTAATGTTTGTTACTCGATGTATAAGTTCTTTTGTTTCCTTTCATTGCACCTCCTCCGCATCTTATGTGTAATATTTAAGTTAAGTTATTATTAAGATGAACTTATATCATTATCTGCTCCTATCCCCTTTGCCGTCATGTTCATTCTTTTTGCATGCACCTTAAGTAACTTAAAAAGGAAAAGTTTGATTTTAAATATTTATTTTATTTTATGAACTACCTGTTTCCTCTACATTACTCATTTGCTACATTGCTCCAGGACGAGCAAAACGGGGCCAATTTATTACCTTATCTGTCCACAAAGCAGTGTTTCTTTGATTTATTCTACTAAACCAATCTGTTCTGTTTGTTTGCCTTTACATTGCCTCATACTATAATTAATGATTCATTGAAGGGAGGCATTAATCCCTTACTTATAAACTTAAATCACCTACCATCGTCTCACATTTTGGACTTTTCTCACTGGCTGGATAGCTTATAAATAATTACTATTTACAACTGTCCCAAAAGCGCCTCACAGTCTCCAGAATATTCCTCACAAACGCTCCTTATACTACAGCATAAATTATAAACAAACCGTGTTCGGTGGATGCCTTTACGTCGTTCGCAGACCTTTTTCATGCAAAATTTTACATTTTCTGGGCGATTGGTGGCGACTCTCCGATACATTTGTTTACTGTTTTTCTTTATTATTACTTTTATTCAAAACTCGTTTCATTTACGTATTAGCTTAGCCATCATGGCTCATTAATTCATCGCGCACGGACAGTCATTTGTAGCGTCTCACACCAGTTTCACATCAATGTTGGTGATTATAGTTCACCAGATGTGGGTGAGGAAAGTGACTGCACATCGATGTGGTAGGTGTGTCACATAGCTCCTGTTTCATCTGGTCATCGTTCTGTTGATGAGGAGTTTGATGAATCAAATGCGAATGTAGAGGATGAAGTTGCAGTGGCTGTGATTGCGAGAGCTGTTGCTGCGTTTGATCCAGCAAAGTAGCAGAGTGAGGATGATGTTGCAATTGTGATTGAAGTAGAGTCTGTTGAGATTGTTGTTGACTAAGCTGCGACTGTGATTCCGATTGGTGTGCTTGTTGCTCTAAAGGTCACTGATGCATTTTGGAACCATGTAGTGTTGACATTCCCAGACCAATACTTATATGATGAGGATTATGATGGGCCTGCGGCTGGGAATGGCTGTGACTGGAACTGTTGTTGCTACTACCACTATTGGCTTGCGCTGATTGACGCTGACTGTTTTTCTTGTTCTTCATTCGCCGATTTTGGAACCATATTTTAACCTATGACAATGAATAAAGATAAACGTATCCACAACATAAAGAAACATTTCCCACCTTTACTAAAAGTCAACGAATGACACTACGCATACCTGACGTTCGGTGAGGTTGAGATTGCGGGCCAGTTCCCAACGTTTCTGCTTTGAAACATAGGCATTGTACAGGAACTCCTTTTCTAATTCCAAAGTCTGGAATTTCGAGTATGGCTTTCGTTTCTTTCTCACAGTTACATTTCCTGTCCATTCGAGCGGGTTGGAAGGCGTACATGATCCTACACCACTAACACCAACCGATAAACTGGAACCTGTGCAAACAAATAAATGTGTATAAAAACGTTACTGACAATGAGTTCTCCATGTTATTAATACGGATTAAATGTGACATACATAATTAGCATAGAATAAACAATTTGTGCTTTTTTACAGTTAAGATAACATATCGACTCTCGTAATGGCTATATAAAATAAAATAAAAATTGTACTCGACAGGACCCGTACACAACCCTCAACCTCTCGTACGTAGGACTGACTGTCCGGCTACGAGTAGATAGAGTCAAAGAATATCAGAATTGGCCATCCAAGATCACTTGAAATTCAATTGAGAGACATTCAATGAGAATAACTGGATCTGAAGATTGATTGAAATCCCATCTGGACCGATCCTCCGAATGCAGGGCTGACTATCCGACTACAGCGAAATAAACTTAAAGAGAGCTAGAAATGCTATGCCTTGACCTCGTGAGGTTTGTGTTTACTTCTTTAAAAAAAAAATACGTAAAATCATGTAGAATTTACGCGGTTTACTGTTCACAAAATTGATCACGAACACCCAATTTACTGATCAAAATATCTTATTTCTAATTCCTTTAAACAATTGACAAATATTTTGCGGACAGGAATGCAAGTGCCTACCAGCAAAATACCCTGTACTAGTTATTTGATTCGGATTCAAGTAAGACCCAGACTCTGTAAACCCCTGCATTAGTCTAATAAATTTATCAAGCAAAACTGTAGAGAAAGTAAATCTATAATAACGGAACGTGTTAAAAGACGAAAGGGACTCCCAACCAATTTACAGACTTTTCTCGTGTTACGCGTTTGGGTCATTTTATGTTTTGATATAAATTAAGAAATAATGCTTCGGAACGATCTTTGCACTGAGCAAAAAATTATTCTATCCATTAACACATAACTTAAACAATACGTAAAATAATAATCTATTTATGCTGAAATGCGAAGTAGATTTATCTGAAATGTTTTTTTTTCGTTAGAACGGCCTGGCCGTATCGACTTATTTTACCACGTAGCCGAATAGTCAGTCCTTGCTACGGGGGATTGGTCCAGATGGGATTTTGGTCGAGTCCGTTCGAGTGAAGACCGGCTCCGCTACCATCATGCTACCGGGCCATGCCCCTGAAATGTATTTTCATTGATCAATGATCGTAACGTAAACTTTAGTCATGAGCCATTGTTTATAAAAAAACAACATTTAACATAAACTCATCATTCGAAGATCGGGAAAAATAGCTTATTGAAAAGAAAACTTAGGAAAAATAATTATCACGTTTATAATTTGCCCTCATTGAACACATGTTTTCAATACAATACACTTTGCAATTACCGTATATTAATACACTTTCTTGAGCATTTTATTGTATTTTAATTTGAACCTGCCAGTATGTGACTTATGATTCTGAGACGTCATTTTCTTAACTCAGTGCTTTTAGGGAAGTAGTGGGAAGTTACTTTTGACTTTCTTTCAAATGTCTCCTGAATAAAAGTATACAATGGTAGATAAATTCTAATTGTTATAATTATTCTCTACTTTTGAGCTAATAAAGAACTTTTTAGCTGCCAATTAAGTGTTTCCTTAACCAGCGGATGATACTTTAATACATCAGCATAAAAAACTTTATTACCGTTAAAGAATTCTATTTAATCATGCCATAGTACCTTATATTGTGAATAAGGAAAATTTGTACAACCCATAAGGCAGACAAATTAAATTAAAATAATTTAATTAAACTCTTTACAGTCGAACCTAATGAGTTTTGTCTCTTTTGTTGGGTTATCGTTAGCTGGTAACTCAATAGTTTGATCGTACGCCAACTAACGAGGTTGTCATTTTTCATTATGAGCCATGAAATTATATGAAGTACACTGAGTATAATCTTTTACTTGTAAAAAACCGTGTTAGGTTCGTATAAACTTCGTGCGGTTATTCGATTAGTTGTCTCAATTTGTAGAATAATTTTGTGACTACAATTGACAGATTGATGGTTGTCACACTAGATCAAAATCACCGGTTGCTACGCATATATCCCAACTTGTACAAACAAAATATAAACCTAGATCTAATAATCTGGTTTCGATTTAGAAAAACAATATACCTATTTCTAATGTATATCATGATGCTAGAGAAGTGTTTTCTGTTTGATAATCAATAATGCTCATAACTGGTTTTCTCGGTAGTTCTAGTTCTATTACCACACATTTCTTTTCAAATCAGTAATAAATCTATATTCCGGCCGAGTACACCCGGGATAAAGTAACCTTTCACTGTTTGAAGAAGGAAATGTATTCATACGAATGTGAATTGTGTACTAGATTAAGTTACCTTTAGTTCTAAGCAATACGGCCTGGCCGTATTTCTTGAATAAAAAAAATTAATAACTGTATACTTCGAACTTCAGCACAGAGATACTGAAATATGATTCAAAACAGCATGTTAAATCATTGTCCATCTCATTGAAATTTTTACATACTTAATCCCCCTTTTCGAACTCATTGAGTGACATAAGATCAAATTATCTGTAAATGAACTTAATCTGGCTTTAAAACTTTATTCTACAGCCCCAAAGCATTTCGCTCATAAATAGAATATATTGTTTGTGCTACTTTTATCAATAACATCCCATCGACTATTTAACCGTGTTAAGTTTAATTTAACATTCATATGCCTTCAGCTAAATGCTACGGTGAACATAGTTCTCGTTCGAGCCGTACGTTATAGTTTTGTAAGCTTCTTTCGAACTAATGAATTAATATTCGCAAGTGATCCAGATTGGCTATAATAAACCGTAACAACACAAGTAATAATCATTTTCTTGTATTAATTTCTCTTAATTGCAATATTGAATCAACTGTCAATTTTATACTTTATTTTAAATTTGACTGAACTTATACTTTTACTCATACTTCTGTTACAATTTACAGATATAGTTAGATGTCATAGACGTGTATTATTTCTTATTGCTTTGTTATGCATTAAACATTAACAAAAAACAGAGATAGCAAACGAAGTAAACACTCGCCTTAGCAATTATTGTTTAGTATAAACCATCACAAAATTATGCCAGCTATATCATTAACTAAGTTGGCACACTAAAAGTGTCACCCTAAAGACCTTCGGAAACCAATCGAAGCGGGTGAGATAACGCCCGATATTGAAAAACTGCCCATTCTGCAAGAATTGAACATTAAAGATAACGCCATTAGCTATGCAATACATGATACACGAAAAGACTTGATTTAATGAATGATAGGCGACTGGATATAAACTTTGAACATCGTTTTGTTGCAAATTGTTTTTCATCGTGCGAACATTTACTACCATCAATTACTTAAACAGAGTTGAGCTACTACATACTAACACTTAAGCTTGATTATTTTGAGCCATCAGTGTCAATGTTTACTTTGGCATAAAGATATATTATTTCCAAATTCCGCGTAAGCGAAAACTTAACCTGAACAATATGTCCGTATGGAATCAGCAAAGATGATTATATCTTCTTACCCATCATACATATTCAATGCATCTCACTTAAACTCTTTATTATCATTCGTACCGGTAGCTAATAGGTTGTACAGGTTACTTGCCTAATTATCCCGTTTGAACTTATCGAACAGTTCAACCACATTTCGAAAAGACTCCCATTTAACTATAATCGTTGCATAAGCTTTGAAAATATCCGCAACGGTAACGTAATATGTACACAAACAACACTTAATGCTTAACAAGATACCTGAATGCTCAAACATCGCTTTTCCAACAGGTGTGATTGTCTGAATTGAATTATTAGCGTTGATAATCATCCGCTTTTATAACATCTATAAAAGTAACGCCTTCATAACCATCGCCATTATCACCGTCATTACCGGCATGTATAAACGTAGTAGCTGATGTCTACATTCTAAGACCGATTATATTAAACTATTCACTTTTAATGGCTTGCTTTTATGGGAAGTACTATTTATTTAACAATTTTTACATGTTTACGCATGCACTGCTTGTATCATGTAAAAAAGCTATTTCGATGATATTAATAGTCAATAAAACTGTTAAATGATTACCGTTTACGATCGCCATGAGAACGGTTTCTAAATAGTAGCAAAAGGTTGTCTCAATTGCTTGACTCACGTGCAAGGTTCGGCCACTTTTTGTTAAGAAATAAAATATGACACTCATTAAAGATAGCTTAAGGGAGTATTTATCGATGTTTTAATAAGCCATAATTTTATCTATATGACATGTAAATCTTTTTCTTCACATCGTAACAACTCCTTTAATATATTCAATAACCAAATCAGTGTTTGAAGATGGAATATGTCCTATTTAGTGACCATTCATTTCTACTTCAAACAACATGGATTCAACAACACTAAATACCCAAATTTATTACTCAGTTTTGTTACATATGATATTTGCAAAAAATCGCGATAGCGTTTAAGTTATTTTACTAAATATTCATCTTTCAACACACCAGATATTAACGACCATCGATGCAGAATAACAAAATCTTTCTTTTTGCCATCTATCTAAGGCCACTGCACTCCAAGATTCAATGCAGGGTCCACTGACGTGATGGAGCAAATTCTAAAATATAGACCACTAATGTAAACAATTCGAATGATTACAGAGTTTTCAGTTCCGAAATAGCACAATTCAATGCGGAAGCTCGTGTAACTCAATAGATAAATAAACAGTACAGAAAACGGGCCAAAGCCGCCTGATCATGTTGTTCCGGTAACTGAGTCTAAAAAGGAAGTTTTTCTTAACGAGAATTTATAGGTTGTGGCTTCCAAAGGTGCCTTCGTGCAGAATGTAAACAAAATGTGTAAGCTTGTTCTTCTTTGCCAAACCGTTTCACGAGATGGTGTACAAGCTCCACTGTAAACAAAAACATGTGTCTCCTGTGCCAGTCGATTTGTTTATATTTGAATACCCATGTTTCTTTGCCAGTTGCTTTGTGGAGTTCATAAAAGTATTCTTATTATTATTGACAGCCCTTACTCTTGCCAGTCATATAGAGATTGGGATATATTTATTGAGGATAAAGGAATAATGTTATTTTGTAGAAAATCTAAAATTTCTAGCATATAATCTCGTTTTCGCTATATAACTTTTTTATCAAGCTTTCTCTCTCTACTACCCCTCTCTGTCTCTCTTTATCTCTCTCTCTCTCTCTCTCTTAAAAGATGTTAATCTCATTTTAGTCGGTAAACTTTCTAATCCTCTCTCGCTCTCTCGCTCGCTCTCTCTCTATCTTTCACTCGATTTTCATAATTTGGTTTAATAATCCACAGAAACAGAAGCTTACGGATAAAATTGCTAAATGAATAGGAACTCCTATCATTGTTGATGATAATATCATTTAAACGAATGATTTACAATTGTTTGCTTCACCAACTTAATGTTAGTGCTCCAATGTGACATTGCAAAGAAAAAAAGCTCATCACATCGCAAGTGCGCAAGTCAAGGGATGGATGAAACTTTCCTGTACTACTGCCTCGTGACATCAATGTCTCTCCTGATTCGTTGCTAGATAGACTACTAGGCGGCGTACCTCGTGTAGTATAGAAAAAAGTGTAAGGTTTCCTCATTTTTGCAAAAGGTACGCATCCATGATAGAAGCAGGAAAAAAGGTTTGCATTCAATTGACTGTTTCACGTAAAGTCACCTACAGCAATGAGCTGTAGGTACCAGTGAATCGCTGTATGGCGTTCCTAGCGTGAATATAGATATAGATACCAGTGAATTGCAACATTAAAACATATTTCAGCCACCCACCTCATCTTATATCCAATTCTTCGAAAATGCCCTCCCAAAAAAGCCTACATCAAACTTTTCAGAATAAATCAATCAATCATGCCCATATCCATAAAAAAATTATAAAAACATTATGTCACTCCAACATAAAAATTGTATCATCGTTATTTCACTTTTACGAAATAGACTCACATGCCGTTTAAAAGTTACAAACATTTGAGCAGATGCTATAATGTTGTAAACATGCGTGTTTATCAATTCTTGGCATGGAAAGGTGCAAGAGAGAACGACAAAAAAATTAAATTGTAATACGTACCAGCATTAGGATATGTTTCACTGGAATAAGATCTCAACCCGGAAGAGTTGTATGATTCATAGCTAGACTGCAAGGAAGGTGGTTCACCCGCGACCCCTCGTGATCGTTCAGTTGAGGCTGCTATGTAGGCGTCCGGTTCATATTTTGGATAATATGGATGCTGCGTTCGAAACATAATTAAAAAAAAAATAAAGAAATTTAGTATTACTGTTCAATGTATTTCAAACAGGGTAACACTGTCTGGTAGATGCATTTAAACGGTAATGTTTTTAATTGCAACTTACGGGTTGAAAATTGGCATCAGTTGGGTAGCTTGGGTAATACATTGGTTTGATATCAGTCGCCAGCGCATACGGTGGATACTGTGCATGGTAAGCGTAATCAGCCGCCGACTCGTTACCCCATGGATACGAGTGCCTCAGTCGAGAATCCGTATCAAACGCAGGACGTTTTGCTGGTATATGAATAGGACCTAATCGTTAATGATCACACATTTTGGCGAATTCGATGAGTTGGAGAAAGAAAAACATAAAAAGAAAACAAAACAAAACAAACTAAAATACACATACACCAGGAACATTGATAGAAAATAAAACCTATTTGGCTTGTGCTACACTTTCATTCAACACTGTAAACTACAAGCAGCCAGAATTTGAAATGTTGTTAAAGATTAAAATAAATAAAAATCGGAAAATATCGAAAAACTTCTCATTCCTTCCCAACTCCCTAATGTGCACTATGCTGTTGTTGACTTTGTATACTGATAGCTACCTGAGGGTTGAGAGCTTACGCTCCCCGGCGATTCACTAGCTGCGGAAGGAGGAACGATTTGCGTTGCTGGGGATACCACAGACCCGGAACTGCTCTGCTGCTGGGATGTGTTCGACGAAGTAGTATTCTGTGTTTGCTGGGGCGCTGCTGACTGGGTCTGCACTTGCTGTTGCTGGGCGGCCGCCGCTGCTGCTGCTGCAGCTGCTGCAGCCACTTGCTGTTGCTGCTGCTGCTGCTGCTGTTGCTGTTGCTGCTGTTGTTGTACGATATGATTGGCAGCACTAGCGTGGCTTGCGGAATTGTGCATGGATGCAGGAGGGCTGCGGCTACTAACACCAGTTTGCCCTGTCGTATCCTCGCCATACATAGCCGCTCCGACCGAATGCATCGGATGGGAATGCTGCCCCCACCAGGCCCCGGCAGCAGCGTGCGACCCTGCCGTGACATCGTGGGGATCGTGGTATATTGCGCACGCCAGGTCAGAGGTGTGATGAGGATGGTGGTGGTTCAGCAGTGTGATCGTAATTTTTGCGGTTGTTTTACAAAACGGTATGAGCAAAAAATTTAATAAACAATAACCTAACCGAAAGCGAGACTTTGCACTATAGCCAAGTAATCACACACACTTTAGAACGCGGTACTTTATATTGCAAGTACAGTTTATTTTTGAATACGCCCTAGCTTGTATGTATCTTTTATCTTATCGACTGCAACACAAGTTTCCGAGACACTATTCAAACAAACGCACAAAACTCTCGTAGTATTACTTCCCAAAGGTTATAACTACGTGTACTATTTATCGTTATGTTGCACTTTTTGAAATTCACTCCTGGGCACCATTGAAAATCTGTACTGCCGAAGCAAATTGGACAGATACATTTAATAAACCGCTTTGATGATCACCAAGCCACGTACCAAGTTTGTATTAATGTTGCACATATTCTTCGTTTTCGATACAATTCACTACCTTAGCAAGTTTAATATTTCCATGTGTTCCCCAATCGTAGCAGATTATTTTACAACTGTGTGGTCTTGGACAATTTCACAAAACTAAAGCACGCGCATATTTGTGCACAATTGTACTTCTCAACACTCTAAAAACTTTGTGTCTTGATCAATTGTCATACACCAACTCTTTGGTTCTCTATTAAATTACACCACCACACTGACACATACTTCCGCTTATAATCCGACTACAAACCTCGATCGGCTTCAA
Source organism: Anopheles moucheti (assembly GCF_943734755.1). Lineage (NCBI taxonomy): Eukaryota > Metazoa > Arthropoda > Insecta > Diptera > Culicidae > Anopheles > Anopheles moucheti. The sequence continues at coordinate 59,932,120 of NC_069140.1, forward strand.
TTTTCTTTTCAAATGCTGTGTTTGTTTTGAAGGATCCAAACTACCCAAAGATGCCGGTTCTGGTGTTCTTCTGTTCTAGTTCTCGCCCGTGTACACAATCAAGCGGAGAATCGAAACAACGTGCCATATATTCACAGCCCGAAGATGTGCAGGACCGATACTGCCGAACATAAAACAATTAATAATTCTTCACGCACACTGCACGCAATTTTCTGTTTCTCAATGAAGTTACGAAATCGATCCATGGATTTATCAACAAAAAAACACAAACGCCTTTGTCGCTGCTCAGTACTCTCTAACTGCACGACCACGTTCACTCAAAAAACTAAAACGAGCCGATCTTCTTTTCAACCATTCGCCTGCGTTAACAGATGCACACGGTTTGCCACTACCCTTTTCCTCCCTGCCGTAAGCTATTGTCGTCGACGTCGCCGTCGTTGTCGTCGATCTGGAACCTTTCGTTGGCTTCACTCCCACTATGCCCAAGGCCAATATTTGTGCTTTGTGTGTGTGGCGCTACGACTTCCCGACTTTCGTCTTAACTTGAAGAAGTTCAGCTTTACACTGAAAACAAAATCATAGAACTTGCGTGTTTGCACAACACACCGCAAACGCGCTTCTTTTGCTGTGTGAGATAAATAAAGGCGCTCTTGCGCAATCCAAACCTTTCTTGCCCGCTCGACAAGGAGGGAACACCTGAACGCTAACGTGCAAGCGAGTGGCAGCAACGTTCGAATGAAAAGGAGGCGATGCTGCTTCTCGCTCTCGCTCTCTCTGTCTCTCGCTCGTACATGACACCTTACATACAATTGTTCAACTGTAGAAAAAAAACCATTTTCGATTCCTCTCGCGTGTCGCGCTACTCACGGTTCCTTATTGCGTGTACGTATACGCAATGTACCGATACAGTCGTTGCTTCTGTGTGTGTGTACTGTAAAAATCAAAAAGTGGGGGAAACATTTTTACGCAAGTCAAGTGCATCCAGCCCATCCACCAACACACACACTAGCGTCGCGTTGCAGTCGCGCCATCTTTCGTCCGATCACTGTACTAAGCTGGCAAGCAGTGACTATTTTATGACCGAATATCGACTGCTGCTTGCTGACTTGCAGGTGAAATTATTTAACTTTACAAAACCCCCTGAATGCTTATGCTGCCGTATCAACGCACATGCTACCGTTTCCGCGCTATCACCTGTGGCGCTCAGACAAATCGTAATAACGCGTACGACATTCACAGCAATAAAACCCACTGGTAAAACAAAAGAGTGCAATATAAATTTATAGTCTCACATATTGCATGCCTAGCAGGATAAAAAAATGACATTAGCACAACAGCATACCGCAAAACGTTCCAGTCATTATTCCAAAGCTCCATAATTAATGCAATAATCATAAAATAATCATCATAAAAAAGAGATCGCTTCCTTTTTTTTACCAAATTCGTTGCTCATCATTCAACAGCCATCTTGAGTACCACCAACAAACACACGTATATGTCGCGTGTGTATAGCTCAAGGTATGCACGCTTCTTACCATTTAACAAACACCATAAACATACCATAGGAGACACACAAAAAAGCTGGCGCTATCTACGGTCAATGATTCAGATTTAAGTTGGATAGTCTGAGCCAATTCGCACTTCCTCACTGATTGATTTTAGAGTTATGATCCACCGTTCTCAGTCAGCCTCACGCAAAACAGCAACAACGTACTTCATAAAAACACGTTACACCGTCTATTACCTTCGTAGGGTTCCAATTTTTTTCAAAAGGCTCACAACTTCAAAAACGATACAACTGGTAGTAGTGTTACCGTTTTCATCACATTCTTTTACCGATTGTTCGTCTGTGTCTGTTCGTTTGGATGTGTGTGTGTGTGTGTGTGTGTGTGGGTCAGTGAAAGAGTGTTGATTTTTATGTTATATGACCTACACGACCATTAAACACCAACTTTTATAACGATTGTTTATTTGGCGTCTTTGTCGTCAAAGGAAAGAACCCTCGACAAAAGCACAAACGTGGTACGGAAGCATATGCAGTCTAGAGCAAGGGGAAAATATGATAGCCACTGGGAACCATGTCGAAGGAATTGATGAGCTTTTTTCACAAACGCCAAACGCAAAACAGACTGGCTGGCGTAAGAGTGCAAAAAAAGAAAAGAACACAACAAATCTTCGAACTCGTTACCACCAGCACGCATCACAATATGGACACCTCAGAAGTGTCAATAAAATTCCGACGATGCGAGAAGTTACGCAAAGAGCTTCCCATTAAATTGTTATATTCATTGACAAAATTTCCCTAGACCTTTGCTGACACACGGTGTACACATCCAGGTCTAGACACGGTCAATGTCAAACAGCCATAATTATTGAATAAATCAAGCTACTTGTCCACATCATTCTCATTTAATATGTTTACCTCAAAGAATTTGTTGGCCCACTTTATTATGACTTTACAACAGTACAGTGAAAAAAATAACAAAAAATAGCAATGAGATAACTACAATTTGCAAGGAGGAAATGCCTTGTAAAAATTATAGAAAACTCAACACAGGTGACGTTGGCAATATGGAAATTGCCGTGATCATCAAATAAATACTATAAGATGTTTAGTAGTGAGACCGATAGTTTAAATTTGTTCATTGGCTTAAAATTTTCATTGTTTGATTCTTTTTTTTTTCACTGGAACGACAGGACTTTATTTACCACGTAACCGCATAATCAGTTTTAGCTTCGAGGAAACGTTCCGGATGGAAATTTCTCTTGGCCCTGTCGTGTGAGGACAGGCGCCACTACACATACACTCCCAGACTGAGCCAGTTTTGTTTGATTTAATAAACGTACAATATTCTTATACTTAGACAATCTGCAACCAGCGGTTTGAAATAGTAACATTTTCATATGGTTTCATCTTCAACTTTTCCATAACCGTAATAAGTGGCACTAAAATTAGTGCTATAGCACATAAAAATCATGCAAAGTATAAGGCGTATGGTAAATAATGCTATTTCACAAAGGAATATTAAATGTAAATTCGCAAATAGCGTTAAACACTATACAGGTCATTGGATCTTGTATTCTCTACGTTCTGTGTATTTAACATTCTTTTTAAATGCTTCAAACCTCAATGAATATATAGCTCAGTTATATTAAGGCATAAGTACTGTGGCATAAGAACAATGATGATTACGCTTCGTACTGTACGAAGTACTTCTGTCATATTATTGTTGATAAACTCCCCATGTCATATCTATTCGATACGTCGTCTATGTTATAGCTGTGGTGTACAGTAATTTTATTTTCTATTTATAATTATTTTCCTTTGAAGCACATACTAATTTATTTTATTTATGTATGAAATTGAAATTCATGACATTGTAAAATATGAAATGTATACCACAGCACATAAAAGTTGTTAGAAAAAAACATTTGTCCAAACGTTTGCTGTGGCTGTATATCCATATTTACATTTGTGAACGATATCTTTACGTATCTCTTGATCCCACATCTTCTTAAGTAGAACAGTGTATTATAACTTCACTACATCCAATCAATTAGCATTAGAATTTTGTGCATTTGTGTCAATGTTATGAAATTAATTATAAACATCTCGGATTATCGTGTGCTGTCGATTATTCGGCTTAGGTGTTACGTCTGACTACGAACTTGGTTTTCTTTAAAAATACATACCGTACGCTGCGCTGGCTAGAATACTATTTCTTCCAATCAGGTTGGGAATATTCTGAAATTAAAGATTTAAAAATATTGTTTTGTTTTTTTTTTTTTTAATTTCGTTGTTGCTGCTGCTACTCTAAAGGAAGCAGTAAGTAATTAAGGTGCTCCAAGCGAGATAAAAATCATGAATGTATAATTTCAAGTTTATGCTATTCTTTTCCCTTCCAGGCATGCGCCTCTTGGAGCGTGTGCGATCCAGAAGGGCTCACTATGTTATTTTTTCAACGATCTTTAAGCAAGAAAGCAATGAACATCACAAAATGGCGTCTAGCTGCTTTCAAGAAAACAACATGACAGTTGCCAAGTGTCTTGGAAGAAGACTGGGCTGGCACTTTGGTAAAATGCCTCTCTACACTTTTCGGCAATCTTAATCTGAGCAACAGACAACCAAAGCAAAAGACACATATATCCCTCACTTCGCCACCGTCGCTTCTTGCCGCAATTTCTCTCCAACATGCCTACTGAACAAGCAGCAGGAACCCAAGAACAAGAAAACCGACAACCAACACCATACTAACAGATGGTGGACTTGGTATATTTGGTCATTGTCATACACTCAATATGATACAACGGACTTGCCTGCATTACCGTTCCCGTTGCATGACTTTCCTTCGCTCTTTTTCTTCCATACGCAGCTATCTTTATCTCTTGAAACATGATCGTCGTTGCGTTGGAATATGGCAACTAATGTTAAAGAAGCACCACGCATTAATACCAGCGTGAGCTAGGAGGTGACTGTAGGATGGTTTATTTCTCTACCACACCACATTCACGGTGCCAGTTCAACGCTTCTTTCCTGAGCGACAGGGTTGGTGTAATTTATTTGAATATTTTAAGATTCTTGGCATGTCTCTCGTGTCCCCGCTTGTGTACACTTTTCCCCCACTCCATCAACCACCATTGGTCACAAATTTAAACCGCTGCAGCAACTTCAACAACCTACAAAACATCACTTTTGAACACCACTTTTGTTTGTGTGATATCTGAATATTGTGAAATATGCTTGTTCGTTGCGTGGTTAAACTTTTAACAAATATCCATTGCAAGTTGCGATACCCTCTACAATTTTTGTTCAATTCCTAAGACCAATGCAAAAACATACAAAACAACGCAACTGGTTTTGCATGTTTTGTATGCGTTTTTGATAGTTAAAACACTTGAAAGATTGTTTACTGATGCTTCGCCGTCATCGTATTATCGCAGTAATATCTTATTAATTTTCGAAGCTGTTTCTCTTCAACTGTATTCAAAAAATATGATAAAAATCAGTATAAAAACATGCTTTGGGAACGTTTACAAACTATTAAATAGGTAAACCTTATCATTTTATTCCATGAATGTCGTTTCGAATGAAAATTTATTACAACTTGCTTTTGTTGGAATTTTCACTAAACACAACGTCATTCATACTTGCACACATATTTAAATATTGGGATATTCCGCGTACTCACGATGTCTTACATGAGTTTTTAAAAATTAATTTCGTAATATGAAACAAATACTAATAATGACTTGATGGTTCGGAAAAAAGAAACTTCACTTATTTTCATTCGATTTTCTGCTGTATACATCTTTTGTAGAGATTTTTTCCTAAAGTGACATTTTGTATTACGCTTCTTTACCTTTACATTAGATGTTAATTGTTTTGCAACATTTTTAGTTACTATTTATTTCTGAAAAATCAAAATGATAAATCTGCAAATTCAGCAGCAACCCAATCTTCGCAAGAGAATAGAGTTGTATAAAAACTAGACTGTAAAGAAGAAATCCATAAAATGTTAATCGATTCATTAGCATTTCTCCATTTCTTGAACCGCCGCCATCACGTGCTGGTCCGTCGTTAGCTCGTTTTAGATATTTTCATCTCTCGCTCTTTCGTACAATCGATCCTTTTTATCAATCTGTCTCTTTATTATTCATCCTGTCCCATACATTTTGGTCCTATCTTTGCGTTACTTTCGTAAAATGCCCTTGAGAAATGTGCTCTAGTCTCAAAGCAAATACCAATTATCGCAGTAAACCCAACACTACGAAAAAGAATATAATCGGAAAGTCTTTTCATACGATATCGCTTGATTGTTGGAATGAAACACATTATCATCCATGGCTATAACATTCAGCGACGTCGAGAAAAAAAATCTCCCGACGGACTATGTGTATATAACAAGAAAAGACCCTTTTTGTTTCTATTTCGTTTTCGATCTTTCGCTTCATTTTCTCTATGAGGCACCATTATGCCATTGTTAATATTGTTTCATTTCGGTTCAAGATTCTTTCGACTAAAAGAGGAAATCCAAAACTTTCAACAGAGAAACACCTGCTCACTATTTACAACGATTTGAGGAGCATGCGCATAATTGTTTTATCTCCGCTAGCCGAACCGTTTTTGTTTTACCGTAGCTATCTGCAAAAGACAGCTTTATTTCGTTCTTAATAAAGCTATAAGTCATATGGCTTCAAAAGAAACACGAATTCTTTACTGTTAAAAAATAAGCAAAAACCGACCCAAATTTTACTCACCTTTCTTAAGAGTTCACTTACACGAAGCGAAGAGTAATGGTTATCATTGTTTTCTGAAACGAAATGAACAATATTAAAATACATTTATTTTCCATAAAACGAAAAAAAAATCCGCCGGTAGCCCTATTTTGTTACATTCTAAAACAACCACACTATTGATTTCGCGGAATTAATGGACACATCAAAACGGCAAAGTTTTAATTACATTTCCTAACAAACGGAACCGATAACGTTGATTCTGGGTGGTTTGACATTTACAAACGTTGCCGCTTGACCTCGTTATCCTGGTCAGTTTTGCTTTTTGTTTTGTTAAAACGGCAGTTTAACCTGTATATTACTCAATTGAACTACCAGCCAATTCTTACCAGAAACAAAAAAAAACCTTCATGCTAAGCAGACGAGTCTGAACTTAGTTATCAGCATTGAATTGCCAATCGTGTCACACATTATATTTACGAAAATAATGGCTCCTTTAAGTCGGTTCATTACAACATAGTCATATGTTATAGAAGTTTAGGGAAAAACACATAAAGCTGAAATAAGTCTCACTGATGGAAACAAGGGCAAAACAGAGTTCAATTGAAAATTTTATAGCAAACACATTCTATCAAATCGAAACACGCAATCTGATTTAGAACACTCCCTGAAAACCGATCTTTGCGTTTGTTTCAAATCTAAGCTATTTTATTTATATTGAGAATGTATTTCAATCACCTAGAAAAACATTTAGTATAATCTAAGCAATTTTGCATTAACAATGTCTATACAACAATTAATATTATTGCTAGTTCTATAATAATTGCTCTTCGCCTTGTGAAACGGCCCAAGAACATACTATATTTCTTAGGCTATTTTTTCCTTTTCTTTTCTATTATCACGGGCGTGTTCTGTAACGTAAAATATTTACAAATATTCGGTATAGTAGCATAGTATAGGTATAGGTATAGTAGTAGTAGTAGTAGTAATAATAATAATCGGATAACATAATGTACAGTGTGCTCCACGGAAAACATGGTACTAGGATGACCGATGATGACCATCAAGAGGTTGAAAGCTTTTTTTAAATTTACATATGCCATTCAACAAGAATATATTCTTTCGGTGCATTCAGATCATCAATATGAAACAACTTGTTGTTACCAGGTTGTCAAATCTATTTTCTGAAACATAAATCGGCTTTGTCTTGTTAAGGTTTAGTGAAGATATGCTATTTTATACATATTTTTAATATTTATTCGAGACTTGCTTCTATATATCTGATTTTTTCTAACATAGAATTACATTTTTGCATAATATATTCAAGATTGCAGAAAATTAAATATAACAACAACACAGATAATCCTTTATAATCACATTGAAGTATAGTTATAGTTTATCATTGTTTTAGGTACGACACAGTTAGAACTAATTATGTACCTTTTCAAACACAGTGTGTACAAGTAAAATGCTCACAATGCCGATCCAACATACAAACGAACAATTATTATGAAACTTTTTTGTTTTGTCAAGGTTTGTTAAAATAAACAGTTCATATTTCAATGTGCTGATTGTTTAGTTCAATATCAACTAATCAAAGTAAATATAGCAGCTCAAGTTAACAGACACTGTGCTATATTTGCAAAATGGCTTCTTTCTGCTTTGTGTAGCATGTTGACGAAATTGTTCGAGGGAGAGCAGCGTATTGTATCACAGTCTAGCAAGATAATTTCGTTTGCTTCGGCAGAAATCATGCCCTCGGATCAAACAACCCATCCAACTCCAGCCAGAAATTGCTGCGTTGATAATAGCAAGAGCAACAAAAGCGATGTAACATTCACATTTCCCTTGTACCTTCCATTCACGAGCAATACGCGCATCCGACACGGAACATCTATCAAGGGGTGCTTTGAATGTTTCTCTTTCAAATTCCAAAGGGATTTTCCGACAGCCTGATTTTCTGTATTATTCTATGTTCGTTTTCTCGCTATATTAATGATATCGGAGCGTATACCATTACTTTGTTCATCTTGCTGTCACAGTAACAGTCCTAACGGTTTGCAGAAGATTGAGACAAATTCATGTATTCAAGCATGGTAGCAACCGAGACTGGCCTTCAACTGGTTAAAGTGTCATAGTTTTCTTATTTTCTTTTGTGTTTTTATCGATCATTATTCTACTTCATACCCACATTTGTTGTACCAAGTGTATTGGTTACACATTTCCTTTCTCCGGTGAATACCTTGCTTTGTTTGAAACGAAGATTTAGAAGCTATCCCCATTCTTGATTATCAATTCTCATAATTTTAAACTGATAGCTGATGATATGTTCTGCTTTTACACTGATATATGCATCACAGTTTCCAATGGGTAACATTTATTTGAACAAGATAATGGTTACGTATTTATCTATTCTTTTACATATTTATTTATGTATCTCCCTCTCATGTCTGCGCTGTATTATGAAAGCTATGCATATCTGGAAAGCTATGCATATATTTTAATATCTAGTGTTATAATCAATCTTATAAATTAATTTCTGAATTAAGTTATCTACATTATTTCTTGTTGTGTATGTCTGTATGATGCAGTTTGCTAGCTTTTATCAAGGTATCGGAAACAGATTTACTACATTATGCCCTTTTGCTTAGTTTTCCTTTTTTCACTATTTTTTAAGTCACGTACTACTTATAGCACTCATGCTCATGCCCGACGTCAATTATCATGCATGTCATATGATTCGTTTTACATTCATGAGCTTGTAGATTTGTTCTCCTATTCGATCCATAAAAGCTACATGACCAGCAAATTTAAATAGGGAGCGTAGGATAAGCAGAAAAATTAATGAGAACAAAAACGACATTGACGTTGAGACCAGAAGCAACGTTTTACGACAACCAAACGTACACCAAAGAGAAGCTTGATTTTTTTTACATTGGACCGTAATATGGCATCCCAATGACAACGTTCTTCTCGGACTTTGTAACGCTTTTTATTTTTGTTTTTAGTTCGCTTTTTTGTTTTCCTCTATTAGCTTGACATCTTTTTGTATGCATTCACCACTCCCACTTATTAGGCAAGCAAAAAGAAACAACAAGACTTCTCAAACAAATGAATCAAATAATCAAACAAATTAAGCAACTTGCCTGATAGTACTATGAACATGTCACAAACGAGTTTCTCTAATTTCCTTATTAATAAAAAAATTAACATCGAAAATAAATAAATAGCGAAATATCCGGAGATTTTTAGACATCATGATGAAATTCATATTGTCACCTAACTTTAAACCATACCATACAATAGATGTCTAAACAAATTATGGCCGGATTACATATTTTGCCGCATCACTATCATTGGGTTGCCTCCTCAAGAACTGATAGCCCGTGAAAAACTGTTCCTGAAACGCTCAATTTCGAAGGAAGGTTATTCAAAACTCGAATTCACTCTCAAATTTTACGGTCAATTTACTTTATTTATTAAAACTACGATACGGATACGTGAAAAAAGCCTAGAAAAACCCACAGTCATTAACATTAACAATTGTTGATAGTACTATCAACATGTCACAAACGAGTTTCTCTAATTTCTTTATTATTCGTCCAACTGTACATCAACCATCGTTTACTTATCATCGTACACCTATAGATAACATATAGAGATTTATTTCTTACTCCAATTGAAAATTTCGGTAATTCAGTTCTTTAAATCTTTAAAAGCCAAATATGATGCTAGCACTTTTTTATTCATACGTCTGAATGCATGCAACTTTAGTGCAGTCAGTGTTCATCACTTTCCTAACAGTACGCTTCTACTTTTTCAACAAATCAGTTATTTCATTTAGCTTATGATTATTGGAAACTCAAACTGGGTTTTAATTCGCATTTGAAAGAACAAAAATTTCCTACAACGAACCTTGAAAGGGTATCGTCATTCGGGTGCAATTGGATGTCTACGATTCCTATTCTGTACAAGAAAACATATTTATAATATCTACATAATGGATTAGAAAACTATATCATTCTTTTCATTTTGATATAATTATACAAATCTAAATACAGAATTTAAAATTACAATCCAATTCTATTCAAATGATCTGCCAACAATCAAAATGGTTATAAAAAACTATAATCTTTATTCTATTCTCAAAATACGACCTGTTCCACTGTAGACGCGTTGAGCATCTTTCTATTTACTCTCGTTACTCGCGACTTCATTAACACATTAGCTGAAACAATGCTAGAAACAGCAAAGAAAACGATACAACTTGCACATGTGGCTTACTTACAGTGTAAAAAAGCTTGCTGCTGCGTTGTCATTAAACTTGCAGTGTTAGTAAATCATTAGAATATAATAAATTTAATAAGATACATTATTTATCTAAACCTTACACTGTTCATAACAATAGCTTGTGGTACAATGGTGCAAAAAAAATATTCGAAAACAACTAACTACAGAGAATACCGATAAATACAGTTGTATCAAATTGGTTACATTTACAAAGTTAAATTGTGTGATTCACAACCCCTGCTAAGATTGTCGTTCCGACAGCGAAAGCGCCACCTATTGTTTGAATTGTGTCAATTTTGAATTGTTTGAACATGTCATATTGATATCCTCCGCATGAACCAAATGCATTCAATACCATAGATGGCGCTAGTATGACATGCGTGGAATTATTTTCAGTGGAACAGTTTTCAATTATTATTGCGTTTAAAACATACCTTAATCTCTCACAAATGTGATTTGAACATGATAATAAAAATTTCATGTTTTGGACCTGATGTCATTATTTCGTTTACTGCATGAGTTCTATTTAGCCAATTGGTATTAATTTTGTGTTATGATGTATGTCACACAGTGCATAGTTTAATATAATTTTTATGTTTTATAGCTTTACTGTTATTTCTCTCACGGATTGTTTCAATTCGAAACCATTTCGCAAATACGTGTCAATGACTGTGGTTTTACCATTCTAGGCTTTTTATCACGTGAGTTTTAGTTCCGGGCAATTTGACAGTGTTTTTAAATAACCTTCCTATAGAATAAGTTTCCATGCGTTTTTCCGCAGATTTTCAGATTTTTAAATGGATTATTGGACAAATATTCAATGTTAAACTGCAGCTTTCGTAAGCTATTTGAAAAGTAGTTGTACTGCTAGTTGTTCGCTGCAATTACACATGCATTTTCGGATGGATTTCCTTGAACGTTTCAGGAATTTTCAGAAAGGTTTTCACGGGCTATCAGTTTTTTTTTTCTTGGGGAGGCAACACCAAATCATAATGATGCGGTCCAATCAAAATAGGCAAAATATGTAATTCGGCCATAATTTGTTCAGACATCTATTGTATGGTATGATTAAAAGTTAGGCGACAATCTGAATTTCATCACGATATCTAAATATCTCCGGATATTTCGCGTTTGCGGATGAAGAAAAGTAACCGTACGTATTTGATTTTTGACAGAACGGGCAATCTTTGATGGAACGAATTAAAATCAGACCGGTTCCTGTTCAAGGCTTATCCATTCTAAGCTGATTACACCTTGAGCGAAACCGAAACGCTACGTCAATACTCCATTTCTATAATAACAACAATGATACAACCACCGATTGTTGAATTAGCAAACTTGCACATAGTTATCTCATTTTAGATTAGAAAACCCATGGCGAAATTCCGCGTCATAAAATGAAGACTTATGAGACTTATCACTTATGAGGTTATGAGTTGCGCCAAGCGTATGATTCCAGCCTAAGCGACAGCTGGAATAATAATAATTATGTGGTAGAACATGGGTCAATCAAGCCGAGTATTACCATGTTTTGCTGATTAACGAATGAATCAATTTCCAAACATCGCACGATAGATACAAATAGACTAAGTGTGATTTGGAATACCCATGACAAAATGGTATGCATTAAGTATGCCGATTATAGTCCAGGTGTTAGTTGAACGCCAGCTCGACGTGTAGTACATTTTTCCGATACATTTACTTCAAGGTTCCCGACCGATCAACCATCATGATCAAATTGTTATAATACTACACCAGATGTGTGACGAATGATTATGCCAGATATAGAATATCCATATGAAATATAACTTTTTGTATTACGACGAAACTACGATTTGTTAAGCGGTAACGGTAATGCGGTGTATTTGGTAACGGCGTCGGTTTCACACGACTCGATCGGTTCAAAATTCCACTCGGATACAAAACTGACTATAGAGCTAAAGGTAAATGAAGAATTAAAGAAGGCACGAAATGGTAAGCCACGACAACCTATCAAGTTGTTGTAGCGCTAAACAAGAAAAAATAGTCCACACCAACAAGACATGATATTCTATATTGATTGACTTCTGCATGGATGACTAACGTTGAACTATTAGAAAGAAATTCGCCTTCTATGCAACCTGCAGTTTATTAAAACCCTGGAATTTTGTTGAGTAGCCCTGTAACCGGGTCGATTAGCTAGACTGTACAATATATAGACTTTCTCTCTTACTTTCTCTCTTTACTAACATAATGGCTACTCGATCTCTACTCCACCCACGTATTTTTGTTAAACATCATATTTTATGCCTAATTTATTGATTTGAAATTTTATCATGATTAATCCAAAGGACATCTCTGCAGTATAAATTATAAAATATTTGTGATGCTGTAATTTAACGATAGTCGTTTGAATTGATTTGATTGAAAAGAATTAAAAAAATAACAAAAACTTGAAATCTCGTTTTTTGGTCAAATGCGCTAAAACGAAAGAAAGCAATTTGATAAATGACTAGCATGATTTAATTCAGAAACTTGAGACTTGATATTTGATTTGAGTATTTGATTAGTCCTTTTACCCTTTCAACGCCGTATCAAAATCGCGTTAGGCGATTTCCATAGAGCTTCGCCCAAATCCGGTTGGTACCTCCCGGAACATGTTAACTTTATCAAACCTTAACTTTATATGTTAAAATACAAAAGGAATACTTCTCAAATCAAACCGTAAGTTAAAACATTCTAAACATTTCATAATTTGTTTTATACTTTTATAGTACATATAATATATCTAATGTGACGACGGATATTTAAAGTGCCTGTTAGTCATTTTGTATATTTATCTCAATGCAATGTTAACACAATGAAGCAGAGATCCATTTTAAAAAATGATTATAAAAATAGCTGTGAGAACGTTTCGATTTTAGTTTATTTAATCCCTTTAATCTCCTTAAACCTTTAATCTTTGATTTAAATGTGTAAATGATATACAGTAATAACAAACTGAAAAATTTAATTAGTATGTTAGTCGTGTTTGTTATTATTACAGTTTAGAAGCATGATTTCAACGATTCATGTATGTTCTTTCCAGTGTTTCAACCAGTGCTGAGTGTACCCGAATTACGCGAATAATGCGTGCCAGAGAGATTTCACATTTTTACGTTAGTGGAAATCGCTTTACATATTCGTTTTTGTTTAGTATTCAGGGATCGAATATTTTCTTCCACGTTACGAAGCACATTCCTAAATTAATATTTCTACACTTGCAATAATTAAGAAAAAATTGCAATAATTAAGAAAAAAAATTACCAAAAGAAGTTATAATAAAAGCAAAATTTGATATTTGGCAAATGAAAAATTGAATTTCATATACAACTTTAAAATATCTTCCAATCAATGCAAATGAAAAAAGGTATCTTAAACATTCTGCACAGAGAGGTATCATAAACATTCTACAGTTGCAATCGTTTATTTTTTTGTCATTAATTGATTCAACTTGAAAGCTATCTGCACTTGAGATAACCAAATTAATTAGCTAATCATTACTTGGCTATTTGAATAATTCACTTATAGTGCTGCTTAATACATAATTCTGTAAAAATAATGTAAAACATATAATAAAATGTTTTGTTCGTAACATTCGAATATAGAAAACAAATGCAATACCTACATCAATTATAGAAACGTTATACTTTTTAAAGCAAGCTAACCATTTAGTTGTTGCCATTTTATTTAATCGTAAAATCAGTATGAAGTGAATAATTTACGAAATGAACCAAACCTTTACCATGCTTGCGCTGTGAATTTATGCCTTTAACGAAACTCGTTACATTTTCGAATAGGAGCCACGCCTACTTTTTCGTTCCGCGCCATCTTAGTTTTTTTGGGGCGGTTCTTCGTTGAGTTTGATCTTTTTCAACATTTTAACGAAGAAGCGAAGCCCGCCATAATGCGCACGCTCTATTGCAAAACCAAATGCAAATGGAAGCCGCCCGAAATAAATTCGCCATACTCCTCATATGTCGCCGCAATTGTATTTATTGCAACCCACACATACCGGGACATGGACAGCTAATCCTTTCCCAAATTTCTTTTTAATTACATTTCCCGGAATTTCTGGCGCATGATGTTCTCTTAACTCTAAACCCCTAAAATAATCGCTGCTCGAAACTAATTTATATGCTAAATCTGATTCTAACCTGCTGGCGTTGAAAGAAAATAAACACAATCAAAGCGAAATTTGAATCTTGTTCGACACAATGACCATTTCAGCTAGTTTTTAAATATGTTGACTTATGAAAGGTTGCCTTTACCACGTGTGAATTGTTTGAACCTGAGGTGTTGTGTAAAACAATCGCGAGACACCACATTTCCAAAAAAATTCCCAAAACAATAGAGCGCCTCTAACAATCGTCAAACCAAACAAACATTTAGCATGCATCGATTAGCTCTTGCGTTCTGCTAACACACTCACTAAAGCATTTGAATAGAATCCATAGAAATAATAAATCACACCTTCATACATTCTTAGAGTCTTACGCTTCCGCAAAGACCCCGCACAAGGAAAGAATCTTCATAACTTGCTTATGTTTATGAGAACAGTAAATATTTGCTTTTCTTACAAGCGGCATGTTTGTGTTTGCTTTTCATGAGCATGAGCCGGCGCGGTAAACCTTTTTTACATGCTAAAGTGGTTCGAATTTGATTCACCCGAAGTGAGGAACGGTCTTTTAGATGTAGGAATGTTTTCATAGCGGAATTTAATTGTAACTAAGTAATTGAGGAGGAGATGCGTAACCAACCATTAATTTATTTTCAATTAAGCATCGTTTTTATTTAATATTTCATCACCGTTTACCGTATCATTTTACCATACCATTAATTAAAATGTAGTTTCTAAACAGTATTTATGACGATGATTTATAATTACGTCGTGAATATAACCAAGTAGCTTATAGCTGGTATTCACAGTATGTAGTAGTAAAGAATACACTTTCCCAATATTCAAATTGCTATAGGATTTAATATTCTTGAAAGAGCATTGTCCAGTAACTAGTGTGTTGCAAACGAATCGGTTTATTTTTTCTGCTTTGACCTCAATGCGCTCATAACATACGTAACCCTGTTTTACTGCCGCGTAGATCGCAACAAGGAATATTGATTATTTAAATGTTTGCTTTCCGATACGTTTAGTTTGCTTATGTTTCCGTTCTGTTTTCCCATTGTTAGGGCCTTTTTTAAGACAACATTACAACGAGGTCAAACAAAGTTCACATCTCGTAGCCGTTTGAACGGGTTTATTGCGCCCAAGGTTGCGCCTGGTTCAAAATCATAACACTGCTAGCCATGTCTAAGGATTGCGTTTGGTTTTTTTGTCAATCGTTGTTTCGGAACCTTCATGAATTTTAGATTCTTTGTTCTCTTTTTGCCTATTTTCGCTCTACTTCAGTAATCCTTTGAGGTCATTTGGTTGTAAAACGTTGCTACAAATGAAGGTCGAACCTTTTCAGTTATGGTCTAAAATAAATAAGTTAAATTGATGCTTTCTGTTTACGATTTTAGATTTTTTTGGCGAGCTTTTTTATTGTTTCTCAATATTCACTTCATTTGTTGCTTATTTCACGGGCCATCTCAGGTTCAGAAAGACTCCCTGCACAAATAATTGGTATCTTCAAGGCGAATGCGATACACTTTTGCAAGCATTGTGGATTTTACAACATATTCCCGGCCACATTATGGTTTAGCTTAATTTTGTATATATCACTAACTACGCTCATCAACAGACTATTTCTGAAACAATCATACTTACCTTTTTTTATAATCATTTTCACAACGGCGTGTAACAGGTTTTCTTTTCTGTAAATTGCACCACTCCTTTCACGATCTTCACTAAAATTATGCTATCACAAATTAATGTTTCTGTTCGCTTCAAAACCATACATCATATCTGCAGATCAAATATAAAAATTCTGAAACTTTCCACATATCTTCAATAAAGTATTTTGAATTAATTCTTCATTATCGGCTAGGTTTCGATCTGCTATTTCTGGTTTTTTTTTAACATCATTGCAAATATTTCAACATTTCGGTCGGTTTTCTGCTCTTTGCACTCTTCCAATATCTACCTTGTTTATGAGTCACACGCATACGCACCGGTGCATGTGAAACATAAGCCAAGAGTTTTATGATTTTATAATGCTTGTTAATGTTTATGGTGGGTTGTTTGCTACTACTTTTTTTGTCTACTCATTTCACATAATTGTTGTAGCACCCCGATACAACGCGAGCACAGCTATCACGCTTTATTTTTCTTCCGTAACGTATTTTCACAGATTCTGACCTATCTTTCTGCATACATTAGTTAGTGAATCTTTTGTCATTTTTATTTCACAAAAATATAGGTCAAACTTGTTTTTGCTTTGAACATTCATCATTTCACTTAGTTTGCTGAACAAATCCTAAAACAGTTTGTCCAGTTACTTTTTAACACCTTTTGTCGATTTATAATTTTATTGAAAAAATCATTCAATAATCATCATAGCTAAGGACCGTGATTGCGATACAGCAAACAAAAATCTAATACTCTATCTATTTTCTTGAGTATTACATGCCGCAATAATTGAAGAACACTTTTCACCATTTATATGGATAAAAAAAATATGCACAGACATAAAATACACTACAAGATGCAACACTATTCAGTCTTCACCTGTTTTAACATATCACACCTATTCCGGTCGGTTTGTTTTGTTTGGGCACATTTTTGTCACTCTTCCTCGTCGGATTCGGTAAGGGTTACTTCACCGTTATTAAATGATTATGAGATTGGTGATGTAAATAAAAATTTTATGGAACACCATCATCACCGTCGGAAAGGACCGTAAAAATCCGTACGACTGCGAGCACACCCCGTAGCAAACCAGACTGCCTCAATGACTGCACTCGTTCAACTGAGGCTAACAGCGTGCAGATCAAACCGCACCACCGGACTAATGTGTCCAAGGCAAAAGGACTCACTGTCAAACTCTTGGTACCGGTGTCTCTGTCTAGAAGCACCGATAGTTGAAAGAATTCAACACCCCACGGTCCACTGCTACCGCGACCACCGTTTTCGGGAAGGCTGTCTCAATGCAGGGGCCATTATAATGATCAGAGTAGGCGCTGTGCTTTTCTTTCCTGGCATCCCACAGCCCCCATGTTTATATTGATGGGTAGGATTTCGTGCTTAGTCGACTGGTGCGACTGGTGCTCTCTTTCTATCTTTGCCCTGCTGGGGGATAGGTATGTTCCCGACCAAAACGTATTTATTGCTACTTCGAGCCAACATTTCTTCGCTTCACGTTATATATGGACATTATAACTTAACATTGAACCAAAACGTACATATACACAAGCAGCAGCATAAGTCATACAAACACAACAGAATACCCCAACGTACTAACGTGCATATTATCGTGGGAAGAACCATGTCATATAATTACACACACACGTATACGAGTGTAGCCTGTCCATGCTGAAAGCAAACCACTCTTCAAACACCACAAACTTACTCAAACAATTCTTAATTTATTTCAATGTTAATTAGTTTTATACAGCTAAAGGGTAAAAATAAATAAAAAATGTATATTATAAAACTAGGCATCTATAAACACTAAAATCGTCCATTTGCTGCAGCATTGTGGCGTAACACTTGAATTGTATTGCACATGCGCACTGGGTTCGCTTAAGCCTTTTTTCGCTCTTCTAACATATCATTTTGGAATGGTAAAACATGCAAAGCGTTCCTTTGCTAGTACAGGAAAACGAAAGCAATGGGTTGTCCGGAGAACACTTTCAACCTAATGGAAATTTTCAATCATCGTAATTGATCATGCGGCATGCTGTCGTTATTGGACTTTGAAATAAAAAAGGAATTGAAATATACGCTAACTACGATATAGCTAAATCGATAATATATCTGGTACAAATGTATACAACAAAGATATACAATTCATGCCAATTACATTGAGCTTTGATGAAATGTTCCTAAACAAGTTTTAGAACCTATCTAAATTATTCAAATTTATTTTAATTGAATACATATAACTGCAGCCCGGCGGGTTTGACCATCTTCTTTCAATTTTCGGCGTGTTTTCTTACAAAAATTTACATATAACTGAGTAGTCAGTCCAGCATAATAACGAACGATCAGGGGTGACAATAATACATTACATTACAAATACATTTGTTTATTTATAACTATATATTTATTTCTTTTTTATTTATATTAATACCCTTTTAATAAATAACTACTTAGACAGTATTTCAAGACATTTTTGCTTAGATGTTGTTATGTACAAGGTTAATTAACTTTAGATATTGTTTTGCATCACCAATAAATGATAGCATCCGAATTTCGCTTCTTTCTAACATCAAACCGAATAACTATACTTTCAGTTTTATCTGCATTCACATGAAACTTTCTACCATTAAAATATTCTATGGTCAACATGGTTGCTCTACCCCCAAAAACAAGTACATCACATTGTGCAATGTTTGCGTGTTGAACTCACGCTGTGGCCTTACTCGGGATGTTGGTAATAAGAGGAAAATATTTAAGGGCACGAATCTCATTATCAGTCTCTTCCATGTTCTTGTTGACAAACAGGAAAAATTGCTTTTGTTCACCGGCTTATCTACTGCCTCTGTTAGCTTATTAGGGATTTATGGGATATTATGTTTGCATCAGCAAAACAATTCTTCATAACGCCAAACGCTACATCATTGTAACTTGGCGATGGTAAAAGCTCTTAAAAAGTATGCTTTAAATATTAGGATATGCTGGCGTAGCGAAAGATTGAAAAGATATCCAGATTATAAGGAATGTTCAGAATATAGAATATAAACTGAAATTGTACTTCTTTATGTATATATTATCTATTTTTGTTATGAATTAGGAAATATTTGTACATTACTTTAAAGATCCATCATTTTTATTGATAACGTAATACGTCTAACATCAGACATTAAAAATAATGATTTTTGAATGATTAGTTAATTAGTTTACACTACTACGAAAATATGAATACGGTGCAATATTCAGTACCTGTGATTCTACACAGAAGTCAAACATACTTTTTCCATTTTCTGTAACGTTGCTTTATACAAATCCCAAATACTTAAACATTTCAAACAAAAAAATTTAGTCTGAAATCGTTATTTTAATGAAATTGGATAAACGGCCAGTCGTGATCTGTTAATCAAGCAAATTTAATTTTATCGCAAAACGCATTAAAATTATTGCTTTGATTTACATCCACACATCCTTAAACATTCATTTAATTGAAAAAATCGAATTTTAAACCTATTACTTTAATCGAAAGTTAAATAACCTTTCTAACACACTATGCAGCTTTACTCAGATTAAAACTTAGTTCAAATATATGAATAAACATATGAACATAATAACTTAAATAGCAATTTATTCCAAATTATACAGTAAAATTTCTACCATTCCGGATGTTCTTTAAATCACACGTAGCTAGGAGAGCCACTCTTGCTTGGTCAGGATGGGAATTGGTAATATTTTTTTTTTATAGTTCGAACAATACTTCAATTTTTACACTATTTTTTTAACAAAAATTTAATTTACAGGTATAATAATCAGGATAGCAAAACTCATCCATTAAATTAATCCTTGTACAATGCAACATTTTTAAATCACTCGTGTTGTATTACTTTACCGACGGTGCCAACGACATTCATTTATTTATTTCATTTTATTTTACTTTATTTCTCAAATAATATAGCCTGCGGCTTGATCTTAACAACAATTATTAATTTACCTCAACTACGTTGTTGCCTTAATTAACCTGTATTATTCTTCAAGTTCTATTAGCTATTTTTTATTTAAAAACGTCTCCTAACTCTTTAAAACTATTTAAATATATAAATAAACTTTTGACAGTTTAGTTTTGTCACGATTTAGATGTTAGATTTACATTTACCATTTATTGAACGGTAGTAATTTAATTCCAAATCTCCATCCTGCCCTCAGTTACCCTTTTCTCAGTTACGAAAATTACTACACTCAATTACTAAATTAAGCCTAGATGCATTTTCGTCCAAATCTAGTTTTACAAAATGGAAACAATTCGACCAAATGATCTGCAATACAACCCCCCGACGGCCAAAAACGTTACGTTTATAACTGTTTCAATCCTGCAACAACAATATACGGATAAAGTTAAACTCTTCAATGCTACAAATAAAATATAAGCCAAATGAAAACCTCTCGAACCAGAAAAAATGCTACCCCTTCACCATTTTGGAAGGGTTTTTAATCACTGTGATCGTAAAACTAGTGCCTTGGTGATGGGTATAGTGTTTCTTTTCTTCTTTAATTTATTTGTTCCTTCGTGTCCGTTGATTACGGATGCGTTGATCCTGATAGGCACTATAGTAGTCGAGGCACCCGCTACAAAAGCTTTGATGAGTTTTTTTTCTTTTTGGTCGAGTGACTGGAGAAAAAGAAACAAACGAAAACATTTCTAACGAATAAACGTCGCCCAATTCCAACCAAGACGCAAAGAAAATTGTTTAAGCGAGAATCAACCGGCGGTTCCCTTTCATCGCTCGTCACAATATCACATTCTTTGTGTGTGTGTGTTTTTTTTTTAATTTATATACATATACATATTTGTACATAAAGTTTTCTACCCAGCATCGAATTCAGAATGCAAATCCTTACTTCAACCATTCAACTACCATCCCACATTGGAAGCTTTTAAATAACACCAAGCTCCATTTTAAGCCGTTTGTTCCTTCGCTTTTGCCTGCATTTATCGAATTCCCACCAACTAAATCGACATGTTTGCCTCTTTTTTGTCACGTTCTTTCCACATTCTGTTCGAATAGTTCGAATTAAGAAACCCATTAGAATGTGCTCACAAACAGTTTTCTTTTATTCTTCTTTCATATTCTACGCATATTGATGGACGACATTTTATTGGATACCGCATAAGTAAAATGTGTGATCAGAGCTCTTTTTCAAATGACTTTTAAAGCATTCAAAACATTTTAAGAAATTACTTTCATGTAAATAGGCAGTGAATAGTGTCTGTACTAAATTAATGTATATCTCCTCCTTGTAGCCTGAGTCCTTGCAACTGTGAATATGCAATATGTTAGCGAAAACATGTAACAAAAAACATCAAGAACAACGAAAATATTCGAAACAAGAAATTACTACTAATATTCATTTAAGACATTACGATTGAAACCTTTTTTATTGACTAACCCCTTTACAAATTACCCTAAGCTTTTAAGCACTCTGCATAACTTTCTTGACATTGCACTTAATTGACGAAATCGGTACTGTCTCTATTGATCGAACTCAGCAGACCCTAGGGATGCATGCATTTATCGACGGCGGTCTGTGATCGCTTTTTTACGATAACTTAAAGCGGTTTTGAACATCGTAAACATACCATCTCAAATGTATTGGTTTGACTCTTTCCGTTGGCTCTTTAAATATACGGGGGACCCTAAAACCCGACGGTGACGAGTATTAGCAACCCGTAGGTACATATAGCAGCAATAAAGGCCTTTACAACAATGCTCAGATCGCCTGGGCAGCTATATCGGTCAGATCACTAGTAGTAGTAATCAGTTTTATGATGCAAATAGAATAAATCTTCAATACTAGTTCCCAAAATGCTACCCATCCGTTCGTCATCAGATGTGACCAAATTTGGCCACCTACGACGATAGCAGTTCAAAAAGAAGAGCATAATAAAATAATATTCCATTATAGAAAAAGATCTGTCACTACAACCATATCTGAATTACTGGATTCTGTAATAATTACCCAATTCGCTGTTCAACAATTACTTTTAAGTAATAATAAATTCAAACAAACAAATCGATGCTAATGTATATCATTTACAGTAGCTCAACCTATAAAGTACATCACTTATACATAATGTTTTTAAAGATATAGGATATTTTATACCATTAAATTTTAATCCTAACCATATTTAGCAAATGTACAGACGCGCCAGCATTAATCGAATATTTGAATCATGTACGCAAATCCTTCTTCTTTGTTTTCTTCTTTGTCGGTCTGTCTTTGTCTTTGACAACAACCCCAAGACGAGAAGCTTCAAATTCTGGCTTCCTTTGGCTTTAGTTACCCAAAGCTGGATAGTCTATCCTACGGATGAAGGACTGATTTGGATGGAATTTTTGGCCGCTCTTGTTGTGTGAAGACCGGCGCCGGTAGCAAATATAGCATCGAGTCACAAGTCTTTATTAAACCAAATTCCTCTTTCAGGTGGTAATTTCATGGCATGACGACAAGGTTGATATTTGTAAACATGAAATTTGTTTGTTTGTTGTTTAAAATCTATGTTGTTGTTTAAAATTGTTTGTTTAAAATTGTTAAAAAACTATGATTTGCTTCTTTGAAACGCCCTTTTTGATTCTTTACTCATTTACCTGTTTTTTTTTGTTGGAACGGCCTGGCCGTATCGACTTATTTCACCGCGTAGCTGGATAGTCAGTCCTTGCTACGGGGGATTGGTCCGGATGGGATTTTGGTCCGGTCCGTTGGTGTGAAGAACGGCTCCGTTACCATCATGCCACCGGACCGCCCCCTGTTTGACTCATTGACCTATTTGTCTCACAGAAATAAGGCCACAGCTTACAACGTAGGGACTAATTCTAGTTGATTACAGTTGGGTTGGTATAATCTATGTTATCGATATTCTACACAATCAACACAATTAAATTCGTCATATCGTTGAAATGACTATCGTTTTCAAGAGCCATATTCTACATGTTATTCCATAGTCGATTGGTTTGAGTTATTCTTCGTACTTGTGCGTGATAATACATTTGCGGGTAGTAATTATCAGAACGTTTGTGCATGAAAGTTCCATACATCTATGATAATGCGAAAAATAGCTATTTATATTCAACTTCTTTTGGTTTCAGGTACGTGTGAGGATTGCTTTGCATTGAATTGGTGAGAAGGGAACTTTTAAGATAGTTTCATAAGTAGCTGTAGCAGATTAATAGAGAAAAACTCATGTTAGTTCCTGAATGTTGGTATAGAAATGTGTCTTCCACCTTCAAGAAAATATACACATTACATTAAACAGTCTAAACTATCGCATGTCTTCTCTAGAACACAAAAAAACATAAATGGTGGGAAACCAGCACAAGCTGGAAGGAAGAAAATGAAACTTTTTTTCAAATGGTTCATAAATTTTATTCTGACATTTTTTTCTGTTTCTCTCATCAACAACAAATTCTTTTTTTACGTTTTTGGTATTACTCCATTCCACCCTAATCCGCAGCAGTTTTCTTCACCATTTTATTTTGCTTCGCTTGTCCAAGATATTCCTCCATCGTGGGGGACATACACACAATCTTGATACCATTCAAACGAGACTTATACGAATTTATTTACTTTATTCGAACCTCTATCTTTCTTTCTATTTTCGTTTTTTCTTTCTCTCTCTCTCTCTCTCTCACTCTATCTCTATCTCTCACTACTCACTATTCACTATCTATCTTTTATGCACCCTCTAACTCACAAGCATTTTCCTGGAACAATTATTCGAATCAAAAGTGTCAACTATCATTATATTACAATACAGATAAATATGTTATATTTTCTATAATAGTAGATAAATACAAAAATTTGCCGCGAAATTCAAAAGAATTTCTATGAACATACAAACAACTACAAGCCACAGAATAGACATTCACAGTTTCCTTCAACTCACGCTTTCCCTTCAGCGATGGAGTCACATTTACCCCATAGTTTATTATCACCCAGATTGTTAACGTTTGCCGATCATTCGATTCCTTTGTTTCCATATATTTGTTTACTAAAATAATACAGAAAAGACATGCCCTGTGTATGAAGATGGCAGTGTTTCTGAATTGCTGATCGAATTGTAAACTTACCAGCCCATTTTGAATCTATAGAAGCATCTTCAACTAACCGTGTTTAGTTCAACATTATATGTAACAACGTTATTCCTTTGTACGCAAAATTGACTATACGACTACGGCTAAAACAATTCATGATATCATGAAGTGCCTTATATTAAGCAACCACTCCAGCCCCTCAACCTGCTCAACCCTTGACAAACCAGTTCGTTAATTGTCTATCGTCTGAGTCTATGAATATTTAAGATTAATATTAATTGTCTTTCGTGTGGGGCCATGGCAGATCTACTGCCCCTAAATCTTATGCAGTCTGTTTCTCTACACTGGGAGTAGTAAACAAGTAGACGCTATTTCATGGATTTTTAAGCATCTTTAGATTCTGCCATCCCTTGCTGTTAGCTATATTTGTGAAATTTCTTTTTTGTATGCTCATTGTTACATGAATAAATCTTTGTAATCGATCATGCCATGTCATAATTGGCGCAATATTCCTTGCACTGTAGTTAGTAAAGTAAGTAAGTGTACTATCTGTGTAGTTATTTTTGATACCAGTCCATCATGTTACCTGCTCGCCTTCCGATCATATACTATAAGTTGAAGATCTTTTTACCTATTTCCAATGTAAATAATTGTGTTAATCTTGAAAACTTCCTTAAGCACCCTTGAAGGCTACCAATTCGCAATTGGTGCTCTGCAAATTTGAATGCGTTGATAAACATTCCGTAATATCTTTTACAAGTTCGATCATCGAATGTGCATTCGATTCTGCACTTCATTTATCTGGACTAAATCAAGTGCCTTCTATCAGTGATCTCGGATCTGATCTTTTGTGGTTGGAAGTGTTTATTAAATCATGCAAATAATACACGGATTAACACAGGACGTTAAAGACTCGTTTATGTTAAGACGTTATAACCTTGTTTGGTCATCATTTGAATATATAAGTATCATTTGCATCCGGGAGGTTCCAGAGGAATTTTAGGTATTGGCGCCGGTATTCACAGGATAGCAATCTTATTTGAACCAATCCCCCGTACGCAGAGCATTATTATCCAACTACGGATAAATAAAATCGCAGAAAACCAGATACAGTAGGCTCTCGAATCTCTCCTTTACTTACACTCTCATCAATCATTTGCCCTCGTTCTGTTCTCTCAAAACCTTTTCGACGTATCCATTGCGGCTCATCAGAACCTTTCCTACTCTGTCAATGTTCTTTTTAGCATTTTCATTACCATTTCATTTTCTTGCATTGTTATTCCCACTGTTAGCGTTTATTATTATATTATTATATATATATTTATTTGTAAGCCTCCAGGGGTTTACACAAAAATTGCTTGAACTAGGATGGACTGGATAAAAGGGATAATTGAAGATAAAAGGGCGAATGCATCAAGATCATGGAAGCTGGTTCAAAATTGGATGAAATAGGATTGTCAGTGGGAGTTTCACATTCTCAACGGTTCTAGACCAACTATACGACAACAATAGGGATAGTAGAAAGCAGCAAAGATTTTTTTTTCTTGTATATTCGTCCCCTCTTTCCTGCCCATCGCCTTCAGACTAGCATGCAACCAAATGACCAAAACATATTCCAGTACTGTGCGAACCTTGCATTGTTTTTTTTTATTTTTAACGGACAGTAAGACAAGAGTCAAACAAATATGTAGCGAAACAGTGTAACGAGCGAGAAAAGCGTGGCCTATTAAATTGCCGTTAATTAATTTTTCGCGCTGAACGCGCGTTACACTGGACATATTCTCACAGGCAAATGGATTTACTCACAGTTATTAAACTTGAGTCACCGTTTCGATGTTCCCTGATCAGGTAATATTCCCCACCCCACCTACCCTCTCCAGAATTTTTACATTTTTTTTAATTTCATAATGTTACATTTCGCGCGCATGTTTCTAATCATTGTTGATTCATTCTTCTTATCTTAACTTTTTTTCTAAACATTCTTATTATCACTAATATCCGAACAATGACGACTGTCCAGTGTAACTAAAACCATAATTTTACAAATATCCAAGAACTATTTACCTGAAATATTCGACGCACAAGAAACTATACAACGATGGTTCATTCATTACATTATAAGGCATTTTGTTATACATACTAAAATTTAGTATTTCACATTATAGACATTGAATAAATTCAACTATTGCTGAGATATTCCTCAGGCAGCAATATTATGTTTGAAATTAATCGCATAATCTGAACCCCTGTGATTTTATTCGATTTAAAGGTTTCGTTAATTTTATGATACTCTTTGAACATAACTTGAGCGATACCAACAGTCTTCAGTATCGGACATATTTTTTGCCTTTCGGCTGAAGGGACTAAAGGTAAGTTGTTTTGGGGGCGAATTTGTTTAGTTGGACCCAAGAAAAGGTCATCCAAATTGAAGTATTACAAAGGATTAAAAAAGTATTACAAAAACATTGCAAGCTAATTTTAAACCAGGGAGTCGATACTAGGTCAATACTACTATAATGGGGCTTTAAGCTGTCTGAAATCGTCACTCTTTCCAGGACCCGATGGCTCACCACCAACTGTTCTGAAACGTTGCCATGCTACGGCGGCACCCACATGCTCCAAGGTAGCAACATTGGCCCGCTCCTTTTTGTCATCTTTATGGACGACAACACTCAAGCCTTATCTTCCGGCAGCATCCTCTTGTATGCAGATGACGCAAAATTCTATGTATCGATCAGGGAATAAATGACTGCAACTCTCTCCAATGCTGCCTTGATTCGTTCTGTTCTTGGTGTAAGCGCAACGATTTGACAATCTGCATCTCATTCTGTAGGGGTAGGAACCCTCTTTCAGCTTTCTAACATATTGACGGCATTATAGTCAATCGACAAACTTATGCTTAAGATCTGGGTGTACTGCTCAATGCAAACTTGACCTTCAATATGCACACTGACGATGTTATTGCCAGAGGTAATCAACTTCTAGGTCTCATCATTAGGACTACCAAAGAATTTCGAGACCCTGTCTGCAGCAAAATAGTTTACTGCAGCATCGTTCGTTCGCTTTTGGAGTACGCTTATGTACTTTGGAGCCCTTCTATTTTGTCTATTTTCATTTGTATAGATATCTAATATCTATTTTCTAATTTTGTTTTGTAAATTCTGTTAACTAAATGTGCATCTTAATTAGCCCTCGAGGTCCGTTCAAGATTAATAAACACAATTAAATACGATACAATACATTCTAAAGTTAAGCCAAATGAAATAAATCTGTACAGTTCGTTAAATTATTTTACGAGAATGAACAAACGCCATTCTTCAAATTATGTAATTTCAGTTCGTGAAGTCAGTCGAGTTATGCTTTCATTGTAAAATAATTAAACGAACTTTTAAGCAAGTTGAATGGTAATGCAGGTTGAATGGTTTGTGATGCAGTCTGAACGGGTTTACGGAAGGTACTGTAGGTAGAGCGAAATAGAACGGCAGATTGGGCAATCTGCCCGTAGAGTAATGATCATTTAATGAACGACCTGGGCGGTAGGTTGAGTGAACAATATAAACGAGATAAATTATAAGAGGAACATATTTTATAAAAGACAAAAGAACGAAAAATCTGTACCGTTCGTCCAGTTCTTCACAACGCATCAGTTCTCTCAAGCTTTAACAATCTATCAATCCTTTTCTCAATTGATTTGGCTTGTTCTCTTAGGTATGCCTTGGAGCACGCCATTTGAACGTAAGGTGCCTCATTTTTTCACACCATCCGATCATGTTTTACGTATAATGTACACATGCCACCACATATACCAAAGCAATACTAGACCATCATGTTTCCGGATCAATGAATCATAAACGGCGATTTAGTGCCAGGAGTGTGACTACGCATCATTGTCTTCATGGTCTCTGAAAATTTGTCACAAATGGTTCTGACCACATTCAGACTGCTGTCTATCGTTTAGCTTCCGAGCCCGCACTTTAACGGATGCGGCCTACTTTTTAAGCCGAATCAATCAATTCGTTTTAGTTATTTCTGCATCTTGAAGGCCTTTAGACGAATTCTTGCCTGGGCACATACGATGTTGATCTTTAAAGTAGCTACTCTTTGGTCACATCTAGAATAGAACCCCCTGTTTTATTTTTAAAAGTCATCAAGATCTTCCGGTTGGCCGAGTACAGCCGGGATAACGTGAATTTTCACTGTTTGGGGGAGGAAATGTCTTCAAACAAATGTGAATTGTCCATTAGATTAAACCACTAGTTATAAGCAATAGGCCGTATTCCGTTC